>NC_137105.1:33631924-34231924 GCF_949357685.1 Gobio gobio | reverse complement strand
ACATTCAATTTATAAACAAATCTGGTCAGGTTCTTCAGTTCAATTCATGGGATGATACATTTTTTGGTATATCTTCTTTAAGTGCCCGTGTGAGAAAGATGCACAAACAGATTTCACGAAGTAGAATGTTCCTGGCAAACATCTTTGTTGATCCTGGAAAAACATTCCATTCAACCATTCATATTTGAGGGACAAGTTCACAGTTTATGTCACATGTCTGTCTTGTCCTGTGCAGCATATGTGGTGGTTTTAGGTGTGTTCAGCATGGGCTGTGGCTGGATGCAACCGATCAGCGAGAGTAGCCATGTGCAGGCAGGGAGGAGCTGCAAATGGAGACGTGAAGTCAGACACTTTCTGCTTCCCGCAGTGACGTTCACGTTGTGTTTGCACAGCTAAAGTGAAATAAATGCAATATTTGTCAATACACAGATGTTTCAGAGACATTATTGTCATGTAATACTTAATGCACTGCTTAATACAGCGTGTGTTTGTACAAGAATAAAGTTCAACATATAAGCCTACACTATCAATGAAGTGGGGTCTAAATTTTATATCAGTTTTATTTTGATAAACATGACAATATAACATCGCGCCTACATGAAAGGAGGTTTCACTGTTATAAAAAAAAACTGATTTGTGAGCATTAGTGGAACTGAAGGTTTTAGAATAAACACGAAACACTCGCTGTCATACGGTGAATCCGGCCAATCGTGGAACAGCTGTGTCGTCATCAGAGTCCGTGCAGCCGCTCTAGAGAAACTGCACCGGCTGTATTAGCCAACTGCTCTTGAATCGCTCTTGCAGTACTTTGATGCCATATGTCACTGTTACGTGGCATCGGCGCTGTTTCAAGTCGGAAAACATTTCTAACCGGCATGCACTGCTTCAAGTCAGTCTGCGATCGGTCTGTGCATCGCTGCATCAAGTCGAACAAGCCTTTCGTCATGTTTTGGTGTGATGTCATGTCCTTTTCACCCTGCCCTTCTTGTTATCTGATTATTGGTTAATTTGCCCCACATGTTCTCCCCTATTTCCTGCCTGATTTGTCACTCTTTATAATCTCCTCATGTCTGCAGTTCTGTGCTGGATCGTTGCTTATGTCGGATGTTGTCTGTTCTCTGTCCTGCTACATGTTCCTGCTCCTTGTGTTTAAGTATTTCTAGTTTGATTTTCCCCTTGTGGATGTTTTGTTTGTGTTTGTTTTATTTTGTATTTAATAAATCCCATCTTTATTTGCACTTGAGCTCCCTTTTAATGTACCACACCCTGACAGTTTATGTCAAGTTTAGGCTTACAACCAGGGTTAGGTGCTTCTACATCATCAGTGTTCAGTAGATCTTTTCCCTCTGATTTAGGGATGACTTATGTGTAGGGTTAAGGTTAGGGGTAGGGATTTGATAAACAAAATATATATATAAAAATAATCAGATTATGTTGATAATATTTTATTTTGATTACATTGTGATAGTGGTTTATTTTACAATTATTAATGGTGAATGAACAGAGTTAGTTTAATTAGCCTCTGCCAACAAAACAGGCTAAAAAAGCATGACGTCTCCATCTTCCACATTATCTGCTAGAATGACCAGCACTATGGGTAGATTTTGGAACAGGATGACCAAGTTCCCCTCCAAGAAACTGGCTGCCACCCAGCCTCTTATAGTGTTTCTCATTTTTTGATGGTCTCACCACCCTGCTCCACTGTCAATTCCACAATTGCCTACTCAAACTGTCACTCAGCTCATGTAGAGGATAATTTGAAAATGTTTGCTCATCTCCACTCATTCCATGCCATACATTCAGCCTCAAACTACCAACACCAACTTTGTCACAGACCAACTGGTCTGCTTCCATTTTGAGTAAAATTTCAGAGGACTTGCTCAGGGGAGGAGGATTTTTGGAGAACAAAAGCTAAAAACTGAATAAGCGATGTGAAATCAGGAGAGGAAAGGCAGTCCTCACAGTTGGAGGAACCCTCAGGCAGCCTGTTCTCATGGATCCCCATAAGCCCTGGGTGGAGGTGATACTTTTGTTCAGGGTCACAGCTGTCCTTCTTTGCTGTTTGATGATGGAGACTGATTGGTCTGGCTGAGTTTCACAGGCTCCTGGGCCGTTTTAACCCACAATGGGCCGCCCGGGAGCTGCTGTGCAGATGGCTGATTAGGGAAAACTTTCTATGAAATTCTGTATTTCTGTGAGAGAACAAGATGACGACATGTGATCTTCATAATAAAGGTTCTTTTTTTAACTTTTTTTCTGATGCTCTCTCTGTTTCTTGAGGGATACTTAAGTACCTCTATTTAAATGAAGGATTCTGTCCTTTAACATTCTTGTTTCCATCAGAAAATCTCATTTACAAGTCTTCCCAATATGCAAGTCTCATTTCTTCAGCTTCACAAAATAATTGGCTTCACTGTATGTAAACCAGCATCCCTGACCTGATCTAATTTGACTAGAGATAAACATGTTGCTTTGGCTGTGTAAACGGCATTACATTCTTGGTCAAATGCATTCCACATGACCGACAGAACCCCTAATTGTGGTTTGACATTAGAATCAATGACACTACCAGAAACAAATTACTTTGACAAATAAAGCATGCCTAGGTTTTTATAAACCAAATTGCTCATGGCATCTTGGCAACAACCAAAAAAAGAAACTCAAAAACTACTATACTTACCATATTTTACATGGCTGTAACTGTCAGGTATCATAAAAGATAATGCCTTTAGATCCTCTATGACTTGGGAAGTTTCTTAGACAGGCTATGTAATACTGCAAATATCATGCAATATATGTGCAACTTCTTAAAACACACTGCCCAGTTTTGTGTCTAGTTTATATTGCCGGTTTAGATTACAGATAAAGTATACTGCGTAAGAAAATTTGAATTAACTGCGTAACTTTTGGTAATTATAGTGTAACTATAAAGTAAGTATGTGTAGGTATAAGGGAACAATATTTAATATTTGGGGAATAAAGGGGTAACTATCAGGAAAATTTAATTTGCTGCGAAACGTAGTTTGCGCGGATGGGACAGAGCTGTCGGCGATTCTTCCTCTTGTACAGTCATGCAGTCTGAAACCTCCTGTTGCCGATCCATCGGTCAGTGTGAACACAGCAGCAACTGAATGCTGGCCCAGATAGTCATGCAGTGTGAAAAGAGCAGTAATCCGACGAGTCTGAAAATTGTGCAGTCTGAACTCAGCATTAGTGGGTCAAGTGCAAATGATAAACACCTTTCTCTTGTTGCAGTAATTGGTGTGGAGAGACAGGATAAAGCCAACAGGAAACGAGGACCGGGGAGAGAGAAAACACACTAGGGGTGCGTCTCAATCAGCTCCCTAGTTCAGTAGTCAGGGCACTGATCAGGGCGTCAGCCCATTGACTTATGTCCTGATCAGTGCCCTGACTACTGAACCAGGGAGCTGATTGAGGCGCATGCTGGGACTCGAGTGAGACAAATGCAGAGAGGAACTGCTCAAGAAACCGACGACTGAACGAAAGAGAGTTTTGATTATTTTATGTTTGGTGCGATGTGCACACAGTTTGTTTACTGACTTAAAGAGCAATAAAAGAGCACATACAAGTCCCAGAAAGCCGACCCCTTGTCTTCTTCCTCACCTCACTTTGAACATTGCTACAGTCTTGTGTGTTAACCGGGAACATAAGCTGTGTCTCATTTCGAAAGGCTGCGTCCTCTAGAGGTCACATTTGAAGGCTGCATGCGTCATCAAGGCTGTCTCATTTCAGAAAAGTAAGTAGGACACTCCGAATGCGTGTCCGAGTGTGCATGAGGTGTAGGCCTATCCTTCGCTGCTGCAGATAACCCACAATTATTTTCGTCGCCATTAACAACCGTCATGTTTTTTTATATTATTTGAAAAAATGTCGACACCGGCATGTGGTGTTTAAATTTAAGTAGTTTCAAGCTTGTTTTTTGTTTTTAAGATGTATTACCTCAAATAGATAGTTGTGGTAAACAGGATTACAAGTGTTTAGTGATTTTTAAAAGTTTAGAACAGTACTTTGCTCTCAAGGCAAGAAACATTTCATAGTCATTTTCAAGTTATAAATAATTTTCATTCATATAACTGGTGTGAGAGCGCAACGGTGCTGTGAACGTATTGGCATAGCAGTGTGATACTTCCTGCCTGTGTGTCCTACGAAGGACGTCTCGTTTAAATTCTGATTAAGGACACTCCGTATAACGCAGCCTTCACAGGATGTGTCCTCCGGAGGACGCAGCCTTCGAAAATGAAATTAAATGAGACATGTCTTTGTGGCTACCTAGATATTCTCTTTGTTTATTTATTTGGATGATCTCTGTCTGTTTCTTTATTTCTAATAAATACTACTTAACTGTTCTTCGAGCCTGGGGCCGGTTGCATAAACCGTTAAGACTAGTCTTAAAAGTTACACATACATTTTTTTCTTCAAGACTGTTCATAATTTTTTTAAATCAGTTACATAAAAACATAGACTGGCCTATTTTTATACGAAAAGTAAGACTGAATGTCACTTGCCTAACTGCTAGTGGCTCATACTAGATCTTAAGACACTGTCTTAACATAATGGCTTAGTTTATGCAACTGGCCCCTGATCGTTCTGAATCCAGCCAGCATGCGTGACTGAAAACAAGACCTAACAAAGAATTTAAAGGGATAGATTACCTAACAGAAACTATCCAAAATACTATGCTCCATTTATCAAGATGGATTTCCAATAGAGTTTTTCTTTGAGGAGTTCCTCAGGTATAGTCATATGGCTAGGGTTGGGAATTGTGAGAAACTTCTGGTTCCGGTTCCGCCTAACGATTCCGGTTCCATTAAAATTATTAAACAAATAGTGGTAAAGGAAAAAGGGACAATACGCAACTCAAACAATCCATTTTGTGTTTATTACTTGCTCTGAAATTAATTTACAGGTTGGCAATGTCAAAAAAGTCCTGTACTGTACACATATTACAGTATTAATTAAGCCATTCTTGCAACAGATTTTTTTTCAAATGAACACCTCTGAAATTGTCTTATTATATTTTATCTCTCTGTCTCTGAATAAAACCAAGTTATAAATTATATTTATTAGTTATATTTGTTAATTAGTTGTATATTAATTTAATAGTAATTCAGTTATTCAGTGAACTTGTAAATAATTAATTGCAATTCAGCATTACAAAGGTAATTGTGCCTAAATGCTTACCTAAACCATGGTGACTCAACGGTTGACAAATATATATATATATATATATATATATATATATATATATATATATATATATATATATATATATATATATATATATATATATATATATATATAGGCCTTTCACTATAAATCTGGTATAAGCCCTGTGGCACTCTGTGCTGTAGCAAATGTTTTGTCAAATTGCTAGTGCAGCCTCCTTTGCATGTTATTAACTTTTCACATGTGTTACATTTTGCTTCATTATCATTCATTCTTTGAAAATGAATCCATACTTGTGACTTTCTCTTTGCCATGCTGGTGGTCAATGAGAAAATATCTGACGCAAAACCGTAAATGTGTAGCGCGAGGGCTTTCAGTGCTGAACTGCGTTGCACTCCTGGAAGCGGCAGGCGACGTAATTAATATTCATGATGAGGTGAGCCAGGGTTGCCAGGTTTTCACAACAACACCCGCACAATTGCTACTCAAAACTAGCCCAAATCAAGCCCAATCGCGTTTCAGGGGGGCTTCTCCGGTAAAATTCGCATTTCCGGGGCTAAATATCACATAATTGTGGTCGCTTCAACCCGCCGACATGAAACACAGCCCGCGGCAACAGTGTTTAAGTAGCCCAATTCCGCGGGAAAACCACGGACTTGGCAACACTGGCTGTCACTCGCTTCCAGCGCTTCGCACACACATTGCACCAGAACCGTTTTCGGAACCGAAACTTAGGAATTTCGCGCGGTTCTGGTATTTTTCAAAAATCAGTTTCAGTTCTGCATAAGAACCGGTTCTCGGTTCCCAACCCTACATATGGCTTCGTGGGATGACGTTCAACTGATGGTTTTTGGCGCAGTTTGGACTCTAATTTTAGCAGTCTGATGCCGGGGGGTAATTCCAACTGGACCTTAGCTCAGTTCTTAGACTATGCTCTATTGTTGAGCAGCTCTCCATTTACATTGGGAATTGACAACGAGGAACCTGGTAATCCCATAGTGCCCCTCATGCCTCGTCATGTCTTGGCTGCCATGTCCTGTCAGTCTTCAGCCATTATGGCTGCCACTCCAGAGTCTTCAGCCTGCCACCAGATCTGTTTTGGGGCGGAAGAGATTAGTATCCAGCGTGGTAGATCCACCACTAATGTCAGAGGGAGCAGCCAGCATCCCAAGGCCTGCACTCTCAAGCCCACTGGCCACATCGCCCTCAAACCCGCCAACCTCAGCAATGACTGAAATCTCAGAGTCCGTTTCAGTGAGTGAAATCTCCAATTCCGTTCCAGAGAATGAAATCCCCGAATCCACTCCAGAGAGTGAAATCCGCAAATCCGATCCAGAGAGTGTAGTTCCCCAGTCCCTTCCAGTGAATGAAAGCCCCTGTTGAATTACAAATTTATACATTGTTATATCTAGGTTCAAATGTAATAGAATATAACTGAAAACATTATCTATATTTGTGTTTTACATTTTGAAGTAAACTTGAGGAAATTCTACGGAGATTATTTCAGGCTGTGTAAGTGGTTGAGACATTAAGTCTTTTGTCTCTATGCAATTTCCTGACTATTTAGCATGACAAGTTTAGAGCAATACTGCCTGAGTGATTGGATTAGCATCTATGCAGTTGAATGGCACTGTTATGCTGATTGAATCTGGACAAGGGACACAGTTATGTAGGGTGTGTCCTTTACCTACACAACATATGCATTCCTTTGTTTGAATGTCTCCTCCACTGCTGTATAACCACTCTCCCTAACATGTAGATAAATTGCCTTATTTTGTACTGTTAAATCAGACTGTTTTCGGACGACCTGCAGCACAGAGAGTTCTCATTAAAAAGAATTACTTCTGTCTTGATCCAACGTCTCCTGGTCTATTCTTCAAGAAACAACTGAAGTTCACAACAGATGGTGCCTTGTGACCCGGATAGTTTCCAGCTTCCTCACCTGAAATCCAGATTGAAACTTCAAGCTCAAAGATAAAGATCTGCCTACGTTCCAGATTGGAATCCAGAGCGAAACTTCCAGCTGAACAAAGATTTTCTAGACTGAATCTTTCAACCAAGGGTTGCAGTGAGTGCTGCTCTATCCAAAAGAACCTTAAAAGACCAGTAAAAAATGTGTTTATCCTCTGGCTGCCAGGGAAGAGTTAACGGACGGCTGTAGGGTTTGGTTAACTAAGTTATCCTCTGTTTTTCAAGCAGAAGAGATTAGCCTCACAAACTAATAATTGTTCTGTTTGAAATAGAGAAGATTAGCATTTAGCTAATATTTGTGTTTTGTGTTACCCTCTAATTCTGTTTGAAATAGGGAAGATTAGCAATTAGCTAATATTTGTGTTTTGTGTTACCCTCTAATTCTGTTTGAAATAGGGAAGATTAGCATTTAGCTAATATTTGTGTTTTGTATTACCCTCTAAAAAGTTTGTTTAGAGATGCAAGAGTTTTCAAGCAGGGAAGTTATTAGCCTCACAAACTAATAATTGTTCTGTTTTAAATAGGGAAGATTAGCATTTAGCTAATATTTGTGTTACCCTCTAAAAAAGTTTGTTTTTTAGGGATGAGTTATCCTCTGTTTTCAAGTAGGGAATTTATTAGCCTCACAAATAATAATTGTTCTGTTTTAAATAGGGAAGATTAGTATTTAGCTAATATTTGTGTTCAAGCAGGGAAGATTAACATTTAGTTCATATTTGTGTTTGTCCTCTGTTTTGTCAAAGAAAGTTAACAATAGTTGAGCTGTGTTAACAAGAAATGAACAGAGAAGTCAGTGTTTATGTGTGTGTGATTACCAAGAAATTCAAAAATGGTTAGAAAGAATGCTAGACTGACCCCCACAACTGAAAAAGGTGGTCTCGCAGCTCCTTTGTGGACAGACAGTGATTTCATATCACAGTTAGGAGTGCAGATGAATTTAATTGTCACCGAGAAAGTTAGACAAAAACTAACTCAGAAATATAAGGTCCATCCGGACAAGAATTGGTCGATTGATGAATGTAAAAAAGTTTTAGGAGCATGTATTCGCAAGAACAATGTGAAAGGCATTATTTGTTGTCACAGAGAATTTGGTTTAGCGCTAGCTAGACAACAGTCTCAGCAGATCTCAGAGCTAGAGAAACAGAACAAAGAACTCTGTGCTAGAGTAGCTTCTTTGACTAAGAAATTGAACCTCAACAAAGCTGAAGAGAAAACTGATGTGAATGAAGTTAGTCAGACTGATAACGCTTATCCTGACTTGCAAGCTTTCTTTGAAACAGATGAAGCCATTCAATCAGTATCTGATGTGCCTGTTGATTCAGTGAAATTTAGTGTCACAGCCCCGAACATTGTTCTACAGCGTGCACCAGTCACAAACCCATCCTCATGTATGATGTCAGCAATGACTGAAGTTTTGTTAGAGGATGAAATGACTCATGATTGTGTTACGGTTACATACGCAGCTACGAATGAAATAGCAGAAACTCCCATTGAGAATGCAGAATTGGAGTTGGTTGTTGATGGTTCAGCTCAAGTGATTGAAGGTAACATTACAGCAGCTGCAGTTTTGTGTCAGTGAAGGAAAACCTGGAGTCATGTGTCACACTATAAAGTTGTTCCCCCACCAACAGGGATAGGGTAGGACACGAATCAGTGAGGAGCCCAGGAAAGAACTGAATGCAACAGGCATTCGGGGGCCAAACCTGCGGCGAAGATTCCCTTGTAGGCATCCCCATCCACTAGTCCATCCTTACCTCACTGTTTCTTTAGGTGTCACAGGAATTAAGAAATAGGGAAAGAAGGAACAACAATAGCAGACTCCGATTGAACAGATGAGACAACCCTGATGTTTGTTGTCTTTTAGAACAAGTACTGCTCTGTTGTCTTTTGTTTTTCTTTGTGCAGATACCACTTGATGGCTGTCCCCAGACCCATATGCACAGACTTCCTCACCGGCTTATGAAGCCACAACCTCTGAAGGACAACTAGACACACTACAGAGTCAACTGTCATGAAAGAAAAAAATACACAACGCAGAGAATGATCTACGGGAGCTTCAGTCTTCCATCAACATGATCAAGATTGCCTTGCTACTACTCATCAGGGACATCGCACAAAGTGTAGACTCCAGAAACAACATATTCTTAGAGCTGATGAATATGTCAAGAAACACCTTGTTTGCTGGAAAGAACGTTTGCATGCCACACCTGCCTTCAGTAGGAGCAGGAATCCCATGGGTGGCACATGATGGGAGGAACATCTGTATATAACATCCTGCTCAGCCAATTCAATGGCAGGTGCACCCTGGTTGCTCTCCTACCACCAACACAGAAGATGGCTGCATTCAAGGACTCACTTATGCACAAACATGGTGGTCATTCCAACAAAACATTCTTGATCTTTCAACAAAATTACATCAGATGACTGAAGATAATTCTTCATGGTTCGGAAACCTGTAAGGTCAACAAAGGACTCACAAGGACTGTTCCAACCACAAAAGAATATTGCCCGTAATGAACTTCATGGACCCTAGTGGCATGTTGTTTCTGTGGCAGCATGTCATTCGTCACTACAGACAATCAACACAGAGCAAGTGAAATGTGCCTGTAACTTTTTCCAAGTTACATGACTAGACGATGGGGCTTATGCTAAAAAACATAAGCTATAGAATGGACTGATGAAGGTTTAAATTTGTATTATGTGGGAGTTATTAGAACTCCCAAAGGGGGGAATGTTGAATTACAAATGTATACATTGTTATATCTAGGTTCAAATGTAATAGAATATAACTGAAAACATTATCTATATTTGTGTTTTACATTTTGAAGTAAACTTGAGGAAATTCTAAGGAGATTATTTCAGGCTTTGTAAGTGGTTGAGACATTAAGTCTTTTGTCTCTATGCAATTTCCTGACTATTTAGCAGGACAAGTTTAGAGCAATACTGCCTGAGTGATTGGATTAGCATCTATGCAGTTGAATGGCACCGTTATGCTGATTGAATCTGGACGAGGGACACAGTTATGTAGGGTGTGTCCTTTACCTACACAACATATGCATTCCTTTGTTTGAATGTCTCCTCCTCTGCTGTATAACCACTCCCCCTAATATGTAGATAAATTGCCTTATTTTGTACTGTTAAATCAGACTGTTTTCAGACGACCTGCAGCACAGAGAGTTCTCATTAAAAAGAATTACTTCTGTCTTGATCCGACGTCTCCTGGTCTATTCTTCAAGAAACAACTGAAGTTCACAACACCCCGAATCCACTCCAGTGAGTGTAGTTCCCCAGTCCGTTCCAGGGAGTGAAATTCCAGAGCCTTGCCTTCCTGTCTGCCCTGATTGGATCGAAGAGGTGGTCGTATCCACTTATGTTGTTGCTGTGGTGTGTGTTTGGGCCACATGCACATTTGCTACAGCCCCTGACCAGAGTCTACAACCCCATAGCTTCCAGCCTTCCAGCTCCACCCTGGCCATTCGTTTCTCCAGCCCTGCGCCAGCCTCCAGGATGAGGGTAAACCTTGGGCAAATCTGGAAAGTTTTTAAATCAAATTGTGATTGATTTGATAAGAATTTCCACACTCTGATTCCTGGAATCTGCATAATTTAGGCAAACAAATCAATCACAGTACATAATTTGGTCTTTACTCAATTTTGGGGGGGGGGGGGGGGGGGCATAATTAGTAGGCTACCTTTGAAAGTCAGATTGTAACCAATGAGTGGCACAGATGAACAGATTTGTGAACAAAACTGAAAAAAGGGTTATCTTGTATTACCGTATTACTATTTAAATGTCTACAAATCTACAAAGATACACAAGCACCATTGATATTTTCTCCTTAGAGTCAAACCACCTGCTCAGTGAAGAGGCATAATTTAAATTTTTTCTTTCAGAGCATTGAAGCATTTTATCATTGAAATTTCAGGTTATTATCACATATTTCATTGCAAAAATACAAAATTAGGGTTAATCGTTTCATCAACAATCCTCGTGATTGCATTTGCCCTCATGAGGGTGAAATAACAGAGAGGTTTATTCTGTGAAGGACATGGAAACGATCAATTACCTATAAAGTGCCAACTCGATCAAGCTCTATAAGATGTCATTACTTGCCACAGCTATCGCTAAATACAAAATAACATAATGGTGAGGAACTTTTTTTTTATTTAGTGAGGAGCTTCTTTCTAATTTGTTACCTGTGTGTTAATCCCAAATTGCTCATTTTAATTACATCTACAAAAAAAGAATGTCCTAAATAGGCATTTAAAATGACAAAGTTGTACATTTACAATATATAATATTTTTTGCAGGTTTACAGCTAACTGAGACAATGAAATTCAGATCTCGCTCAGGGACATCATGAATTCACAGCTGACCTCTGTGGTGATTCTCATGTGGTGGCACCGTTCGGCAGTTCCATTATATCAGTGCACTGGGGAATATGTTCCTCTAAAGAGCTCTTACAGGCAGGGAATACAATCTCAGGGAGGATCTAGGGGCCCCCTGAATACCAGTAATAACTTTTGATAAAATCTGATTCAGGCTCAGAGCCAGAGCCAGATATAGAATTCTGATTAAATAAAATTGCACTTAAATCCAATAAATGGTAAAGTTAATGTGAAAAAGGAGTTCATATTAGGAAGAAAGATGCCCTGATTGCAAGGTTATGAACAAATTAGTTACTGTACAGCAGGCAAAAACAGATTTTACCATGAATGAGCCATACAAAAAAGATATTATACTCTCGCTACTTGGTACTACACAACAGAGTAACTTTGTAGGTGCTTTAATGCAATCTTAAATACAGTGATTGGATAATATTATTAAGTTCTGCTTTTTCTGTGCAGTGTGAACTGGCCTCAGGTCTTTAATGACCTGGGACTGGGATCATTCACTACCCTCTTCCTCATTAATTTTTTAAAGTTAGACATTAACCTTCTTAGTATTCCTCAATCAATTCATTTTAAACACAATATAAGAAAAAAAAAAAAAAATGCGTTTTCCGATACATTTTTTGTAAAGGTGTGTAACAGTGTAAGTATATATATATATATATATATATATATATATATATATATATATATATATATATATATATATATATATATATATATATATATATATATATATATATATATATATTATTATTATTATTATTATTTTATTTTATTTTATTTTTTTCTCTGCACAACAATAATTACATATTTGATGACAGAATAAGTGCAATTCACCTTTATTCCACAAGGTGGCAATGTCTGATCAACAATGATGAAGTGATGTTTCACTCATAGTTACCGCAGGTAGAAAACAAAAGAATGAAAATTTGAAATGGCTCAGCGATTTACTGCAGAGCAAGTTCTAAACACAAATATAAGTATCACAGTTACTTGATGGTGGATCTGGTGAAGAATCTGATATCGATCAAAATATTGATTTTGAAAATGAAAGTATTGAGAATATGTTTGAGATCGCAAATTTGAGCCAGATGCTGAATGTACTGGGAAATGAGCTCTGATGAGGACAGTGATGGTGGTATAAAACATCTGTTCAAACTGAACCTTTCCAAGCTCCAAAAGGTAACATAATATGCTTTATTGTATTCTTCTGTAATTGTTAATCTAATTTCAGGAGAGTTTTATATTATCACAACAGGTAAAGATCCATCCATGTTAGGTATAGATCCGGGTCGCTAAAGGCCTGATTATTTAATAATGATTGGTGAAACATTCATGCATTTAAGGGTTAAGTCATATATATATATATTTTTTTTTATTTTATTTATTTTTTTACTGTTCCTTTTAGACATTCTCTTGAATATAAGTAACATTGCAGCTACATGTCAACTAACTCTTATTAGAGTAGTAGTAGACTGTTAGGTTAGGTTTCGGTGTTTGGGTTAGTCGAATAAATTGACGTTAGTTAGTCAATAGAATATCTGTTGGGGGACCATCAAAATAAAGTGTTAGCAGATATTAAAAATACAGTCTACTTATACTCTAATGAGAGTTAGTTGACATATTTCTATGGCCGGTTTCACAGACAAGGTTTAAGCCTAGTCCCAGACTAAACTGCATGTTTGAGCTGTCTTCACTGAAAACAACTTGTCTAGAATATGTCAGTGACATTTTTTTGTCTAATTATTATATTTATTTTTTCTAAGGCATGTTTAAAAAAAGCTACTTCAATGTCCTAATTTAACTAGTACCTAATCCTGGTTTAATCCAAACCCTTTCTGTGAAACTGGGCCATAAATTATTAGAATGTCTAAAGTGGACAATCGAAATAAAAAGTGTTACTCAGTGTGCATTTTCTTTTAAATTGTAACATATTTAGATCTAAAGTTTAGCATGTAGGGTGATGATGCATTAGCCAATTATATATCTAAATTGGTAGGCATATTACTTTTTTTGTTAAAATCTGAGAGGAAAGCATTTTTTTCAGGTATAATGATTTTTTTAGTTTCAATTAATGATATGGCACACAAAAGAGTGCCACAAAGAACATTTCTCTTGTAAATATTTCAAAGGCCATTTATTTACATCCATGAATAATTCACAAGTTACTAAGATCAAGAGCACTGCCATCCCAATTATTTTATAATTGAATATTTAATCAGAGAGCATCACTTAGTTTTCAGAAAATCCTCTGTGCCTCAATTTATTTGGTTTGGGGAGTAATTATTTGTAATTATGGCTTTTCTTCTGAACGAAGACAAATAAAATAAAGCATATCACCCACCAACTCTTGAATACCGCAGTTATCTTAATTGCTTCCTTGCATGATTGTCCCATCAAGTTTTTCATATTTAAGGCTTTTAATACTGAAGAACAATTTTGCAAATATCCTGTTATTAAAAATGCTGAAATGTACACAAATTATTATTAATCTTAGGATTTTCAAAAACATTTCTAAGTTGAGATTCATGCTGTTGTTGCCACAACTTTCTGAACATACAAACTTTTTTTCCTGAAGTGAAGTGTTTAAATAAATCAAGAGAATACTGGACATCAAAAAAAAAAAAAAAAAAAAAAAAAACAGCAAAACAACAGATAGGCAACATGTCTTATGGCAAATAATACACATTTTAAACACTAAATTTTTCAACTAAACATCGAAATAAATCTAATTAATAAACTAAATTAACCATTTAAACTAAATTACTGATCGTATTATTGATCTAAAGTCCACACTGTCACTGTATGATAATTGAAATGAACTGATGACATCAGCGTTTTTTTCCAGAATGGCTATACAGCTGAATAAAATTGTGCTGCATTATTTTCCTGTTTAACACTGTAAAGCTGCTTTGAAACAATCTACATTGTTAAAAGCGCTATATAAATAAAGTTGACTTGACTTGACATTTTTAATATATTATAGTAAATAATACAGAAGGAGTATTACACTAAACATGATTCCATGAAGTAAAAAGAAATAAATAAATATGTAAATAAATACATATTTATATCTAGGAACAAATAAATATAAAAATAAAATAAGTGAAAGAATAAATACAAACAAGTTAAAATTAATAAAACAAATGTAATAATAATTACAGAAAATAATAAATTAAGAAAAAAGATTAAATTTTATTATTAAAAATGAATTATAGTTGTTTTATTTATTCATCTATACTGTGTCTATAAACCTATTAATCTGTCTGTTTGTGTTTTTGTTCTACAAGTTTGGTCATCCATATGCATTATGTGCACAGGTAGGACGCCTGGTGTTCTTTTTTTGATTGCCTTTTTTTCGTATCATAGTAAAGTAATTATCATAAATTAGGTATCATTTGAAAGCTTACAAACTCAAAATGAATCCTGCAAACCGTTTTGAAATCAGACATTGTATTACCATGGAAACGTTACTCTAAATTATTCTAGCGGGCTCCTCCCCTAGTGGGCGGTGTCATGTTTCATATTTGGGTTTCATATTACTTTATAATCAAAATCTTTTCCAATCTTGACAAAACACATATTGTCGGAAAGGTCTTAGTGAGGTCTGGTGACTGTTTTGTGATGGAAGTGATATTTGGACAGAAATTTACAGGAAAATGCATCAAAATGGAATTTGAATGACACCCGGTGGCTATTTTTGGCATAGCGCCTAAACAAAATCTCATGGGAACTTCAATTTTTGTGATATCAACTTTAAATTTGGAACACAACTTGGTTAGACATATGGCTTTTATTTTATAGTAATTTTATAGTAAAACATTTTTTGTAAAATATATATTTATATGAAATAAAAAATATTTAGTACAGTATTTTTCATTTACAGTACATTTAAACTTCCATAACTTTTTCATACTTTCATATTTTGAATTACTTCAGTAATTTCTTCACTTCACTTCAGCAATAATCTGCAGAATATCTTCTTTAAAACGAGACCAAACTTTGGTCTATATTCCAAAGCATTCTTTAATTACAGCCCTTTAAGTTTGGATAGTGCATTTTCATTTGTATTCTCAAAAAGGGGGCTGACAGTTAAAGGGGTGGTAAAACACATTCTTTCGAAGGCTTGTTTGTGGGGTGCACTGTAACATGTGTTCATGCTTCATTTTTTTAAAAATTGCATTATTTTTCATATATTTTACCTTTATTCTACACTGCTCTGTCCCTCCTTATAAAAACAATCTGATGGTTTCCGGGTTGTATGAAGCCAGTCAGTCAAAAATACGCAATGGGCTCAGATTGGTTAGCTGGCCCAGTGTGTTGTGATTCGCTAACCGCCAGGTGTGTAGTAGAGGCTAAACGCACGTAAACGCCGTTTACGCACCTCCCAAAATTCGGAAATAGCGTTTACCCACCTCCAAAGTGCGTTTATCCACCTCTAAATAGCCTACAGTTCCTAAGCCATTTTAAATTAAGCTTATGTCGTTTTAGTTTCATATTGTTAATTTTCATTGGTTGTTTGTTGTACAGTTAGACGAAGTCTTTCATATTGCGCTGCAACTGTCAGTGTGAGTAGTGGGAAGTTGGGATCATTTTACTGACTCGGATCTTTGAGTCTCGTTCAGCAAAATGAACTAATCTTTTCTCTTTCCATCTCTATGGGACTGACAGGAAGAACAAAAGACTCGGATCTCACCTGTCGATTCAGAATCAGAACCCATATGTTGCGTAATGCGCATGCGCGGTCAACACAAAATGAACGAATCACTCTCTGAGACAACGCGGTAGTCCCGAGTCATATTAAAGATTCGTTCAAAATGAACGAATCATTCATGAACGACACGCAACCAAGATTCAAACATGGATATCCGGCAATTTTTTAAGCGCCGTCAAGACAGCAGCCCTCCTCCCAATGCCAGCAAACGGGCTCGGCTACAAGCCCAAAGTGAGTGAGCTCGAAAAACAGTACTAAACTTTATGTTTTTGGGGTTAATTTGGTTCACCGTTAGATTCATGCCACTGGCTCAACAAGTCACCTCTTCCTTTTCCCATTAGCCAATGTAGGCCTACAAGTAAAATTCAGGATACACTATTATCAGATAAATAACTGGATGTAATTATATGCATTCTCTGGTATTTAAACCACTGAAAGTTTGTGACAACAAGCTCCCTTTGCTAGTCAGCTAGCTAGTTATTGTTATCGCTACAGCCGTTCGCGGGTACGGTAAACGTTTCTATGGTAATAACAACGAGTTGGACCAATCAGAGGCGTCGCTGTTAAGTTTAGGACTGTGGGTAGTGTAGTTTTTCTTACAGACCTCTAGCTACAGAAGCAGAAACTTTCGTTTCACAACTCGTGGTCAGTCTACCTCAGATGTTTTAGACATTATGGCTGATAATCTAAATCCTTATGGAGAAAAATCAATGGGAGTTTTACTTCCTGTTTGCGTCTGTAGATTTCTCATAAATTCATCAAAAGTTTACATTCTAAATTAAATCGCAAGCGATCGCTGTCTGCACCCTGTCATCATCAACACAAAGCTCTCGCTCTTCTTCACCAAATTCATCCTTCTGTCGTTAATCTGCACCTGCCTCATTAGCAATTGGCAAAAACTGTAATCGATAACTATTTTGATAATCGATTAGTCGGCTTGAGTAATTATTTAAGACAAAAGTAAAATTCTTTGATTCCAGCTTGTTTAATGTGATGTTCTAGTGTGTTCTCTCATATGTGACAGTAAAATGACTTGTGGACAAAACAAGACATTTGAGGACGTCATCCTGGGCTTTTGGGAAACACTGATCCATATTTTTCGGACATATTATAGACCAAACAACTAATCGATTACTTGAGAAAATATTCAACAGATTAATCGACTATGAAAATAATCCCAAATCTAATCATTATGTACAAGTGCATTGTATTGGAACCCCTGGATATAAGCCTCCCCTCTCTATCTCTCTTAAATATTTTTGTTCTCTCTGAGAACAATAGCTATCATCAGGATACGCTATACACCGGTAGGCAGTGGCCCACCTTACCGTGACCACGATGCGGTCACCCAGAATTTATAGTTTACCCACCTCTTTTTTAACCACTACACCTCTGCTAACCGCATAGTGCACGTTTGTCGGAAACGTCACGCCCCTTACCTTTACTGGTAGACTGTGCTTTGAGTAGTATTAGAAACACTGGCGTCAATAAAACCATACCAATTTGAGCCCGAATCAGACCCAGACAATTTTAGTGAAGATGATCGAGCAGAACCTGTTCAACCTGTTCAGTCCTCAAGAGTAAAGACTGCGGATCTATAGTGATCGCTACTGAATGGCACCATTACTTTTGTATTTTTAGAACTGTAAGAAGTGAGATGGGAAGGTTTAAATAAAGTTAGACTGTGCGCGAGATATCGCGAGAGAGGAGAGAGGGAGAGAGAGAAAGTGCGGGGAAAATGAGTGAGGGAGAGGAGATAACGCACGAGGTAATCGGGTGGTACGATGTAGAGGCTGTTATGGAAAAATTTAATCATAGCTATACATTAAACATTGCGCATGAAATGTTTATTGATTTGCATATATTCATACAGAACCAGCTTACTGGTTAAAAGGTCATATACAGAATATAGAGAACACGTTCTACACTCAGGGGTCAGGATGGCCTAAACGTGGGGATCAGAGTTAAAATGAACAGCACACTTTGGATTTGAGCAAGTGCTGCTTTTCTTGTCATGTGTGGAAATTTACAGGAGGAGTGACTTTGTTTGGGAAACTGATAAAAAGCTGAGTGCTGTTATGTCTAGTTAGTGTGCACTCTGCAGACATTGAAGATGGCTGTATGACTGTGACTCATTTCTTGCAAGAAATTAAATCTTTATAAAGACAATTGGGCAGGTTTTGTCTCTTATTCAGTAATGCGGTGATAGTTTGAAATTTTGCCACGACAGTTGGTGTCAGAAGCGGAGATTCCATGGATGTGCCTTCTGGACCCCGGGAGCGGATGGTGACTGATCATCCTGGACTTTTAGAGTCACAGCTCTACCCCGACATATTGAGGGAGAGAGGCCAACCGCTCAGGGGGTCCGGAGGGTCCGACCACTGGAACAAACGAACCCGAGGTGGCAACGGGACGCTTCTGGTAAGAGACAAACTTAAAATTCGGGGAAGAATTTTGATGAATAGAATTTGTTTAAATTGAAAATTGAAATTGGGGTGGATAAACCATAGTGGGGTCTGACTCTGTGGCGAATGCAACGTGGTTGATTTGTTTATGGGATAGAAACTGAAACCATGTGGGCGAATAAAATGAGAATGCAACGTGATTAAAATTTTGAGATATCACGTGGGCGAGGAGACCGTGCTGTGAGCCGGTTTTGGGCTATTGGGAGCCAATAAGAGAGGACACTATTGGGAGTGTCCGCCCGTCTGGTCTTGGGTGAAGAGATCAGATCTGAACGGAGACGTCCGACAGATTCATTAGCGTACGCTAGAGGGGAAAAGCCACAGAGACAGACAGCCAGTATGGGGAAGTCCCAAAGCAAGCTAGCTGAATATGGTACACCGGTATTTTGTCAAATGAGAAAATAATATGGGAAAAATGCATGCAAGGAAGAGAAGTTAATTAAATATCATGATTTCCCAAACAAGGGAGCGCCAGACTGAAAGTGGTGAATGAGTCAGTTGAAAAGGGGAGATAAACTGAAGGGTTGTTGTGGGAAATGTATGTGAGAAATGCGAACAAACAGTGAAATGTTGCTTAAAAGAGGCAGATAAGAGAGAAAGGACAATGTTGTCTTATCACGCAGAAGTCACAGCTGTTTAAAGATCGCTGGTGAGTATGAACATTGACTAAATTCTGGCTAACATTTTTAGGGATATGATCGGTAATTTGATTAGTTGGTATAAAGATTTTGAGATGAACAAGAGCAAACGCTGTAAGCAGCTCCGCTCTGAAGGCCTGACTTCAAAGGAAATTGGTGGACCAGTGAAGGAAATGGGCAGAAATGTTTTTATTGTAATTGGAAAGTTGATCAGCAACTTGACTGGCTACAAACAAAGAGAGAACAAGAAAATTCCAATTTCTAGATTCTTTTTTGTTTATTCATTAATTTGTAAAATGGGTAAAGTGCAGTACACCCGAAGGGAAAATCCCAGAAGTGACTGAGATATACAATTGAGTAACTAAAAGTGATGTTGGTGAAAAAGCAGATAACACCATAAATTGCAAGCCATTGTTTGTTTTATTAGACCCCGAGCGAGCTCTGTTCTCAGACAGACTGCCACTTTTGGAGCACACAGGTTGCTGAACGTTGCTCCATAAGCTAAAGATGAGAGTGTTTTAATTGTGGTCAGCAGGGCTATTTTGGACGTAATTGTGTCCGAACACCCATAAGGTGTAGAAAGTTTGGCAAATCAGGCCACAAGAATAAATTCTGTAAACGAAACCCAGTAAAAAGAAAGTAACAGAGATTTACACTCTGTCTATGAAAATGAGATAATAAGATTAACAAAGTCTTTAGTGATTATTTTTGAAGGAAGGATTTGAGATAATTTTAATATGAGGTTAAAATTAAAAATGAAGATGATAAAACATGCTGCAAAGATATATAACTCCTGATTAACCGAGTTTTAAATGAAAAATATAGAATAAATATGTTCTTGCTCTTCTCACTTTTGCAAAACTCTGATAATGATGATTTGACTGAATATTGGGTTGTTGAAATAACTATAGGTGTTAAAATGTTGAAAACCCTAGAAGCTGATGTTTTGGTTTCAAAAGATAAGCTTGTGCTGAGCTAATAAACAATTTGTTATCTGAATCTAGCCACCACGTGGCCTAACTTGAGTAACAGAGACTCAATCTGAGTGAAAATTATAGTTTCTGAATTCACTGTGAGGGCAAAATACAAATATGAAATTATGATCATTTGAAAATGTCAATTCTGGCGAAGGATAGAGTTAAAAGGAAAATGTCTGATGTTTATTTGGAAACAATTATAATTTCTAGCCAGATTTTACACTGAGCTAGTGTGAAGAGTGAAACGTTTATGAAAACGCAGTGTACCAGCCCTGAAGGCCTCAGAGTCTCTCTCTCATCCCAGACCAGCTCAAAGCTGATATCTGACCCTGTGCCACAGATGATAGAAGATATTGATGAGTAAAGGCACAAGGCAACATGTGAACATAATAGACAGTTAGTTGTTAAGATATAAAAAATAAAAAAGGTGCCATCAAGAGGGCAATAAGAGATGTTTTCAAAATACAGACTTTTAATTAGCTGAAATTTTTGACGAATGTATGATATGACCAGTAACTTCTGTCTGCTCTTAGCCTTCACCATGTACAGAACTGATGGCCTTGGTCACAGATGTAGCAGAACATTAAAATGAATGGACAGTTGTTTTGGCTAAATTTACTGAGAATAATCTAAGCACTGCTATGGGGCAGCTTTGAAGAAGTATGATGGATTTTAGTGATTAAGTTGTGTTATAATTAACCTGCCTCCATGTTTTTACTCATTTGAAAGCAGACCAGATGGCTCTGATGACTCTTGAATGCACTTTCCAAAAGGCTCCAGAAAATATCGGATCCTGTTTAGGGTCAAAGATCTCAAAGCGATGACGAGGTTGAGCACGATGTGGTTGTTCCCGATGACGGGTAAGACTTCCTACGGCCTGACGGGGGGCAACCCAAGCCAGGGAAATCACGATAAGTCATCTCGGACCCCCCCGAAAAAAAAAAAAAAAAAAAAATGGAGGAGGGGGTTTTATGTGAGGTGTGTATGAGAGGTGAGGCAGATGTCTGTGAGGCCAGCAGCATCTCTGTGTTGGGGGGGGAGCTGTGTTTCGTAGGGGCCAAGGTCAAGACTGGACACAGTAGCCCCAGCCCTAATTAGGCCCCTCTATACCGCTCACCAAATACCGCATAAATTGAGAGCCAGGAAACACCCTGAAGAAAAGAGCAATGATTGGCATTTAAGAGCCAGCTGAGACCATACTGTGATTGTGATTGATAACTTTCTGGAACAGAACAAAATGTATTAGTATCAGTAAAGCTGTATGATATTGAACTAATATCTCTATCATAGTCTGAATCCTGCAGGTCATTAGGATGGCAGAGGATAATTTGGAGACATGGTGATGGCTTTAAGAGGATGGCTTTTGAAGTTTAAAGAGAAGGTCTGAATAACAAAGGTATCTAAACTAAAGATAACTTGTAACAATTTCACAGTATAACTTATTGGAGATGTTCTAATTTGAAAGTTAAACAGTTAAATTTCTAAACTTTGTGAAGGATTAATGAATTAAGGGTTAGTGAATTTAACATTATAGAAAAAATCTTAGAAGACTGTTGAAAAGATAAATGTGGGTGAGAGAAGGAGAGAGAGACTGCTTCAGTGGAACAAGGGATTGTACTCTGTCTGCGATCTGAGACAAAACAAAAACAATGATATCAGAACAAAACAACCCAGCAGACTTTGAAACGGGTTAAGAAACCATGTAAAAGCACATTTTGAGAATGAGCAGTTCATATTTATGTGTCCTGATTGAGTGTAGTGTGCTATTAACCTCTGGAATGAGTGTTTTTATCATCACAGATGGGTTAGTTAAGTGAAACGACAAACGCTAAAGAAGCTGATTATTCGGAGCGAATCTGGTGAAAAGATGATCCAGAACATGGACGAGCTTTAAATGGATTGGTATCCAGCTCAGTCTGTTAATGGTAATTATGACTACTTTGTCATTTATGATGTTGTTTTGAATTAATCTATGGATTAGTGCATATGTTAAAGCGGAATAGTTCGAGATTGCCGCCCACCACGGGTTTAAGACCCTTGTATAAATTCAACAGAGGGTCGGAGTTTAAATAATGTCAATTGATTAAGAATGACAAATGTAAATTTATAGACTGGACGGCAGAGACAAGGAGACAAATTAACTAAAGTCACTATAATCTAAATTATCCAGAGACTCCCTAGTATTTATGAAAGGTCAGAGGGCGAACAAAGGGAGAACTTCTAAGAAAGAAAGAGTTTTATTTTAAGTTTCCTCTGAATGGAGGCATGACATTAGATGTCTAAGAGAGCTTCTATTTATGTATTAAGGGCTGAAGGAGCAGGCAGAGAAGGCTTTCTGTGTGACTGGGATTGAGATAAGAGGAATATAATATTTTGGTTTCTACAGAGCAGTAGAGATAAGAAACAATAATCATCATATGGTGCAGCTCTTTGATAGAGGAATAATGTGACAAGTTAAAACAGAAGAGAAATAGCCCAAAAAGATTGATTGTTTTTTGGTGGAAAATTGATTTTCGGACAGAATTATGAACAATTTATGAACACCTGTAAAGTTAAATGGAGTTAATATACATATATGGAGTTGAAAAATCCTTTTGAAACGGCTTTAAAGAAATTGATGGTGACTTATAGTACAAATTTGAATACTTTATAAAGTGATATGGGAGATTATGAAAATTTGCAAGTTCTTGGTAAAGTTATAACAATTTTGGGTTTAAGTGGCAAGGTGAGGATTTGATGATAAGTACCGCTGCCAAATGACATGAATTAAGGGTTAAGATTTTGGGCCAATTGGAGCATACATCTAAAGAGTTTTAATGGACAGGGCATGGAGAAAATGGTACTTTAAAAGAAAGCCCTGATGAATGGATTTTGGATGGTTTACTGATAACAGGAACTGAAAAGACTTTAATAAAAATTGGATATTGATTATGATTAAGTATGATGTCACAAGATAAAGATAAGTGAACAAGCTGATTGAATGTAATACGAATTGATAACTATGGCTGTGCTGGACTTTAAACTTTGGTTTATACAAGGACTTTTATTTTGATACTTATTTCTGAGTTTTCCTATGGTTTCCTGTTTAAAAGAGGAAGTATGCCATATTTCTTGAGTGCTTGAGTTGTGCAAGGTGCTCCATGTGGTTGCAGACATCCAGCTTCATCATGCTTATCAAAGTCCTTCGAAATGCAATATCTGTAAGTTACTTTGTTTGATTTGTCTAGTGAACATTATGATTACTTTATTGCTGTGTTGGTAACCTTTGTAATATAGCATTTAATTCAGCATGTTTGTTATCTTTTCTACTCAAGTTTGTAAAGTATGAGTCTATGCTTTTGATATACTGTATTGTTGTTGGTTCTTTGCCTTGTGTGATGATTTATCTATTTTGTGAAATTGATATGTGTATTTTCTCTTCTTTGTAGTTTCACACTATTCATGATTAAACTTCATAAATTGCACCTCCGTGGAGTTTATTGTGGAAGTGTTTAGCGGCTGGATAGCTGGATCAATTCAAACAGTGAGGCCAGTGACAGTGAAAAGATAAGCAACAAATTGGAAAGATGAATGGGATGTCTGTCTAACAACTGCATCTATAAGAGGGATAAAGTAATACCTCTGCCTGTAAGCCTGCACAAAGATCATGTCTTCAAGAGAATCTAAATCATCACTGCGCCATCGCATGCACAAAGAAAGTGATGATGCTTGCTCAAATTCTCAATCCTTTACCTCATCAATAAGTTCTACGGCTAGTTTAGCCATCACGAAAGCTCGTGCAAGGGCAGAGGCAGCCAAGGCAAGAGCGGCTCATGCAAAGAAAGAAATTGAGCTTAAAGTGGAACAAGCCCGACTTCAAGCAACTCTAGAGGCACTGCAGGAAGAGAAAGAAAAAGATGCGGCTATAGCGGAAGCAGAAATTCTAGCAGCAGCCTTCACAGAAGTAGACCATGTATCAGCATCAGAGGTTTCCAAAGAGATCAGTCTCCAACGCACTGCAGACTATGTAAGACATCAAGCTACTAGCTGCAATGCACGAAGCAGTCCTGAGCACATGTCAGACACTTACAGCCTGGCCAAATACCTTGCACGCAGTCAGTTGGTAACTTCTGGATTGAATTCTTTTGATGATAGACCTATAAACTACTGGGCTTGGCGATCATCTTTTAAAAGTACCATTGCAGACCTTGACCTTAAGCCAGAGGAAGAGATAGATTTGCTCATCAAATATCTCGGAAGAGAATCATCTGAACAGGTACGAAGAATAAAATCAGTGAATATTAGGCACCCTTTTAATGGTTTACAAATGGCTTGGGAGAGGTTAGAGGAAATGTATGGCTCATCAGAGGCAATTGAAAGAGCTCTCTTCTCTAAATTGGAAAACTTCCCTAAAATATCAGGTAAAGATCTGTATAGGCTGCGTGATCTTGGAGATCTGCTTGCAGAGTTAGAGGCAGCCAAGCTGGATGGGTATCTTCCTGGGTTGTCCTACCTTGACACCGCTCATGGATTGAGCCCGATTGTAGGAAAACTTCCTTATAATATCCAAGAAAAATGGATATCGTATGGATCAAAGTACAAGAGAGAGCATCTTGTGGCCTTCCCACCATTTTCTGTGTTTGCCGACTTTATTCGTTCAGAAGCAAGAACAAGAACAGACCCCAGCTTTACCATTTTTCATTCAGCACCACAAGAAAAAAGGGAAAGATCAGATAAATTCAGGCAAGCTTCTATAGCTGTGCATAAAACCCAAGTTAACATGTTTGAGACAAGAGATGCTACGGACAGGATAAGGACTGTTGACCCTCAGCGATACTGTCTCATCCATGACAAGCCTCATCCACTAAAAAGATGCAGAGGCTTCAGAGCAAAAAGTCTTGAAGATCGCAAACAGTTTCTTAAGGAACATTCAGTATGCTTCAGGTGCTGCTCCTCTACAGATCATATGGCAAAAAACTGCAAAGCTCAAATCCATTGCACTGAATGTGATAGTGAGCATCATGTGTCAGCTCTACATCCAGGTCCAGCACCTTGGAGGAAAACCATCTCTCCTGTCTTAGAAGATGGCGGGGAGGAAAGAGAATTATTCAAACAGTGAGGCCAGTGACAGTGAAAAGATATTCGATCAAGAGGTAACATCAAAGTGTACTGAAGTGTGTGGAGCTGGAGTGAGTGCCAGAGCATGTTCCAAGATTTGTTTGGTTAACGTCTATCCTGTGGATAATAAGGTAGAATCCAGAAGAATGTATGCAATTCTGGATGATCAGAGCAATCGCTCATTGGCAAGAACAGAATTCTTTGAAGAGTTTCAAATCAAAGGATCTTCTTTACCATATTCACTCAAGACATGTGCTGGACTAAAAGAGACCACAGGAAGGAGAGCAAGTGGCTACATTGTGGAGTCATTGGATAAGAGTGTAAGCCTTCATCTTCCTACACTGCTAGAATGCAATCAGATTCCTAACATTCGTTCTGAAATTCCTACTCCAGATGCAGCGTGTCATTTCAGTCACCTCAGGGATATTGCTGAGGAAATACCAGCCCTAGACCCAGATGCTAATATTCTCCTTCTACTTGGCAGGGACCTCATTAGGGTCCACAAGGTCCGTCAACAGATTAATGGTCCACACAACGCTCCATTTGCTCAAAGGTTAGATTTAGGATGGGTAGTTATTGGAGATGTGTGTCTGGGAGGTGCTCATCGACCTGCTCGTGTAGATGTTTTTAAGACCTCCATACTCGAAAGTGGTCGCCCCAGCTGTTTCTGGCCCTGTGAGAGTCAGTTCCATGTAAAAGAGCAGTATGGCGCCAAGCTTCAGTTGCGAGATCATCTCACAGCAAAAGGTGTAAGTGCTTTAGCAACATGTGCAAGCGAGAAGCTGGGCCAATCAATCTTCGTTCGTACATCCAGAGATCACAAGCTTGCACTGTCAGTGGATGATGCCAGGTTTCTAAGCATAATGGACAAAGAGTTCTACCAAGATGAATCCAATGGCTGGGTGGCTCCTTTGCCGTTTCAAGTTCCTAGAAGAAGGCTTCCAAATAACAGAGGGTATGCTTACAACCGTCTTTCCTCACTTCGTCATACTTTGGACAAACGTCCTCAGATGAAAGCTCATTTTCTTGAGTTTATGACGAACATGTTTGTTAACGGACATGCAGAAATTGCTCCCCCACTCAAGAAAGACCAAGAGTGCTGGTATCTCCCTTTGTTTGGTGTTTATCACCCGAAGAAGCCAAACAAGATCCGTGTGGTCTTCGACTCCAGTGCACCTTATGATGGAGTCTCCTTGAATGATGTCCTACTTAAGGGGCCAGATCTTAACAATAACCTCCTGGGAGTGTTGCTAAGATTTCGAAGGGAGCCGGTTGCGATTGCCGCTGACATTCAGCATATGTTCCACTGTTTTTTAGTCAGAAAGGATCACAGAGATTTTCTGCGCTTTCTCTGGTATCAAGACAATGACCCAGGTAAAGAAATAGTGGAGTACAGAATGTGTGTTCATGTGTTTGGCAATCGTCCTTCTCCTGCCGTTGCCATATATGGTTTGCATAGAGCAGCCAAAGAGGAAGAAAAGAACTTCAACAGTGAAGTGAAAGAGTTGGTTGAGCACGATTTCTATGTTGATGATGCTCTGAAATCCTTCCCCACTGAAACAGCAGCCATTAGTGTTCTGAAGCAAACTCAAGACATGCTTGCGGTAGCAAACCTTAGGCTACATAAAGTAATCTCTAATCGACCTGCAGTAATTGAGGCATTTCACCCTGAAGATCGGGCTGTGGATTTCAAAGATGTTGACCTCTTCTTTGAAGATACCCCAGTCCAGCGTAGTCTAGGAGTGTCATGGAACTTGGCATCAGACACATTTACTTTCCAAGCTATTGATGATAAGAAGCCATTCACCCGGCGAGGTGTACTGTCAACCGTAAACAGCTTATATGATCCATGTGGTTTCATTGCTCCTGTTACCATCAAAGGCAGGCTGTTGCTGCGGGAACTCTCAATGCAGGCCGAAGACTGGGATTCTCCATTACCAGATGACATAAAACCCGAATGGATCAGATGGAGGAACTCCTTACAAACCCTGCAAGATCTTAAGATACCACGTACTTACTCATCTTTTCCTACTTCAGAGGTTCAGACAAGAGAATTGTGTATATTTGCAGATGCATCCATGAAAGCTGTTGCCGCTGTAGCTTATCTGCGATCCACATCTCAAAATGGCCAAATAGATACTGGTTTCGTGTTTGGAAAGACAAAGTTGGCACCACGGCCAGATCTGACTGTTCCAAGATTAGAGCTCTGTGCAGCAGTTCTAGCAGTTGAGATCGCAGACATGGTTGTAGAAGAAATAGGCTTGCAGTTCAACAGTATCCAGTTCTATACCGACAGTAAAGTTGTTCTTGGATATATTCATAATCGAACAAAACGCTTTTATGTGTATGTGAACAACAGAATCCAAAGAATTCTTCAGTCATCTACCCCTAGTCAATGGAACTATGTTCCCTCCGAAGTGTATTTAAAATTAGCAAATTTAGATTTATGTTCATTAGTGGTTAAATATGGTGTGGGCTATGGTGAGTTAGAATGGGTCTGCTGGAAATAGTATGTTTAACAAAAACAGGGTGGTTTGTGAAGAATGGTGTTGAAACAACTGACTAGAGGAAGGTTGATTGTGAAGCACAGTGAGAAACTGTGGGCATTTAGATAGACATTTGTGCTTTGGAACTGTGCGTGTCAGAGGTGTCATCTGAACTGTGAGCAAAGCACACAATGTAAACTGAAGGATGTTTTATGTAGAGACTTAAAGTGCTAAGATGGATTATTATCTATCTTATTTTTATCGTTTAGTTTGAGTTGGACAACTATTGTGTTTCGGACCCCAAAAAGGTCTGTTATGATTTTGATTAATTAAGAGAACCACTGATTGTTTGTTTCTTCATATGTGTTTTCTAAAGTGTGTATTGGGTCTCTGAGGAGTGACTGAGGGTCTGGCCTAGGGATGTGTGATGTGTCACTAAACGCTTGATAGCAATAAGGTGTCGTGTGTTTGGATTTTGGAGGTATCACACACCCCTAACATGTCGGGAGTGCAGTAACAGTGCTTGCTCACTTAGCCCGGCTTCCAGAGATGAAATATGGATTTGTCTTTCGTTTTATAGAATATTTTCAGTATGTTTTGGGGAAAACCTTCTGGTCAAGACTGCAGTTCGTAGCTTGACGGAAGCATGCAAGCTGATGGAGGGTAAGAGTGTAACGATGTACACAGACAAGCGTTATGCCTTCGGAGTTGAGCACGATTTTGGGGCGCTGTGGAAACGCAAGAAAATGTTAAAGTCTGATGGGCGAATTATGAATGCTGCTTTTGTGTCTAATCTGCTAGACACAATTTTCTTGCCTGGCTAGGTTGCTATCTGTAGAATGCGCAGCGAAACTAACAACAAAGAGTTTATTTCAACAGGAAACTGTGAGAGCAGACGCAGATGCGAAGGCCGTGGAGGTGCAACAGACGACACAGCCAGAATGTTTTTATTATCTGAAATAACCACGAATGTTTTGCCTTCCTTATAGACTATGCAGTCTTTCAACTCAGGGCCAGAGAAAAGCAGCGATGGGAACAGTGCGACCGCACTGTGCAAAATGGCGTCTGGACGAGTAGTGATGGCAAGCCTTGTTTACCCCAAAAATATTTTCGATGATTATGATTAATGGCTGCATGGGTGATCACGCAGCCAAAGGGGGAATGATACTCAAATGATGGAGGTTTATGAGGAGGTTTTAATATTTGCTGAAAATTTTTGCATCTTGATGCGTATTGATATACACGAAAACGAGAAAAGGCCTCGAGTAAATCGGAGCCCGTTTGAGACCACCATTCATGGGAATGGAAGGGGGTAAACAATAGCTTGCATCAATAGAATTGTGAATTATTGCAAAGAGATGTCTTTTTTGTTGTCTAACGTCTGTGTGCAGGTAAAATTTGGGGAAACCAGCTGGGACTCCTTTACATGACATCAAACCAGGTGATTTCGTGTTGACAGAGGGGAAAGGCTGGGGCCTTACCAAATCCTCCTAACAACGCATACTGCCGTAAAAGTGGCTGAGAGGGCAATGTGGGCACACGCAAGCCACTGCAGAAAGTTTTCCACCAGCAGGAAGGGGAAGAGCGAAACCGGAAGTGAAGAAAGCCATGACGAGGTGCCAGGGGAACAAAGCCTGTACCTTGGCACGGCTGCAGAAACAACAGCTAGAGATAAAGACGAGCTGCTGGCTTTGTCTGCAAATGTCCCATGTCTGCAAAGCAGTACCACTGACTGTTGTAACACTAAATGAAACTGACTGTTTGATCCCGCAGCAAATGACTGAGATAGTGAGAGCTGCGAAGAACATTGAGCACGGGAAAATCCCAACAAAACATCCAACATCTGACTGTGAGAGGACTGAAGTCAGAGTCTGAGTCAGAATTGACACGGTAGTGGGTGGCATTACAACTAATTTTACCTGCCAGGTTAGAAGACCGAATGACACTTCAACTGCGACAGTTTGGGTTTATGGTTAAGCTTATAATTTTATGGAGAGGGGAGTGTTGGCAGGATGATGTTAACCAGCTTTGATGAATGTGGGGACATGTGTGTATTTACCAGGTAATGAAAACAAGAAAAAGGATAGACAGAAGATAAAGTTAATTCTGTGATGGGGACTTTACCAGATAGAGCAAATGTGGGTTGGTCTATTTTCCTGGGTGTGGGTACAGCAGAATCGATAAACAAGATAAATGGGTTAGCATGGACTGTACTAACTAGCTAATAGCATGGAACACACTTTAACAATGGTAGATGAGGAAATGAAGCAAATCCGAGATGAAGATATCCAAAAACAGACTAGTTTTAGACATGATAACAGCTGAGAGAGGGGGAGTTTGGAAAATGCTTGGGGTATCATGTTGCTTTCATATTCCAGATTATAGTGACAATGTAACCAATATAATTGAGTAGCCTACATGAGACAGGCTGTAAGAAAACCTGAGAGAGAAGGGGGAAAAAAAAAAAACTGATGACTCATGGTTTTGTTGGATGACAAATCTGAAGGGATGGGGATACTGGTTATGTTTTACTGTATTGCAGGGTTTTTTAAATTATTGTGCTGATTTGTATGTGTTCGCAATGTATTTTTCAACGCATTTCCAGGATAGTTCAACGAGTAGTGAAGCCCAGTGTATCACAACAGATGGTCAAATTAGACATTTATGACGGGTACGATGAGTGGATGAACAAATTTAGTGATAGGAGATAGTGACTAGCAAAGTGAAGAATGAAACCAATTAGGGAATTATGTTTTCGTTGGTTTAAATCTGGGCGGCCTTTAGAGGCCTCAGATATCTAAATATTATAACATGTTTTTTGTTTGCAGTGAGTGGGGGGCTTTACCCACAAAAATAGCCTATGCATATTTTCTTTCTTCCTTCACAAATTCAAGAGTGTAATGAGAATGGATTATTGAATTTAATTATTATTATTATTATTATTATTATTTTTCATTCAGTTTAGATTTCCGTTCTAATCATTTAAAACTTTACTATTACATTTATTCATTGTCATATTTACCCCTTTTTAAACCTTACTATTATGTTTACTTATTTTCGAGGTTGCAGTCATATATAATATATACACAATGATAAAATTTTCATTATGGTTTATCAATGATGTGATAAAAAGAGGGGATTGTTATGGAAAAATTTAATCATAGCTATACATTAAACATTGCGCATGAAATGTTTATTGATTTGCATATATTCATACAGAACCAGCTTACTGGTTAAAAGGTCATATACAGAATATAGAGAACACGTTCTACACTCAGGGGTCAGGATGGCCTAAACGTGGGGATCAGAGTTAAAATGAACAGCACACTTTGGATTTGAGCAAGTGCTGCTTTTCTTGTCATGTGTGGAAATTTACAGGAGGAGTGACTTTGTTTGGGAAACTGATAAAAAGCTGAGTGCTGTTATGTCTAGTTAGTGTGCACTCTGCAGACATTGAAGATGGCTGTATGACTGTGACTCATTTCTTGCAAGAAATTAAATCTTTATAAAGACAATTGGGCAGGTTTTGTCTCTTATTCAGTAATGCGGTGATAGTTTGAAATTTTGCCACGACAAGGCACAGTAAAGATTGTTGCAATAAACACTGAGTTCTGAGCACAGAAGTCTTGGTCTGACTCCTCTATCCAGTGGGCACGACAGATACAGGAATAGCCAAGAACCCACGCATAATACTCGGTAAGCACGGATTCCTCAAGACCTACAAATCCGAGTATTACACTGGTGGCAGCGCTGGTTGGCTATTTATCTTTATGAATTCTGTATGGACATTTGCTGTTTGACTCTGAACAAAGTAATATAGCCACATCAACCAGCAGGCACGTTTATATTATTCATAATAATATTTTTGGTGCTATATTTTTTGCAAGTTCGGATTACGTGCAAAACATTTTTTTTTTTCTCTCTATCCCTCCTCTCGCCGTTGCCCGTGCACGAAATGGCGGATGATGAGAATGTTATCGTGGAGCTGCCGCAACCACATAATGCGATGGCTGGTACAAATGCACATGTGCCCTTTAGAATTGATCTTGCTCCCTTTTTGGGTGATAACGCTGAACCATTCGGCTCATGGATACAGAGATTTGAAGTTGCACTTAATGTTTCTGCCATACCACCAGATAAAGCTAAACTTCTTCCTGCTAAACTCACGGGACCCGCATTTGCATATTGGCAGTCTCTCTCCCCTGCTGTTAAAGTGGACTATGATCTGACTAAGGCCAGTTTAGGTGCTGTTTTTGGACGTGCAACATTTTTGGCCACATTCCAAACGCATTTGAATGCCCGCCCCCGCAAACCTCAAGAGCCTCTCGAAGTTTACGCAGCTGAGCTCACCAACTTGGTGTCGGAAGCTTTTTCTCAGTATGACGTCACAGCCCGAAATTGTGAGATTTTTCGTAGATTTGTGACTGGCTTAGATCCTGCACTTCAATTGAAAATACATGAGCATGGAGCAGTGACTTTGGACAATGCTTTAAAAATAGCCAGTCAATGTGAACGTGCACAGCATAGCCAATCCAACAGCTATCATGCCAGTGACTGTGCATCAGCAACCCTCAGCTGCCACAGCGTCGCCAACGCCTGTAGCAGATCTGGCGTCAGCCATTGCTGACCTCCGAATGGACCTGCATACTTTACGCCAGTCCCACCAGCGTCGGACTGACGAACGTCTGGACTTACTCTCACAGCAGATCACCAACCATCAGCACAAGGTGACAGAAACTACACACGCCTGCGCAGCTGTTGACTACAACATGATACCACGGACTCTGAGTGGGACAACTATCACCATTGTTGTCAGGACTGCCGCCGCCCGACACAGCAACTGCAGAGAGAATGACAGCAACAACCCTATGATGACTACAGCTCATCGCAACGCCGGCACTCTACTCACGATCACACTGCATCTTATGAAGACCCCCATCATCAGAGTCGTCGCAGCTATTCCCCCACTCCCCTGTATTGTGAGTCACATATCCATAGCCATGGTTACACACACCCTGGACCAGACCTCTCCCCTTCGAGAGAGCGCCGACCCCATTTAGTCTATGATGACAGACCACGCACCACTCGCTCGCCCTCCCCAAACTCACAGTACAGACACTTAGGTTATCGCACCCACAGCTCACCGTCACCACCCCCACCCCCACACTACAAACAATCACCACGTTCTCACACATCCCCTACTCGTCATGTACATTTCTCTCCAGTCAAAAGAGATACAGCCCCTCCTTAGCCACGTCAGGGAAACGAGTAGAAACTGTAATTGGGGACCGAATGTCAGCTGCAACACACTCAATGGTCCACTCTGATGATATACACTATACATCCACCCCACCTACACCATTCATTCAAGTTACACTGGCTGGCACCGAAATCTGCACTCTAGTCGATACCGGTTCGGGTTTATCCCTCATTACCGACGACTGTCGTAGATCAATCCCAGCCTTGGCATCTCACCCTATTACTAAGTCGTTCATGTTGGCCTCCTCAGTCACAGGACAACCATTAGACATACTTGGCTCTGTAACAGCCCCTGTGCATATTGGAGACGCCACATTTTCTCACACTTTTCACGTGACATGAACAGCAACCCATCCGGTGCTTATCGAATGGGATTTCATGGTCAAACACGCAGTTACGGTCGACATACCACACAAACAGCTACGATTGTATGACACTACAGTATTTCTCTCACCGCCACAGTCATTCATTCCGGTCCAGAGTGCAGCGATCACTATTGCACAGGTAACAGTACCACCAATGTCAGAAATGGTAATCTCAGTTTCTATTAAAGACGGTGCTGTTGCAAACCCCTTCACAGACTCATATGTGGATATTTTAGAGCCTCAGTCTCCTCAGACTGTGTCCTTAGGTATCGCACGCACTCTAACATCGATTCAAAAGAGTAGAGGCATCGTTAGAGTCGTCAACCCGACAAACCAACCGGTCTCTTTAGAGGCGGGATGCCCCGTGGGCCAGTTTTTCTCCATAACGGGAAAAACACAAGACGAATACGTCCTTGTTTCAGCTGTACCCACCTCCACTGACGATACACACTCTGTTCAAGACACGCTTTTAGCAGACACCTGCTTAAACGCAGACCAACAGTCATTGCTTAGGGATTTGTTGACAGAATTTTCCGACATTTTTAGTTAGCATCCACATGATTACGGAAAGACAGATTGTCACACACACCATTAACACAGGAGACGCTGCGCCAATCACTGCATGGAAAGTGGGATTTTCGTCAGTATGTGGCACTGTAGATTGCCGTGAAACTTCAGGTTTACGACTGTGCACGGCAATTTGCAGGCAACACCGAAAACTGCCGTAAATTGTCGGAAATTGATGTGGGCCTTGCTTGGCAGTTGTCCCCCCATGACCCCCCCTCCCATTAATTCTAGGGGAGGCTTTAACATGTAAATGAACATGCTGTGAGCTACACAAATGCAAATCAGAGTAGCAGCAGGGGGAGTTTTATCTAGGTTCTGAATTTTTTTAACTAAAACATTTTAAGTTAAATGTACTCATTTTAGTTCACATTACTACATTTTTAGGGCAACCAGTTTGCTCCAATTTTTTAAGTAGATTCAACTTGTCCAGGCTAACAGAGTAGATTTATTACTCTGTATGTTATTAGCAATAACCAATGTTATGTAAAAAGAAATACACACAAAATAAAAAGTTATGGTGTTATGCCTATTTGTAATTGAAGCACTTTTGCCACACCCATTAACTTAAATAAAGTGAAAATAAATATAATAGGTTTTTCTGGAGCTCCTTGGTGGTCTGAAACCTCAATGAGGTTGAAGAATATAGGGATAAATTAAGCCCCTCTGTGGACTGATTTCCAGACTCTTGTGATTCTCTCTCTCTCTCACACACACACACACACACACACACACAATCACACGCACTCACACACACACACACACACACACACACACACACACACACACACACACACACACACACACACACACACACACACACACACACACATCTGTGCAGGCAGACACACACACACACACACACACACACACACACACACACGCACACACACAGCCAAAATACATCAACATTTTTTTTATTTTATTCACCTCTTAACATTCTTTTGTTTCATTTTCTTGTTAATTTAATACATTTCTTAAAATCAGTTTGTTGTTAGACTCCCTTCTTTGTAAACTGTCATAAACTGACTATATCAAGACAATCAATCCTAATCCCATCAAATTTGTGAGCGAGAACTGTAGTCTGTACATGCATGTGGTACTAAATACATTTTCCATGCTGTCCAGGAAAATTTATTAATACAGAGTTTTTTCATTAATTCTGGAAAACAGCCTTATAACAATGACCTTGCATGTGATTGGAGGAGCCCGACGAGCTTCTCGCCCTCGTCCAATCACGTGCGAGGTCATGGCCATGACGCGTACAAAACTTGAAGACGAGCTTTAAACAGACGTGTTTTGGACTCTTTTTTTTTTTTTTACATTTCCTATGTTTTTGCTGCTTTGCTTTTTCGTGATCAACAATGACAGGACGCCGTCTCGCCTTCAGCTCCCCTTCAACTCCTCTGCATGGACGCGGCCAACTTTTTAGACTATTTTTCAGCAGTCTGGCGTCTTCACAACTCTGAGGCAAACTGCAGGCGCTATGAACCAGAGCATGGGTAATGTAACGTTACGATTTAAAGAATATGCTTTTATTCAGCTGTATAAGGAAATGGATGCGTTAATAGATCCGAGCTTAAAACTGCACATTTTGTTTACACAGACTATCCTCGCCTCATAACGAAGCCATGACCTCTTATCTGCTTGGAGCGATTTCCGTGAGTCCAGATTTAACCGCTGATCACAACGAAATTGTGTGTAAGTACAACTTCTAATGTTTTTCTCATTCCTTGTTTAATTTTACCGTGACTGTTTTTATTAATACCAGTCTCATGTAATTGTTTTCCAGCTGCCTGTAAGACGTATTATGAATCGACACGCCGGAGCTTCAGATACAAACAACCTGAACTTACATCGCAGGCGGAAACTGCGAAGTTTAGCTCGGACTCGATCAAGAAGAAAAAGGGTAAGATTTATTATATTAGATCCGTTTTTTGTCAATGTGAGTATTTTTCAGGTTGCTTATTGTCTTTATGGATTTGATTACAGTTGCTGGAAGCGAGACGAAGAGTGCTGGCTGAGGATGAGATGGACATTTGGAAGTGCGCGACCATTGACCTCATGTCTGATGTGGAAGACGGCATTGTTGACGGTGTGTCTGGATGGATTGTGCGGCCACCGCCCTCTCGCAGCCTGGAGCTCTCCGAACTCTGTGCCACTTTGCAATCCAGATTAGAGGCGATACCGAAATACAGGGCAATTTATACGCCTGTGTTTCCCGAATGTGTTGGGCGCTTCTTTTTGACGTTTTTGGAGGACAACATAAGAGACATTACTGCTGCACTGTACATAGTTGTGTGTTTAATAATAAAGCTCTTTCTTTGAATAAACAGCTTTGTGTTTATAAATGAAGCTCTTTCTTTGAATAAACGGCACGGTCCGGGCAAATTTTCCCATATATTCCTTGATGGTATGAATAGTGTAGTTCATAGCACAATAGCATTCATATAAAACATAAATTATTACAACATAAATTATATATTTATTATTATTATTATTGGGGTTTACATTTATAATGAGCCAGGGTGACCAATAATGATTGGTTTGCAGTGATCTGCCAACCAATCACGAGGGATTTTTTCTTGTTTAAAAGTAGTGGCTTCAGCCAATACTGATGGAGTAAATTCAAGTCAGGCCGTTGACTCTCTGGTTTCGCTGCTATTCATATGCTAATTAGATGTGTCGCACCTCCGCGGTCTCTCAGCGGGGGGGCTCTCCACCTACGTCATGGTTCGTTTACGACAATTTGTGGCACAGACGAATGCGACGTTCGCTGCCTCTAAATTGTCGAAAACTGCCAAAAATTAGGGAGATTTCCGGGAGTCTACAGGCATTTACGGGGTCGAAAATCCCACTTTTCATGCAGTGAATCAAACTGCACCCATATCGCACATCACCAGCGACACAGAACATACTGCAACAAGAGGTGTCAAGGCTTTTGGAGCGTGGCGTCATTGAGGAGTCGCAGTGCCCATGGTCGGCCCCGGTTGTGCTCGTTCGAAAGACAGATGGTACACACCGGTTTTGTGTTGACTACCGAAGACTTAATGCGGTCACGATTAAGGACTCGCACCCACTTCCGCGGGTCAACGACAAGCTAGATAGGCTGTCTGGAGCACAACTGTTCAGCACGATTGATTTGACTGCTGGTTATTGGCAAATACCCCTTAACCCAGCAGACAAAGAAAAAAACTGCGTTTTCGACAGGCGCAGGGCTTTATCAATTCTGCATGATGCCCATGGGTATATCAAACGCACCACCTAGCTTCCAGCACTTAATGGAGTTGGTGCTCCACGGTCTTCATTGGAGCATTTGCTTGATCTATCTAGACGATATAATCATTTACAACGCGGACTTCGCACAACATCTGATCCACTTGCGCGACGTCTTCAAACGCTTTCGTGCGGCCGGTCTTAAACTCAAGCCGTCTAAATGCCATCTGGCATGCCCCTCAGTTACGTTTTTAGGTCATCGTGTCTCCAGCGGCGGAGTCGAGCCTGACACATCAAACATCGTGAAAGTTAAGACGTGGCCAATTCCAACATCTGCCATGCAGGTCAGGGCTTTCTTAGGCTTATGTTCGTATTACGGACGGTTTTGCTCATACGGCAGAACCCTTACACCGGTTGACACACAAGGGTGTTACATTCACTTGGTCAGTTCAGGCGGATGAATTGTTCCGCGTGTTAAAGGAAGCATTAACGTCGCCGCCTATAATGGCCTTTCCAAATCTTTCGATACCCTTCTTACTTTACACAGACGCGTCCCTGTATTCGGTCGGCTCTGTACTCTCACAACAAGTGAATGGCAAGGAGCATGTTATTGCATACGCCAGCCATGTGCTGTCAGCGTCGGAAAGGAAATGGTCCACTTTCGATCGAGAATTATTCGCCATTGTGTGGTCGGTCCGCCACTACCTTACGTGCCACCCATTTACTATCATCACAGACCATAAACCTTTGGTTGGACTCAAAAAACTCCCTTTGGACCATGATCCAACAGGCAGACGCGCACGTTGGGCAGTCAAATTAGACCTCTATGATTGGTGCGTGCGCCACCGCGAAGGTGCCAAACACTTGAACGCAGACGCAATGTCTCGGAGGCCACAGGTTGAGGTTGTTCAATATGAGAATGGCAATATACGGGAGTCTGCCATGTCTTCGGTCGCAACACAGACCCCATTGTGCGAGCCACAGTCAAACCTGCCGTCGACACCTCCGCAAACGCACAAGAAGGATGTTAATTCTCTCGTAGTCACGCCTAGTCCAAATTATGTCACAGCGAACTTAATCCAAATTCAAAGTGACTGGAAAGTAGTAGAACAACAACGATCTGACTCTGACTTAGCCACCGTCCTTTCGTGGGTGGAAGCGGGACACAAGCCCCCTTTGTGGAGGCTCCGAAACTCGTCACCGTACTTTAGGAAACTGTGGTCACAATTCAGTCATTTAACTACACATGAAAGTGTCTTGTTTAGACTGTCGTGTAACTCTTCTACTGAAAACGTCCTCCAAGTTATCATCCCGGGGTCCTTGGTTCCAGACATATTGGCCCATGTTCACGGCGATCCTTCAGTTGGGCACTATGGCCATGCTAAAACGCTGAATAGGGCTAGACGATTCTTTTATTGGCCCTACATGTCTGCAGACATATCTGAACATTGTTCTCGATGCACGGCTTGTCAGTCACGGCGTTCGCCTGTGCCCCGTCCACAGGCTCCACTCATTTCCATATCTCCCGAATGACTATTCGAAATCGTCGGTGCAGACATAACAGAACTACCTCCGTCAACTAAAGGCAACCGTTATGTTCTAGTGATGATGGACCTCTACACTAAATTTGTAAATCTGTATCCTTTGAGGGATCAGACAGCTATCTCAGTGGCAGGGTGCATTTTCGACCATTATATACCGCAACATGGGATTCCGGATGCCTTACATTCCGAACAAGGCAGACAATTCGAATCAGACCTCATTAAAAATCTCTGTAAGATAATGAACATAAAAAAGCTCCGCACATCTCCCTACCACGCCCAATGCGACGGGGCTGTGGAGCGCTTCAATCGCACCTTAAAAGATGAGCTCACCAAATACCTCTTTGAGTCTGGTAAGGAATGGGACGAACACCTACCGCATGTTGCATTAGCCTACAACACCATCAATCATTCTAGCACAGGGTTCACGCCATTTTTTTAGCACACGGGCGTGAGGCCCACGTTCCCTTGGGTATGTTGTTTCAAGATGGCACATCTGTCACTTCAGCCACCACGGGTACACCCGCAGCGTTTGCTAACTCGCTATGACAAAGATTGTCCGCTGCTTATCGGTCGGCAACTGCCTTTCGGGACAAAGTGCAATTACAACAATGGCATAACTATGACCGTCATATTAAATACACACCGTACAAGGCGGGTGACTTGGTACTCATTGATGATCCAGCCAACAAACATAATAAACTATGCCCACGATGGGTGGGTCCTTATGAAGTTTTACACTCAATAGCACCCCCTGGTAGTTTGACCCCCGTGGATTTTGTTGTTCGTAACGCTTCCAAACCACATGCCAAAACCAAAGTCATTCACTATAACCGCATGAAGCCATACATCACTGATCACTTACAAACACGCACACCCCCCACACCTCAGTTAACTACCAAACCAAACACTCGCTATCAGGTCTAATCCCACCTCATGCTACACCAATGACCCCAGAACCTTCCGTTGGAGCCCCCATGCTGCATTTGTCGCCAGTACACCAACCTCTGCCGCAGTACGGCCCTTTACCGGGAGTTTCAAAAGACAATGCAAGAGTCATTTGCCCCACACCATCCTTGGGACAGCCCCCCCAACTGCCAACTTCAATGAGAGTGGAAATACCCACTGGTGTCCCAGCGTCCCCTGTCGAACAGTCATCCACACCACATGTACGTCCAAGGTCACGTCGGATGCCGGCTTACTTAAAAGACTTCCAATTGTACTAAGCTGGTGTACTTTGAATGTACCGATGTGACTTGTTTCTGCCAATATACAGTAGGCAGTATAATGGGTTCATTGTTCTCATGTTTGAGAAGAGAAAAAAAAATTTATGTAAGTTTGGTGACATGCAACGTTATCGCTATGTTCACTTATACGGGTTGGTGTCTACATGCATTAGAAATGAGGACATTTCTTATAGGAAGGGGAGTATTATGTAAGAAGTGAGATGGGAAGGTTTAAATAAATTTAGACTGTGCGCGAGATATCGCGAGAGAGGAGAGAGGGAGAGAGAAAGTGCGGGGAAAATGAGTGAGGGAGAGGAAATAACGCACAAGGTAATTGGGTGGTATGATGTAGAGGCACAGTAAAGATTGTTGGAATAAACACTGAGTTCTGAGCACAGAAGTCTTGGTCTGACTCCTCTATCCAGTGGGCACGACAGATACAGGAATAGCCAAGAACCCATGCATAAAAGCTCGGTAAGACCTACAAATCCGAGTATTACAGAACGATTATAGCCAAATATCTGTCGCAAGAAATATTAACCCAAAATGAAAACTAAACATTGGCTTTACTATAGTAGCCAAATCAAACACAGAACCATGTTTAGCATGCATAAATAAAAGTTTGTAACGTTAGGTATTTGTCGGATAACGTTAAGTATGAATGAGCATTTAACAAACTGGTTTGCAGAGCCAAACAGCGTTGTCATCTGTTTACTTCCTTGCTACAACGTACAATTAACAATACAAACTATTACAGGAAAACACATCGACAAAAAATAAATCATACTTACAGGTTGTGGCCCGTAAACAGCTTCTGTTTTTAAATCCATCATTCAGGACAAGCCGTTGTGCGAATCGCGCATCTGAACCGTGGCTTGTGTATTGCAAATACAGACGAATATTGTCCATTATGTCACATTTTCCTGTCTTCTCCTCTGACCCCTGTCTGTCTCGTGCTTTTATTTATGATGGGCAGCATATATCTGCTGCAAATGCGACCTGTTCCCCTCTGTCTCATACACACATGCATATAACATGTTGTATGTTAAACGCACTGCAACGCACCCCCATCCCTAGGAAGGCTGAACAAAGTGGACCTGCAATCCGGATGAAAATAACAGCGTTTCGTCGGCATTGCGGCAACAACACTCCAGTCTACTAACTATACCACAACAACGCTTCTCCACAGCAATACAAAATGGCCTCGCAACCCGCCCCCCCCCCCCCCCCCACCCCCTTATATAATATTCTCGGAGGAGGCGTTTATGTAAATATTGGGGCTGGTGATATCAGAGACCCTGGAGGAATGTCTGTAGTCCCTACCGGCCGTTTGCTGTAGTCAAATATCTCCCTTTGCTTTAAACTTTGAATGTTGTAAATTGGCAGATGTTGTTTATGTTCAAACAGCAACATTACACACTAGCTAAAGTTAAAAAAGTGAAATCATGTTTTACCACGCCTTTAAGAGTGCTACAACTTTAATGGAACAAACAATGCTGATATATTAATTATCTAACAGAAGCAAATTAATAAGAAATGAGAGAAGCAACAAGAGCAGATGATGCCTGAGTCTGTAATCTAAACAGCCCAAATTCCTTAGACATCCTGACATACAAAACAACTGAAAAGTGAAAGTGAAAGCAAAAAAGAAAATGAGTGAGTGGAATCAAAATGTTATTCTACTTTGTTTTGCCCCAGTAGGTTTGTCACAATAAAAAATGTTTAGTAGTCAATACCAATAGCTTTAAATATATATATATATATATATATAGTTGCTGGTCATATAATTAGAATATCATCAAAAAGTTGATTTATTTCACTAACTCCATTCATAAAGGGAAACTTGTATATTATATTAATGCATTACACACAGACTGATATATTTCAGATGTTTATGTATTTTAATTTTGATGATTATAACTGACCACTAAGGAAAATCCCAAATTCAGTATCTCAGAAAATTTGAATATTGTGAAAAGGTTAAATATTGAAGGCACCTGGTGCCACACTCTAATCAGCTAATTAACTCAAAACACCTGTAAAGACCTTTAAATGGTCTCTCAGTCTAGTTCTGTGGGCTACACAATCATGGGGAAGACTGCTGACTTGACAGTTGTCCAAAAGACAACCATTGACACCTTGCACAAGACACAAAAGGTCATTGCAAAAGAGGCTGGCTGTTCAGAGAGCTCTGTGTCCAAGCACATTAATAGAGGCGAAGGAAAAGATGTGGTAGAAAAAAGTGTACAAGCAATAGGGATAACCGCACCCTGGAGAGGATTGTGAAACAAAACCCATTCAAAAATGTGGGGGAAATTCACAAAGAGTGGACTGCAGCTGGAGTCAGTGCTTCAAGAACCACTACGCACAGACGTATGCAAGACATGGGTTTCAGCTGTCACATTCCTTGAGTCAAGCCACTCTTGAACAACAGACAGCGTCAGAAGCGTCTCGCCTGGGCTAAAGACAAAAAGTACTGGACTGCTGCTGAGTGGTCCAAAGTTATGTTCTCTGATGAAAGTTGGCAATCAGGGTCCCAGAGTCTGGAGGAAGAGAGGAGAAGCACACAATCCACGTTGCTTGAGGTCCAGTGTAAAGTTTCCACAGTCAGTGATGGTTTGGGGTGCCATGTCATCTGCTGGTGTTGGTCCACTGTGTTTTCTGAGGTCCAAGTTCAACGCAGCCATATACCAGGAAGGTTTAGAGCACTTAATGCTTCCTGCTGCTGACCAACTTTATGGAGATGCAGATTAAATTTTCCAACAGGACTTGGCACCTGCACACAGTGCCAAAGCAACCAGTACCTGGTTTAAGGACCATGGTATCCCTGTTCTTAATTAGCCAGTAAACTCGCCTGACCTTATCCCCATAGAAAATCTATGGGGTATTGTGAAGAGTAAGATGCGATATGCCAGACCCAACAATGCAGAAGAGCTGAAGGCCACTATCAGAGCAACTGATTAGATGCTGATTAGACAGCATGATTATTACACAGGCGTGCCTTAGGCTGGCCAAAATAAAAGGCATTCGAGCAGAAACTCCACATTTGCCTCAGAGAAGTAATAGTTTTCAGGAAATCCCTAATGAGAAGCTAGCACTGTAGGCTGAATAAAAAGAAGATAGAAACGTTTTGACTGATTAAACATGAAGACAATAAACATGACTGCATCAAGATATGGTGTATTTGAGTTCTTCAAGCCTTCTCGGGTTAGCCTGGCTCCGCCCTCCTATGTACTTCCGCTCAATTTTCATTTTCCTTCAGTACACCGCCAGGGACTGCTGTATAGTCTTAGGTTTTCTCAGAACAAATTTTTACCTGTCCAATCAGCGAACAGAGGGAGTGGCTGAGAACGATGACGTTGATGTTGTGCGCTAGTTTGAGTTGTAGGTCAAAAATAGCGGCGGAGAAAGATGAGAACGAAGCCATTCATTCCGTTGTGGCACCTCTGCCGAATATACAGAAGTTAAAGCCGGAGCAAGAACAATTTTTGCTGAGCTTTTTTGGAGGCCATGATGTTGTGTCCCGGTAAAAGTTTGATTTTCCAGCTTGCTCCATTAGTGGTGAAGGAGTTGGCTGAAGCCCCGGTAAGTTAATTGTGTCGCGTGCGGTCGTAAGGCATTGGTTGCGTCTCAATCAGCCCCCTAACTCAGTAGTCAGGGCCCTGATCAGGGAGTCAGCCCATTCACTTATGTCCTGATCAGTGCCCTGACTACTGAACTAGGGAGCTGAATGAGACGCACCCATTGTCATCATTTACAGGGGTTAGTCAGTGATTTTATTGCCGTCCGTCTCCCACCACCAGCATAAAAATTATGCTGAATTACCTACTGTTTTAGACAAACACCATGGTCGTGTGGTCATTTAATTGCTGTCCGAATCCACATCTCTGAGTTTTCAAGAATATATCACTTCAAAATTCACTGTTTATATTCTTTTTGACCACTGCAGAGCACTGTACGGTCGCACTTCGCTGTCATTTGGATGCATTTCTTGACTTGTATTTCTAAATGCTGGCAAGTATTTTCAAGAGCAATATATTTCATCACCGCTCAAAAATTAAAGTAAGAAAAGCACGTAAACATTTGAATTGGCCCGTTATTTACAGCAGCATTTATTCTTATCATACCAAGCATATATTTTATTTACAGTATGTTATTGACCACTTTAGCAGCGCGTTCCCGAACACAAAACTCTCCCCTCCACCGTGAATAAATCACAATCCGAATGCACAAGGTTTATTATTTTTAAGGACTTCCATGTGAGAAAAAAAGGCGAACGGCACATGACATATGTCACGACCAAACGTTAGCGATTGGTTATGGCAGATCCAGAGTGGCTCTGGGCAGATCCAATAGTTTTAAACTTCAACAGAGTACCTGCCTTCAAGGAAGTAAACGCTTGTCAATGGAGAGTGGCCAGACTCTCTGTACATTACAAATTAAATGTAGGAGAGTCTGGTAGGACCAGGCTATTCTTAGGTATTTTCATAATAATAAAATATGCAGTTCTGATTGACATAGACTTTATCACTGTATAGAATACAATAAAATAATGCATTGTCGGCCTCATTCTGCTTTAAGAAGCCACATCGACTCACAAACACTCGACTGACGATATAAAGTGAGTTAAAACGTGTTATTAAACATTGTATTTTGTTGGACAACAGGTTTTTGAATGCTTCGCATTACTAGTTTGTAGGGGTGTAACGGTACACAAAACTGACGGTTCGGTATGTACCTCGGTTTTGAAGTCACGGTTCGGTACAGCAGTTTTACAAAATTGCTTTTTATTTATTTTTATTAAACAGTGGTTTACTGAAAAAAAAGTGTCTGTCCTTAAATTAATTAAATTATAACTAAAAGTTTATTGAAGATATTGCTGTAAACTATAAGTGAGCCCTTACTATATTAAAGGTTAACAACAGAGCCCAAACTATTAGCCTAAATTCAGATGCTATTTATTTTTAGGTATAAAAATTAACACTCAAATAACATAATACGCAAACATGTAAACTTCACATATAAGGCAGTTTTTGCAATATCTTCTAAATCGAACTATAAAATAGTATTTTCTCCAATTCGTTGTTGAAACATAATCATTTATACACAGTGACTGTCATTTTCATGACAGGTTTATTTAAACATACATGAAATAATCAAGACATCACTAACAGGTTAAGTAGAATATAATGAATATATAGGCTAATATACTGCATATATTTAGTGAAATAGTTGATTTATCAAGTGAATATAATTCTGTGGACACTGAATGACTTCTGAGGTAAATGTGATGATACATGACATTGTTTACACGCAGTTATATTGAGGTCTTTCCACCGTTGAAACACTGATTGAGCGATTACACCACATATGATACGTGACAGTAAGTTGTAATGTATCCTCAACACACCTTCAGATGTGTCCATTTATGTTTATTCTTTAGAAAGAAATGAACACTCGCGTTCACGCGTCGCACGGCCACGCCTATACAGTGATCAGTCACGCCACATTAAATAGCGTCAAAACGGAATATTATCGTTTGAATTTCGTGATAAAATGGACTCAATACTTAAAATGTTTGTGTGGGAACTCGGATTGAAGTGTGTTCCGCACTTAAAACAAGCCGACTGTTAACTGTTAAAGATTGCATTCGGAAAACGGTACACGAGCGCACCGAACCGAAAAAGCCCAGTACGGAAAAGGTTCAGTACGAATACGAGTACTGTTATACCCAGGACCGTGCACAGACATTTTGAGGGGCAGTGGCCCAAACCAAAAAAAGGGGCACTGGGGTGGGGTGACATTGGGGGCGAGGATTGTCCATACAAATTATCCATCTTACTCTTACTAGTCAGTCAAAACAGTTTTGATCGAATTGTGTGTCTATCGAAAATAGTGATATATGACATTGTATTATGTTGAATATCAAAGTTTTTGTGTCTATTTGTTAATGGGGGATTTGTGGACACAATGTTTTTGGCTTTGTGGAGTAAATGTTATAACTTTTATTTTGAAGTAAAATGATAAAATTAGGCTCTTGGGGTAAGAGGATCCAGCCATATTTGGCACAGAAGGCCCCAAGTGGCATGTTGTTACCGGTGTTATTGTTTATAAATGTAATAGGCCCTACTTATTGTAATTAATGGGGCTATTATTTAATATTTTCATGAATTAGATGTACATTTCAGGCATCTTCACTTTCTTTAAAACCTATAGGTTAATTGATTGAATTATATAGTTTTTTTAAAATTATTATTATGACATATATTCAATTAAAATATGGGCAATTAAATAAGTAAATATTGATATGCTTGTACATAAGTCATAAAAAAATTTACCTTTCAGATGATTATCTTTTAATGGGATTCAGATTTTTCTGTTATCAGTTATTCAATTATTCTACTAAATTGTCAAAATAAAAATTTAAGTAGAATATTTCTAGTATTTTACATTAATGACCCTTTAAAATATATAAATAGTAATAAGAATTATATCAAAAGTAATTTATACATTCTGTATCAGTTTATGCAATTATTAGATACATACATTAATACCGATTCAGTACTGTCTGAGAATCAGGCCAGTATTACTTTTTTTTTTCTTATTCATAATTGTGTTCATGTTATGAACAAAGTTATGAACAAACAGTCTTCCTGTAACATTAATTGAATGTTCTTTCAAGGTTATCTTGTCTTTTCTCAAAATGTTAACACAAAAATGTTTTTATACATTGTTCATGAAACATGTCAAGTGTTTTATTTCGTAGGATGTTCGTTTAATGTTTTTTTTGTTTATTTTTAAGTGTAACTACTTATTTCAGAATGTTTAGAGAACTTTCAATATTAACATTCCCATATTGTTTGCTGTAATTAAGTCCACTGAAGAGAAGTTTGCAGAACCCGTGTGCAGTTTATTAACATAAACATTAGCGCTTGAAAGAGGCCACAGCCTCCAGGGAATACCGTTTCCATGAAAGGGTGTATATAGTCTGCAATAATGCTTAGGTAGGTGGTAAGTGTCAAAGTAACATCCACATGGATGGCAGGACCCAAGGTTTCCCAGCAGAACATTGCTCAAAGCATCACACTGCCTCCGCCGGCTTGCCTTCTTCCCATAGTGCATCCTGGTGCCATGTGTTCCCCCTGGTAAGCTATGCTACTACAGTCTCCAAATACTCCAATTAGAGTTTTGACATGTAGTTGCAAAGTTACTTATAGTTACTAAAATGTCTGAAGTGGACAATTGAAATAAAGTGTAAACAAACATTCTTAGAACATATTTTTGTTAGCAGGAATTTTCTTCCAAATTTAAAATTAACTTTAAAAGCGTTTATTTTGAGTTTTTCTACGTGGCATGTCAAGAGCACTGATCGCTGACAACATCTTCTTCACATCTGGACCTCGAAGGCTGTTCTGTCTCAGCACCATTTTGACGGAAATGAGACCAGACAGCGGTTAGAGCTTCCCCTCAAGTAAGAGTCTTGGAGAGAGTGTGTGCACATCTTGGTGAACAATTACCCAGGCCAAAGGCCCTGCTCCTGCTCTTACAAGCTCCGAGACATTTGGACAGAAAGGAGAGGTGTAATGACTGACAACCCTACCCCACCTCCTTTTGTTAAAAGTGAGGTTAAACTGCAATGATGAGAGATCCTGTGCGTGAGTGAAGAGCTGCCTGCAGCTACTTTTGTTGCAATTCCGTTTTCATGCTCTGATGGTGCATGTGGCCAGATGCTGCAGCGGTCTCCAGTTGGAAAGGAGAGCTCAAAGGGGGAAAAAAAACTCTCTCCCATTTCCTGCCAACTTCATTACTTACAGCTTAAGACTAATCCTGAGCTCAGGACTCTTTCCATTTAATCTTAAACTTGAGAGTCATTTTGCCAAACAGCTACTGCTGTGCTCCAAATTACTGGAACAACAGATATGCAGAACAGTGAAGCTATTAAATGTATATAAATTAAAGCTGCAGTCCGTAACTTTTTGTGCTCCAGCGGCTAATAAACAGAACTGCATGCGTCTTGCAGGAGCTTCTTCTCTCTGTTTATGTCTATGGCGAGTCATGCAGGGACTGTGCTCCTCCGCAGCGGTTCCTATCAGTCCAGTCTGAAATAGTCCCAATATAAACACTTATTATAAGTGTAACATAATTATTCAGGGTAAGACAAAAACACAGTTTGGAAAATGGATTCATGTTGTACATTCTCATCATATAATTTTTAATCTTGAACACGAAAAAAGCAGGTTTAATTAATAATAATAATAATAATAATAATAATAATAATAATAATAATAATAATATTAATAATAATAAAAATAATAATAATAATAATAAAATAGAGTATCCATTCATTAGTGCTTTTTTGCGTTATATCTGGTTATTATTTCCATAATTGTACAAAACAATTTATAAAGATGGCAATAGTTTACAAGGCGCAGACAAGCTTGCCGAATTGGCATTTTAACACTTTCTTTGTGTTAATTATCAAATAGCTCACCCTCAAGTCGCTATGTATTTCTGATTGGGATTTCTGCCATTTCTATTGTATAGCAGGTGAAAATCATGATCATAATCCAGTGGCTGGGAAAACTGCTCGGGTTATGTATATAACCCATGTTCCCTGAGAAGGGAACGAGCACTGCGTCGGAACGACACTTTGGGGATGCTCCCTTAGCATCAGCGAATCTGAAGTCAGAATGACAACTAGGCCAATCCGATTGGCGTACGTGATGACGTAACTGTGACGGCATACCCGGAAGTATAAAAGGGGATCCGGAGCGTAATGTCGGCAGTAATTGCTCTGAAGCATACGCTCCAGGCGTGCCGAGGTGTGGCGACGAGATGCAGTGCTCGTTCCCTTCTCAGGGAACATGGGTTATATACATAACCCGAGCAGTTCCCTTTCGAGGGAACTCTCACTGCGTCGGAACGACACTTTGGGGAACGAGTACCCACTAGGCCACACCGAGGGTAGCGCCTGCCCTAGTGTGCAGCGGAGACCGGGCACAACTAGGACTGGAGCACCCTAGCACCAGGCGTCGTAGGGAGATCCAGGCTATAGAACCTGATAAAGGTGTGTGGGGTAGCCCACCCGGCCGCCCGCAGATATCCTGCAAGGGGACCCCAGAAAGAAGGGCCACCGAAGAGGCCATGCCTCTGGTGGAATGAGCCCTCACGGCCACAGGTGAAGGCAAACTGCGCACCTGGTAGGCCATGGTAATTGCCTGGACAATCCAATTACTGATTGTCTGAGTAGACGCAGGCAATCCCTTCTTGGGTGAGCCAAAACACATCAAAAGTTGTTGCGATCTCCTCCACTGTGCGGACTTCGCCAAATAAACTCTGAGAGCCCTAACCGGGCAGAGTAGGTGAAGTCTCCCCTCTTCCGCCGTCACGTGAGGCGGAGGATGGAATGCCTGCAGAACCAATGACCTGACCACCCTTGATGGCACCTTAGGCACGTAGCCCGGCCTAGGGTGTAAGATGGCCTTTACTCCACCCGGGGCAAACTCCAGGCAGGTTGGCGTTACCGCCAAGGCCTGGAGATCTCCCACTCTCCAGAGAGAGGTAATGGCGAGGAGAAAAGCCACCTTAAGGTTCAGGTTCTTTGGTTCAGCTGACTCCAATGGCTCAAAGGGGGCCTCAGCCAAGCCTTCGAGAACCATTACCTGGTCCCAGGTTGGAACTCTGGAACGAGCCGCAGGCCTCATCCTCCGAGCCCCACGGAGGAACTGTACAACCAGCTGGTGCCTACCCAGAGGCCCATCACCCATAGGAGTGTGGAAAGCCGCAATGGCAGCCACGTACACCTTGAGTGTGGACGGGATTAGACCCGCAGAGAAGCGATCTTGGAGGAACTCCAGCACTGAAGCCACTGGGCAGTTAACTGGGTCCACCTCACGCTCCCTGCACCAAGTGGAAAATACATTCCACTTGAGGCTGTACAGTCTCCTCGTTAGGGTTGGGTATCGTTTGGGTTTTTTCCGATACCGGTGCCAAACCGATACTTTTAAAACGGTACCGGTGCCTAAACGGTGCCTGAACCGATACTTTAAAAAAAGAGCCACAAAACGAGGTGGATGAGATTAAATTTTTTTTTATTATTATTTAAATTGAACAATTTATTACAAGTTTAAAGTATACTTAAATATGTAAATATAAATAAATACAAAACACAATTTACATAACAAATTCACAGTAAAACTAAAGCCACCTAACCCAACTACAATAGGCCTAATTTAACTCTAAATACAGTAATAACAGCAGTAGTCTGTATTCTTGGTATGCTACAAACCAGCTTCAAGCTTTAGCTTTATTTTGCAAAAATATGACCATATTCTCTGGCTAAATATTTTAGAGCGCATCACCTTATTGTTTCCATGGACACGCGTCATGCTTCTCACATGACACACAGCTGCTACAATAGCGCTGTATGACAGCTCACTCAGCTGATTCGGGTTTATTTCTCTTTTTCATTTTTAATCAAAATATTCACAAACTTTCTAACTATGTCATGAACTATCTGATATTCTGATTTTCAAATATGTGTGTGAGTAAATGTGTGTTAGTTGATCTATACTGCGCGATGGGCGGCGCCACGTTAGTTTGCGCCTCAGAGAATCGGATCTGTCGGATTTACATCACATACATGTATCTTCATCTCACGAAATACATGAAAGTAAGTGACGTGCTGAACTGGGAGAAGAATAGAGTAAACTGTATAGTCACTATATAATGTGTATCTGATGTGAATAAAACACTAAGTTATCTTAACTGTCTGAAAGGATTGTTTTTGCCACTTCCATAGACATCATTGTGTATTTTTTGCTAGTACTTATGAGCATTTAAATGTCTGAAACCTAAAATAAACATGATGTGGATGAAAACACTGAATAATTGTGATACGTGACGAGCGCTGAGCGTCTCTGGCTCAGCGCCGGCCAAAGCGCGAAAGCACGTTTGATTTTAAGTGGCACCGAAATGAGGCACCGAAATCTGCGTTCTGATTCGGTCTGGTACATACCGGTCATAAAGGTACCGGTGCCATATTGGCACCGGGTTTCGGTACCCAACCCTACTCCTCGTAGACGGAGCCCTGGAACTGAGTAAGGTCTCTATCAACTCTGCCGATAGGCCAGCCTCTAGGTACCTGGTCCCCTCAGGGGCCAGACCCACAGGTTCCAAACCTCCGGGCGGGGGTAAAATATCCTACCCGCCGCCTGAGATAGGAGATCCCTCCTCAAAGGAATCTCCCACGGCTGACCTGCTAGCAGAGCTATAATATCCGAGAACAAAACTCGAGTCGGCCAACAGGGTGCTACCAGAAGTAGACTGACCCCCTGTCGCCTGACCCTCTCCAGGACTCCCGGGAGCAGAGCAATTGGGGGAAATGTGTACAGATGCAGCCTCGGCCACGTCTGAACCATGGCATCCAACCCCAGCAGGGCTGGATGCGTGAGGGAAAACCACAGTGGGCAGTGGGACGTCTCTCGAGACGCAAACAAATCCACTTCCACTGGGCCGAACCTCTTGCATATGGCCTCCACCACCTCTGGGAGGAGTCGCCACTCCCCGTGTCTCTGCCCCTGCCTCGACAGGATGTCTGCTCCCTGATTTTGGACCCCCGGGACATACATTGCCCTGATGGACAACAGTTTCCCTTGGGACCACAGGAGGATGTGATGCGCCAGTCTGCAAAGAGGGCGCGACCTCAAACCCCCCTGATGGTTGATGTACACTACGACAGACGTATTGTCTGTCCGTACCAGGACATGTTGGCCGCGGAGGTCCGGGAAAAAGCTCCTGAGAGCTTTGTAGACTGCCATCATCTCCAGGCAATTTATGTGCCAGGAGGAATGACGGCCCTCCCACGGGCCCCTTGCAAAGCGGCTGTCCATGACCGCGCCCCAACCAGTGAGGGAGGCGTCTGTTGAAGTGAATTTCCGGCAACAAGACGCTCCCAACACTGGTCCCTGGGACAGAAACCAAGGTTTCTTCCATATGACTAGGGAACGAAGGCATCTGCGCTTTACCCTGATCATACGGAAAGGATTCCCTCTGGGGGAAATCCCCTTGGTTTTCAGCCACCACTGGAGGGGTCTCATGTGCAGCAGTTTGCCAAAAGATATCACTTTGGACGCTGCTGCGATGTGCCCACTGTATCCTTTACAGTGATGATGTGGCCTAGCCTTTTTCCTGAGACCATCGCCAGTATGGTCTCGACTCGCGCGGGAGACAATTGTGCCTGCATCGTCGTCGAGTCCCATACAATCCCTAGGAACGTTGTCCTCTGGGACGGCGTCAACACGCTCTTTTTCGCGTTGAGTCTCAGCCCCAAGCACCTTATGTGGGCCAGAACGACTTCTCGATGCCGAACCGCCATCTCGTACGACTGGACCAATATGAGCCAGTCGTCGATATAATTCAGCACACGGATGCCCTGAAGTCTCAGTGGAGCCAGAGCTGCATCCATGCACTTCGTGAACTTGCGTGGGGAGAGGGCTAGGCCGAAGGGAAGCACTCGATATTGGTATGCTTCGCCCCCGAAAGCGAACCTCAGATACTTCCTTTGACATGGGAGGATGGAGATATGGAAGTATGCGTCCTTCAGATCTATCGTGACGAACCAGTCCTCGGACTGGATCTGACTCACGATCATGGGAATAGTGAGCATTTTGAATCTGAAGCTCCTCAGAGACAGATTCAAATCCCTCAGATCTATAATCGGACTCAACCCCCCTTCCTTTTTGGGAACTATAAAGTACCGGCTGTAGAACCCGGACTCCCTCTCCAGCGGAGGAACGCGCTCTATGGCTTCCTTCGCTAGCAAGGATTTTACTTCTAGTTCCATTACCCGAACCCGCTCGGGTACCACTGTGGTCCAGTTCAACCCCCTGAACCCTGGAGGAGGATGACCGAACTGCAGTCTGTAACCCTTTTCTACAGTACGCAGGACCCATGTAGAAATATTCGGAAGGCATTTCCATGCGGCGAGAAAATCTACTACGGGAACCAGAGGCTGGCGTCGGGTGTTACACGAGTCCCATTTCCAACGCCCTGAAGCGGCTGACCGGCAGGAAGTGGTTGGGAGCGGTTCTCCGTGTGCGGACGCGCGAGCTGCCCGGCCGCAGGTCTTTCCAGGGGCGGCTGGTGCAGCATGCGTTCGCGGGAAATCGATGTGGCCCGAGGCGTCATAGACGGCGGGATTACCACATCGATTTCCCCAGAGCGCCGCGGAGGAGGCAACCTCAGTTGCCCCCTCGCGGGGGGGACCGCTCTTGGAAGTCCCGCCGCAGCTAGGACTTCTTCCCAGCAGCCTTCCGCGCCTGAAGAACGTTCCTCAGATCGCCTTTAGGCGCGGAAGACTGCTGCTGAGAGCGCCGCCTCTGTTGCCAAGCTCCCGGGGGAGGGGCTCTAGAGGTGACGCTCTCTTTCTGCACCTGCCGGTGCAAGGAGCTGGTGGACGGCTGAGGCTGCCCTCTAGGGCCGACTGTTTCTTCGCCTCCTGGTGTCTGGAAACGACGGTGTTAACTGCGTCTCCAAACAGACCAGAAGGCGAGATCGGGGAGTCCAGGAGGAAGGTTTTATCCTTCTCCTTTATCCCCGACAGATTCAGCCAGAGATGTCTCTCCACTGTCACCATGGAAGCCATGGAGCGGCCAATAGCGCGGGCCGTCTCCCTGAAAACAATTGTCAAAAATTGTCACCGCATCCTTATTAGTTAAAAGATGGTCAGGAAGCTTGCACAATGACCCGCTGACCATTCGATTTGTCGACTTGTAAAATGTCCTTAATTTACATTCATATATCTGCAAAAATGTAATCTGAGTTCATTCTATCAATGTTGATCCTGCAAAATGTGTATAGTGAATTGATTTTAGACACACATCTACAAAAAGGTCACGTTCATGGTGTGTAGTATTGCCCACACAAGACACTGTCTGAGGCTGTATGTGTCTGTTCATATGCTCAGGACAGAGAGAGAGAGAGAGAGAGAGAGAGAGAGAGAGAGAGAGAGAGAGAGAGAGAGAGAGAGAGAGAGAGAGAGAGAAATTGGATCCAATTGTCAATTCAGCACTAGTATTCAGAATTACGGACCCGCTCTCTGCCTGCTCTGCCCTGCTCGCTCACTCTCTCTCCTCTTTCACATCTCCCCTCTCTTCGTCCCCTCCTGACACCATGGCTTTGCAGGTCTAACACTTCATCGCACACACACACACACACACACACACTCACTCACCCACATTCAAATCCACCCTCCAGCTGGAGTTCAAAGACCGTATATAAGTGAGATTCTCATCTCTGCCGCTCTCTCTCAAAACGATGCCACAGCAGGCTGTGGAATGGAAAATTTAGGCAAAAGGTGATGTGCAGCAAGCGCAACAAAAAACAGAAAGGAAAGGAGAGAGAACGGAAAGGAAGGTCTGTGTTTTTTTTAACACCTTCAACCCTACCTTTAATGTGGCCAAGAGGAGCACACAACCTTCTTGTTTTAGCACTTAAATAAGAACTTTACATAGTCGTTTTGAAATAGTCTTTTTACAGTCAAATGTTAAAATAAATAGTAACAATGCAGTCCTTGAACTGCTCATAAACAATATTTGTTTTATTGAAAAACATTGAAACCGCCAGTCATATATACAAGAGCTGCACTAATTCACTAAATACATTCATAATTTTATGTGTGTGTGTATATATATAAGTTTTTTTCAACATTGATAATAATCACAAATGTTTCTTGAGCAGCAAATATTAAGAATGATTTCTGAAGGATCATGTGAACTAAAGACTGAAATAATGATGCTGAAAATTCAGCTTTGCCATCACAGGAATCAATTACTTTTAATAAATTTAAAATTAATACATTTTAAAATATATTAAAATAGAAAAGAATCTATTTAAAAATATATATATATATTTCACAATATTACTGTTTTTACAAAAAATGTATCCAATAAATATACAGCCTAGGTGAAAGACTTCTTTCAAAAACAATAATAAAAAAATAAAAAAATCTTACCAAAACCCAAACTTTTGAACGGTACTGTAAGTAACAAAGTAAAATGTTATATTATATATAATCAGTACCGCACAGGGCCTCACGCCTCACCAGGGTCTCACGCAAAAGTAAAGTGACAGCTGACTTGATGATGTAAAGTCAATAGTTAAAGTTCATGTTTTTGTCCTTCAAAATACTATAAAAGTTAAAAAAACATAGCTGAAAATGTGTATTGTGATGCTTTATTATTCTGCTTGTAAAAACATTTATTATCATTCAAAAGCCTATTTCTCTGTGCATGAGACTGTGCGTTTGACAGTGATTCATGTGTATGTCAGTCAGCGCGGCATCGCACGTCAAGTTCATAGAGCTTTATTCACAGTCCATCCAAATTCTGATTTTGGCCGCATCTGAAATCGGTCAAACCATAAATATTACCTAAGAAGTTCTAGTAAATACGCTAGAAATGCGCAACAAATGAAATAGTCAACCTGTGATATTAACTAAACGCTAGTGGCTGTTTTAAAAAAAGGAGGAGCTGCTTGATATGTCCTGCCCTGTCTTCCTGTTTCAGGGGAAATTACATCAACACATTGAATAATGCTGCGCATCTCAAAGCACTTCAGTGGGCCTTTAATATCTGCTAACTCTTTGTGATGATCCCCCAACAGACATTCTACTGACTATAAGTAACTTTGCAAGTACATGTCAACTTATTCTAACCCTGCCAGTCTACTAATACTTTACTAACACTCTAATGAGAGTTAGTATGTAGGTACAACGACATGTATAGTCAACTGAATGTGTTAAATGGACCATCAAAATAAGTTAAATTTTTTTTTTCATAAGACACCAGCTATTGCAAAAAAAAACCACAGAAGAATATTTGACTTTGCATTTCAAGAGATTGTTTATTCGATTTAAGTTGTTACTTTATGTTTACTTTAAGTAAACGTTTTTAGTAGGGGAGAGCGGGGCACAACCTAATGCTTTTTTACTTTCTCAGTTTGTGTAAATCCAATTGGGGTTCAGAGTATTTATTTTTTCCCACATTAATTGCACACAATTGTCAAGTACAATTATGTTGTTTTGTTTCATTATTACAGTGAATACTTTTTTCTTGATTTCCCCCTGAAAGAATGGAAGTGAAATGTGACAACATGCCCAACATGTGGGGTACATTAAATAAAATAATGTCATTTTTGAATCATAAAAAATAAACACATTTTTGAGTTTGACAACAAACACATCGCTAAATACAGCTATATAGCATAGTTAAAAACAGAATAATAATTAATAATTTCTGAACCTTGACTCTCAGTCTCTTTCTCATGGTTTTTCAAAAGAATTCATGAAAGTATATAATATAATTGCGTAGTTTTAATCGGGGCACATTGTAACGCAGTTACAACGTGCCCCACCTGTGCAACTGGGATTTAAACCCGGCTCGTGTCTTCTGCTGGTTAGATCAGCATTAAAGAACTTTCTCAACTGTTAAATAACAGATATAAGATTAAAATAATATCAGATTTGTCTGATTTTAAATAAACACAAAAAACAGAGATGAAAAAGAAACTTAAGAAATGTACTTTTGCCATGGTTAAATAAATGTTCAGTGATATCTTCTAAAGAATTGTTTTTTTTAATTTTGCCACATTTTTTCCTCTAAATAATGTTGCTATGGCAAATAGTAAATACACTAAGGCCCCATCCACACAGAGACGCATTTAGCTGTATACGTAAAAATGTTGTATCATATCAGCGTTTCGTCCTGGCGTTTTAGGAGCCTGAAACTGGTATTTTTTTAAACTGGGTCCCAGAGTGGAAAAATCTGAAACCGACACCCTTGCATTGTCATGTGTACAGCCAATCCGTATATTTTGTGAAACGGTGATATCATCACATCACGTCCTGCAAAAGATATGGGATACAGCTACATGGGATACAGCTAGTAAGGGATACAGCTACGGCCACTGGGCATGCACATATCAATATTGAATAATTTAATTACTGTATTTGCATTATTGTAAGGGTAGGTGTAGGGGTTGATAAAACACAATCTGGTAAGTAGCAAATGTATTTATTGTTGGGGTTAGGGTTAGGGTTTTATCGTGAGATTTTGCCTTATACCGTTACTGTACCCCTTCTAGCCACAACTCTTTGTGTCCGTTTTTAGTGAATTTCTGTGGCAGAATTACTGCGCCACATACTGGTCTGGCATGTATACTACATAATTTTGAGTCGGTTTCAGTGGTTTCGTGTGTACGCAGATATTTCTTGAGACGAGGGAAAAAAAGATTGGATAGGGAAAGCTCTGACTTTGTGTGGATGTGGCCTAAATTTCGTCATCCTGGCATGTGTAGAACGTTTAAAACCATGTGTTATAACTAACCCCGCATTAGGTTGTGCCCCGCTCTCCCCTACATGTAAAAGTATTTTTAAATGTTTAAGTTGGAGTGGTTTGTTATTTGAAGTTCTTGTTAAAGTGATCTCAAAAAAAGACTGTGTGCTCATCTTGTCAACATTAAAAGGCAAAAACAAAACAAAAAACTAAAAAAAAAAGCACAGTTAATTGCGAATAAACCCAAGATGGGGGCAGCAATCTTCTCCGGTGAACTGTGCACACAGTGTTCCCTCAGGCGCACATTCAGTTCCAGAAAAATACCAACAAATGAAAGGGGCAGGATGACATCTGTCTGCTCCTACACAGTTGGGTTCACTACGTGTGTGTTAGTGCTTTAAAGACAGTAGGCTAAATGATAATCATTCTATACATACTATTAAGTTTAAAATAGATGGAATTGTATTGCAAATACTTCCTATGATATGTTACATGTTATTTTTAAGGCAGACACAAAATGTAATACTGAACATAAAAGCAATATTTCAAAATATTTCAAATATTTTTTTGTCTTAATGTGTCAGAAAATGCCAAATAAATACATTTTCTGATGTATGATTTTAATTGCCTGTTTCTTTAAAGGGCACCTATTATGCAAAATCCACATTTACATGATGTTTGAACATAAATGTGTGTTGACAGTGTGTGTAAACAACCACCCTATAACGATAAAAATCCACCCAGTATTTTTTTTTAATCCCCAAAAATCATAAGACTTTTATCACACTGCAAAGTCCCGCCCGCAAGGTTTGACTGACACTGCCATTTTAACATAGACCCGCCCTGTGAGACCTGTATGCAATCTGCCATGCACAGGAGAGCTGTATATGCTACGCCCTCTTCTAAAGACGGGGGCGGGGATATGCAGCTCATTTACATTTAAAGCGGTACACACCAAAACAGCGCTTTTTATAGACAGGCCTCAAAAATACATTTTCAACACGTTATAATAAATTATCTGTGGGGTATTTTGTGCTGAAACTTCACAGGCACATTTTGGGGACACCCAAGACCAATATGACATCTTGTAAAAAGGGGCATAATAGGTGCCCTTTAAGGGTTAAGTGACAACAACAAAAAATTACCATCAACAATACTAATGCTAGTAAATGAGTTAATGCATGAATCACAGTATTCATGCACATATGTATCATCTACAGTAGTTTATGTTAACCTCACACCCACATATTATAGATGCTAAAATGTGGCTGTTACTGTCAAAGTGTTTTTTTGTTTATTTTTTTCAAATGCATTTTTCATTTAGGTTACATATCTCTGCCCGAGGCTATAAAATGTGGTTGGGAAAGGGAAAGTCCAGAATGACTGCGTTTTACAGCAAAAAAGCCTCCTCGACACAGATCCAAGATTTTGAGAAGGGAACCATAAAAGGTTAAGTTTAATCTGCAGTCTGAGCACTCTCATTCCTGACACTCCTCTTCTTTGTTGAGATGATAGACCGGGGTCAGCGGGGGGAATGAATCAACTGGATTTCTACAGGCTTGGGGAAATGACTGCAGTCTGTGTCATCTTTGCTGACTAACCATGAGACCCAGAACACTAAACTGTACAAATTCAAGGACACAACAGCGCTAGAATGCCCACAACCTCCAAACACTGAACTGATCACATATCAGATCACTATTTCACATATATTTGCAGCTAAATTGTGTGTGTTCTCATTAAATCTTCAAAAATGTTAATGTTATGGTATTATACTTTTTACAAATTTTAATTTAGTTTTCTATTATCGGTTTCCTTCTTACTGAAGTGTGATGAACAGAAGTTACCATAATATTTATAAACCGCCACACCATGCATAAAATGTTTTATTAGTTTTAACTATTTATTTAAACCACAGCATTCTATATTTACGCTCATGTGCATTTTAAAAACAGTTTGTGAAGACTTAGTTCTGCCATAATATTTATATATCAGAAAACTACCTCATGTGTCTTTCCATAAGAACTGGAGAGAAGTCAAACATTTGCAAACAGCTTTGTGACTGGCAGTTCTTAAAATATGAATTCCCAAGGTAGGAAAATCTATTTTTGCTTCTTTAGTGGATGGAAAACGTTGTAATTATTCGCCAAGGTGTGCCTACACACCGCAGCCAGGGAAAATAAGCAACCTGCTTTAAACCCCAAAATAAATCTGCCTAAATGAAGCCTATGCTTTAGATTATAGGCATATTCAGAGTTTATCAAACATAATATTCTCACCAATCACAAATGTCAAGTACTGTAATGTTCACACAGAACTCATCTTTACATTCCATGATTTTTCATTTTTTCTCATTGTCTATTGCACTTGATCACGTCTCACATCTTCTCCTGCATGACTCTGCATTCTAAAAACACAGATATTAAGTCATATCTTATTTAGAGCACAAATTTTACTTTTATTCCAAAGTGCTTTACAGTAAGAAATATAATCAGAATTTAAAGAAGAAAATAAAAAAAATTATCAGGAGCCAATGTAATGAGGCAAGGACAGGCAAAATATGATCCCTTTTCTTAGTTACTGTTAACAGTGGCTGCTGCATTTTGAACCATCTGTAACAGAGCCAAAATAGACAAAATAGATTTTTTGCATGACTATGTAGGTTGTTACTTAAAGGTGCTGTATGTGTTTTTCACTTTACTAAAGCATAAAAACACCATAATATGTTTGCAGATATTTAGGAAGCATGCTAAATTCACCTACTTGTTTCTCAGAAAAATAATGCAATAGCCAGTTATTCTACTTTGAAATGTGTGTTCCGTGTCGGAATGTCTGTTTTTGTTTCTCTCTGTGCGAAACCGCCAGTTTACCCAATAGTATTTCGACACCACAGGTTGCCAGTTGTCAGAATACAGTGTATTGCAGCAGCCATGAAAGCCAGCAAACAAACTGGGTCTAAAATCGCAGATTCTACCTGACCAAAAGCCTCGGCATCCATCTAAAAATCTCTATGAACGAGAGCATATTAAAACGCGGATAAAACAACTTACATTGTGGCTTTCATTGTCAATTGTGCTCGCTCCTGTTGCATGCCCTCAAGCTGGCAACACGCGTGAGTGTCGAGTCTGAAGGAGGGGGCGGGGGAAACGATGATCTCCAATATTTTGAATTTAGACTGCAGTACCTATTTCCTACATCCTACATACCACACCTTTAAGGATCCTAACTGTCTCTTAATGGAGTTGTTAGTAACAGCAGGACCTAGCAGAAGCACTTCAGTTTTATTTTCATTCAGTTGTAGGAAATGTTCCCATTCAGTCGGTCACGTTCGACGTATGTCGGACGTACCGACGAATTGGGATCACTTCTGGGAGCCCCTATCAGCTTCGAGCTATCTAGAACCGGCCAATGAACAATTGGCGTGCGAGATTTGCATCTCGCGCCCCGCCCCGCCCCGCCCCGCGGGTATAAACAGGAAGCGAGAGCGAATGCACGCTGTCATTCACTTCGGAGCCACACAGGCATATGAAGGACTCACTCATCTCTAGGGACGAGTATTTTCGCTGCTATCAAGCAAGACTACAGACCGGAGAGAACCAGAGGAGGACGCGTGTTGGAGGAACGGCACCTTTCAGCGGGACCGCGCTGACTCACCGAGCTGCCTCTGAGAAGACAGAGAAAACTGCTGTTATCACAGCAACCCCGTTGGTCTGGGTAGGGCGTTTTCCTGTTTGAGTACAGGCACGGGCTGCACTACAATCCCGTGCGCTGTCGCGGTTCCCCTGAGTGCTTCAGCACAGAGCGTTTTCCTCACAAAAAGAGCTTCACGGGTGACGTGCCGTCTTTTTCAAGATGTCTTACCACCCGTGCGTTTCTGGATGCGGTCGTTCCCTGTCCCCTGCTGACGGTCACAATCGCTGTCTCACGTGTTTGGGCACACAGCACGCTGAGGCGGCATTTGTGGATAGTTCATGTTCCCACTGCGGGAACATGACTATCTCGGAGCTTAGATCGAGACTCTCCTACCTCCGGGCTGGGGGAGTCCCCTTACCCATCCCACGAACTAGGTCTACCCCTAACCCGGGTGGACCTGCTTCTTTGGATGGCCAGGGTGATCTGAGGATTAAGTTTAGGGCAAACCCGCCGAGCGATCCTCCGCAGGCCCCTAATCCCTCAGCTCCGCAGCCGGTAGAGCCTCCGAGAGAACCCGCTGGACCCTCCAACGGGAGACCAGTGGTGACTTTTGGAGCTCCAGCGGATGAACAGATGTCGATCGCTGCATCGGAGGGGGAGTTTCAGTCCTCGGGGGATGAAGGGTCAGTTGTAGAGAGTTGGGAGAGTGGCAACGGCTGCCCCGGACCCTGAGATGGCTGCTATGCTTGCCCGGGCCGCCGAAAGGGTTGGGCTCGAGTGGAACCCTCCACCGTGTCCCGAACCCTCTAGGTTGGACGATTGGTTCCTCAGGGTGGGTCGTGCTGGTTCTCAGCGTCCCGCCCCGACACCTTTCTTCCCGGAGGTGCATGAGGAGCTCACGAGGTGGTGGACGGCACCTTTTTCTGCCAGAAACCGGAAGAGTGACTCCTCCCCCCTCACTACCCTCGACGGCGGGCCAGCCAAGGGTTACGTGGGGATCCCGCCAGTGGAGCGCGCCGTCGCGATACAACTGTGTCCGGCGACTGCCTCTAACTGGCGCGGTGACCCACGTCTCCCGTCCCGGGCCTGTAAGTTCTCTTCCGGTCTGACCGGGAAGGCTTACAAGGCTTGCGGACAGGCTGCGTCCGCCTTGCATGGCATGGCGTTGCTGCAGGTCCACCAGGCCCAGGCACTCCTTGACATGCACGAGGGTAGGCCTGACCCAGAGCTCCTCCGGGAGCTCCAGACGGCGACGGACCTCGCCCTCCGGGCGACGAAAGTCACCGCCCGTGCCATCGGTCAGGCGATGTCCACGCTTGTGGTCCAGGAGCGTCATCTCTGGTTGAACCTGGCTGACATGAGGGAGACCGATAAATATCGGTTCCTGGACTCCCCCATCTCGTCAGCTGGGTTATTCGGCGACGCGGTCGAGAGCTTTGCCCAGCAGTTCTCGGCCGCCCAGAAGCAGACGGAGGCGATCAAACACATCCTGCCCCGGCGGCCCGCTGCTGCCTCAACCCCGCCGCCGGCGGCAGCGCCTCGACTACTCGTCGCCGAGGACGTCCACCCGCCGCCGCCTCCGCCCCCGCCAAGGCGCCGCAGCAGCCTTCCACCAGCCGTCGGCGTGGGGCCGGCCGTAGGAAGGACGTCCAGGCCGCTGCCAAGCCAGGTGGCAAGCGTCGTCGCAAGCGGCCCTGAGACGGGCCACCCAGAGATGGAGGAAACTGCTCTGAGGGAGATGGCTGCAGCACCACTCCTTCCCCCGGAGGAGAGCCGGGGGAAAATCTTTTGTTTGTCTGTTGCCAGCGGCACCCAAAACTTCAATAAAAGAGCAGTTTCCAATATCTCTGGGTGCCAAGAGAGCGCGCTTGGCGGTGGTCGACGCTCCCATGCCTCGCCACCCTCAAGTACCTCTCCCTTCGCCAGCAGGGGACGCCGGCTGTCGGGACGCACACAAGCGGCCTCCCCACACTCGCACGTCCCCTCCGCGGATGCAGATAAGTGTTGCACAGCACACTCAGATCCCGCTCCGGGCCGCTCCCATGCCGTCCGAGCTGGATCCCTGCGTTCCGCCTCGCTGCGCCGCTGCGGGTACGTCTGTGGTGCCGATGATCCCCCTTGCTCGGAGTCTGGGAGCCTGGCTAGCGCTTCCCAGCCCGTCTCGGTGGCTCCTCCGTACCATCAGACTCGGCTATGCGATTCAGTTCGCCCGGCGTCCCCCCAAGTTCAGGGGCGTTCACTTCACGACTGTAGTGGAGGCGAACGCCCCCGTGCTCAGGGCGGAGATCGCTGTCCTACTGGCGAAGGACGCGATAAAGCCGGTCCCTCAAGCCGATATGAGGTCCGGGTTCTACAGCCCGTACTTCATTGTACCCAAGAAAGGCGGCGGGTTACGACCGATCTTGGACCTGCGATTCCTGAACCGGTCCCTTCACCGGCTGCCGTTCACGATGTTAACGCAGAAGCGCATCTTCAGGTGCATCCGTCCCCGAGATTGGTTTGCAGCGATCGACCTGAAGGACGCGTACTTTCATGTCTCGATTCTCCCTCGACACCGGCCCTTTCTGCGCTTCGCGTTCGAGGGACGGGCATATCAGTACCGCGTGTTACCCTTCGGCCTGTCCCTGTCGCCCCGCGTCTTTACGAAGGTTGCGGAGGCGGCCATTGCTCCCATGAGAGAGCATGGCGTTCGCATCATCAACTACCTCGACGACTGGCTGATCCTTGCCCAGTCGCGGGAGCAGTTGTGCGAACACAGGGACAAGGTGCTCAATCACCTCAGCCAGTTGGGACTTCGGGTCAACTGGGAGAAGAGCAAGATCTCTTTTCTCGGTATGGAGATAGACTCGGTCGGCATGACAGCGCGCCTCACCGAGGAGCGCGTCCAGTCAGTGTTGAACTGCTTGAATTCATTCAAAGGCAGGACAGCGGTACCACTGAAACATTTTCAGAGGCTCCTGGGGCATATGGCATCCGCAGCTGCAGTAACGCCGCTCGGATTGCTTCATATGAGACCGCTTCAACGCTGGCTACACGATCGAGTCCCGAGATGGGCGTGGCACAGCGGATCCCTCCGTGTCCAAGTGACTCCGAGGTGCCGCCAAACCTTCGGCCCGTGGTCGGACCCTTTGTTTCTCCGGGCGGGAGTTCCCCTAGAACAAGTGTCCAGGCACTCCGTTGTCTCCACGGATGCCTCATCCACGGGTTGGGGTGCCATGTACAACGGGCTTGCAGCTTCGGGTCTGTGGACGGGGCCTCAGCTGCAATGGCATATCAATTGCCTCGAGTTGTTAGCAGTTCGTCTTGCACTCAGCCGCTTCAAAGTGCCGCTCAGAGGCAAGCACGTTCTGGTCCGGACGGACAACACTGCGGCCGTAGCGTACAGGGTGGTCAACAAACAGGGTGGTCTGCGCTCCCGTCGCATGTCGCAACTCGCCCGCCATCTCCTCTTATGGAGTCAGAAGCATCTGAGGTCGCTTCGTGCTGTTCACATTCCGGGCCTGCTCAATCGTGCGGCCGACGAGCTGTCACGTCAGCAGGTACTTCCGGGAGAATTGCGACTCCATCCCCAGGCGGTCCAGCTAATCTGGAGTTGTTTCGGGGCCGCACAGGTAGACCTGTTTGCCTCCCCAGAGACGACCCACTGTCAGTGGTTTTATTCCTTGACCGAGGGGACCCTCGGGTCGGATGCCCTGGCCCACAGCTGGCCCCGGGAAGAACGCAAGTATGCGTTTCCCCCAGTGAGCCTTCTTGCGCAGACACTGTGCAAAGTCAGGGAGGACGAGGAGCAGGTCCTGTTGGTCGCTCCGTATTGGCTCGACCGGACTTGGTTCCCGGAATTAGTGCTCCTTGCGACAGCACCTCCCTGGCCCATTCCTCTGAGGCAGGACCTCCTGACTCAGAGACGGGGCACCCTATGGCACCCGCGTCCAGACCTCTGGAAACTCCATGTCTGGTCCCTGGACGGGACACGGAGGTTCTAGGTGACCTACCGCAGGCGGTAGTTGACACCATCACTTCCGCTAGAGCCCCCTCTACGAGGCGCCTCTATGCGTTGAAGTGGAACCTGTTCGTCGATTGGTGCTCTTCTCGCCGAGAAGACCCCCGAAGATGTTCGATCGCATCTGTGCTTACCTTTCTACAGGATGGGTTGGAGCAAAGGCTGTCTCCCTCCACCCTCAAGGTCTATGTCGCCGCTATCGTCGCTAATCATGAGCTCGTAGATGGAAAATCTCTAGGTAAGCACGATCTGATCGTCAGGTTCCTTAGGGGAGCGAGGAGATTAAATCCACCTCGTCCTCCCTCCATACCCTCTTGGGACTTAACTCTGGTGCTAACTGCACTACAGAGAGAACCTTTTGAGCCTCTGCAGTCAGCTGAGTTGAAAGTTCTGTCGTTAAAGACAATACTCCTGACTGCGTTGGCCTCCATCAAGAGGGTAGGGGACCTGCAGGCATTTTCGGTCGACGAATCGTGCCTGGAATTCGGGCCCGGTAACTCTCATGTGATCATGAGACCCCGGCCTGGATATGTGCCCAAGGTTCCCACTACTCCCTTCCGGGACCAAGTGGTGAGCCTGCAAGCGCTGCCTTCGGAGGAGGCAGACCCAGCCTAGGCTTTTCTATGTCCCGTCCGTGCTCTCCGGACTTACGTGGACAGAACGCAAAGCTTCAGGACCTCAGAGCAGCTCTTCGTCTGTTACGGAGCACAGCAGAAGGGAAAGGCTGTCTCCAAGCAGAGGATGGCCCACTGGATAGTGGATGCCATCGTCTTGGCTTATCAGTCCCAAGACGTGCCCTGCCCGCTCGGGTAAAGAGCCCACTCCACTAGGGGTGTTGCCTCTTCCTGGGCGCTGGCTCGTGGCGCCTCGCTGACAGATATTTGTAGAGCTGCGGGCTGGGCGACACCTAACACGTTCGCTAGATTCTATAGCCTCCGTGTAGAGCCGGTTTCTTCCTGTGTGCTCACTTCCCATAGTCAGTAACACAGAAGTCCCTGTTCTAGTGTCGGCTTGCTGCGCCATTCCCTCCCCTATGGTAGACGGATGCGTGCGCTTATTCTGCTCCAGTCGAGTTCCCCGGATCGGCGAACCCTGTTGAGTCCTCCGCAACCCACGGCAGTCGGACGTGGCGGAGCGTTCGACGCCAGGTCTAACACTCGTATGCATTGGTGGAACATGTTTTAGGCTGGGTTCCATATGTAGTGACCCCCACGGCGGTCCCATATGTGTATTCTTCCACGGTACGGCTCCCTACGGCGAGCCCGTGTCTTTCCCTCGGCAGAGTCTCCTCTGCCGTCCCAGGTACGTGTTGTCCCCCTCCACTAATTGGCCGGGGCCACCCCTGGGACTTCCGTATGTTGTGCTGCCTACAGCCTGCCCATACATGTATTCTCCACATGTTAACTCCCTCTGGGCATGATGTGGCTTCCGCAGCTGCCTTCACAGGCACGCTTTCCCAGCGTTATCCAATACAGTCAGCTGAATGGGTCTTGCGGAACAGCAGCTTGGACTCTCCCTGCGTGAACTTTCCCGCCCGCATCAGATCGGGGTCTGAGGGGCTCATCGCTGGGCGCTGGAAGTGGTAGTAACTATGGCGTTTTCCATAGGGGATCCCAATTCGTCGGTACGTCCGACGTACGTTGACGACGTACGACGCACGCCAATTGTTCATTGGCCGGTTCTAGATAGCTCGAAGCTGATAGGGGCTCCCAGAAGTGATCCCAATTCGTCGGTACGTCCGACGTACGTCTCCGTTCCCTCCTTCAGGGAACGAGGGTTACCATATGTAACCGAGAAGATTTGCCATCCAGGTCTTGACTTCATCAAGGCAGCTGAAAACTCATCTCTTCCTTGAGCATTTAACTTCATCTTAAAACAAAAAATAAAATGCTCCTCTATTCCCTCCCTATTCTAGCTTATGCTACTCTAAGCAATGTCCAAAACTTATTTAAGGCATCGCTTATTTAAGGCATCGCAATTTGACGGATTGCTTCCTGTATTCCGTCTGCTAAATGAATAAATATAAATGTAAACATAAGGCACGAAAATACATGATCTAATGAAAAATATTTTTCTGGTTTAATTAGAAAACAGAGTTGGAGATTGTCAGCGTAACAATGATAATTATTAAGCTTAAAGGAAGTATGTAGAGGGAAAACAAAAGAGGGCCAAGAATGGATCCCTGTGGAACACCACAAGAGATAGGCGCAGAAGGTGAAGTGAATGACCCATGTATTAACAGCCTACCGTTTAAATAAGAGGCGAGTCACTTTAGTGCTAGGCCTTGCTACATTGTACTTATATTTTGATGTAAGTACATAATAGTTTAGGCCACCTAATATAAAGTGGCAAGTTATTGAATCATTACAGAATTTACATTTTTGTGTGAATTATCCTTTTAAGGAAAATACCTTTTTTTGTGTGTAACAGCTTTATAATTTTTAATACTTACTACTTCTTCACTTTGCCATGTAAGCTATTCAAGCATTTGTCATCGTGGTCATTTTAAGATGAAAGAGGCAAAACTAAACTTGTATATCAACATTCATTATTCACAGAAAAGAATATGCTAGCAAATTTTTAGCCAGGCCAAAGTATTGACTAGCACATCAGAAGAAAAACAAATTGCAGTGTATTTGATTAACAAAGTTAGGGAACTGTAGATCAAGAACGTCTCGGTTACGTATGTAACCCTCGTTCCCTGAGGAGGGAACGGAGACGTACGTTATTGACTAACGAATGGGGGTTTCGCCTAGAAGCCAATTACCTTCGAGGTGTTTAACAGCGCCCAATGGCGTGCCAATGCCATGGGCATGCGGAATTTGCATGCGTAACTCCGCCCCACCGCGTGGGTATATAAGGAAGTACGCTGGCAACATCGCATTATGTATCTGCTGCGGAGCCAAGATCTGAACTCCGCGTTCCAGCAGCACAGCTGACGTGGCTGAGGAACGTACGTCTCCGTTCCCTCCTCAGGGAACGAGGGTTACATACGTAACCGAGACGTTCCCTTTCGTTCAGTCACTACGACGTACGTTAGTGACTAACGAATGGGGGTTCCAATATAACCGCGCCACTCAGCTGTCGTCCAGTGCCCTGCGTAAGTGTGAGATCCTGCCACTTAAGGCCGTAGGACTCCCACTTATCACAGGATTACCAAGGTACACTGGGAAGCAAATCCCAGTGAGGGAATGCCAAAGATGCCTACCCGTGGGGAGGACTTAGAGAGTACACATATGACCCGCTGTGGACTGCATATGGGAAACTCTAGGGTACCAGCCAAAGGTGGATTTTTAACCCTAGGGGTGGCAGGGGCTTGCCAAGGGAAAGACACCTGCTCACTGAGGAGGCTTACGGTGGAAATACTCGTGTGGGGGTCACCGGAGGGAACCATGCACACGGGGCACCTGGCCGGACATGAGGGTCTGGGCTCGAGAGGGCAGACTGAACTGATGTCGGCGTCGACAGTGCTGGAGGAGCTCAGGGCTCTCGGGGAGCTCATCTGAGGAGAATATCGCACGTATCCAGTCCGTGGAGTGGAGTGGCGAGCAAGCGAAGACACCAGAGCCTGGTCCATTACCGGCCCCTCGGGGGGGCGAGTACATGGTCGGACACTGGCTCCACTCAGAGATTGTAGAATCTGGCGAATGTGTTGGGTGTCGCCCAGCCTGCAGCTCTGCAGATGTCTGTTAGCGAGGCGCCATGCGCTAGAGCCCAAGAGGAGGCCACACTCCGGGTGGAGTGTGCCCTCACACCAAGGGGACATGGTCGACCTTGCTGCTGGTAAGCCAAAACAATGGTGTCCACTATCCAGTGAGACAACCTCTGCTTTGAGAGAGCTCTTCCCTTCCGCTCTCCACCATAACAGACAAAGAGCTGGTCTGAGGTCCTGAAACACTGCGTCATGTCTACGTAAGCGCGGAGAGCGCGTACTGGACAGAGCAATGCCAAGGATGGGTCTGCCTCCTCCAAAGGCAGCGCTTGCAGGTTCACTACCTGATCTCTGAAGGGAGTGGTAGGAACCTTGGGCACATATCCAGGCCGGGGTCTCAAGGTCACGTGAGAGTTAGCCGGCCCGAATTCAAGGCACGCTTCGTCAACTGAAAAAGCCTGCAGGTCCCCGACCCTCTTAAGAGAGGCCAATGCGGTCAGCAGAGCCGTCTTCATCGACAGGAAGCAGACAAACTGGCTAAACCGACCGTCTGCTAGCTGTCTCACGTTACCGGAGTCAGATAAATCCCAGCACATAGAGACTCTTTCACCTAGATATTCTCATATAGAGACTGTGTCTGTTCCCCGAATTAGTAAATACAAAAAAACATCAAAACCATTCAACAGTAAAAATTTAATTGACGTCCAACAAATAAACAAAATATATAATACAGATGAACAATTGATAAAGCTTGGGTTGCTGAATATTAGATCCCTTTCCCCAAAAGCGCTTATTGTTAATGATATTATTACAGATAATAATCTAGATGTGCTCTGTTTGACAGAAACCTGGCTAAAACCTGACGACTACATTACCTTAAATGAGTCCACCCCCCAAGATTATTGTTATAAACATGAGCCGCGTCTGAAAGGTAAAGGGGGAGGGGTTGCTGTAATTTATAATAATATCTTCAGTATTACTCAGAAGTCTAGTTTCAAATATAATTCCTTCGAAGTTTTGGTGCTTTATGTAACGCTATGTAGTGTACATGATAAAACCCGTTCAACATTTGTGTTAGCTACTGTTTACAGGCCACCAGGGCATAATACAGACTTTATCAAAGAATTTGCTGATTTTCTATCAGAGTTAGTACTGGCCGTAGATAAAGTACTAATTGTTGGTGATTTTAATATCCATGTTGACAACGGAAAAGACGTATTGGGATTAGCATTTAAAGACACACTAAACTCTATTGGAGTTAGGCAACACGTGTCAGGAGCCACTCATCGCCATAATCATACTTTAGACCTAATATTGTCACATGGAATAAATGTTGATACCGTTGAAATTCTGCAGCAGAGCGATGACATCTCAGATCATTACTTAGTATCATGTATACTTAATTTAGCTAAGGTTGCAAAGCCGCCCCCTCACTTTAAAAATGGCAGGACAATCACTGCCGCTACTAAAGATTGCTTTTTAAATAATCTTCCTCATCAGTATCATCTGCTCAGCATCCCAGATAGTGTAGAAGAACTCGATGTTGCAACATAAACTATTGACTCTCTCTTTTGCAGTACTTTAGACACAGTTGCTCCTCTGCGCTTAAAGATGATTAAAGAAAATAGTCCAACGCCGTGGTACAACGAGCACACCCGGGCCCTTAAAACAGCAGCCAGAAAAATGGAGCGCAGCTGGAAGAAAACAAAATTAGAGGTATTTCGTAATTCGTGGAAAGAGCACATGATCACATACAGAAAGGCTGTAAAAACTGAGATCTGCTTATTTCTCAACTCTCTTGGAAGAAAACAAACACAACCCAAGGTATTTATTCGATACAGTGGCTAAATTAACCAAAAATAAAGCTTCAACTTCTGATGATTGTAAACAGCACAGCAGTAATGACTTTATGAACTTCTTCACATGTAAGATTGATAATATTAGGAAAAAATTTTTAACCATGCAGCCGTCTAATACAGCATCACATCAGACAGAGCATTGTAGTGTCACTGAGGAAAAATTACACTCATTCACTGCTATAGGAGAAGAAGAATTGGCTAAACTCGTTAAATCATCAAAATCGACAACATGTATGCTCGACCCTATACCAACTAGGCTATTAAAAGAGATGCTACCAGAGGTCATAGATCCTCTTCTGAATATCATTAATTCATCTTTGTCATTAGGATATGTACCGAAAACTTTTAAGTTGGCTATTATTAAACCACTTATTAAAAAACCGCAACTTGATCCTACAGATTTAGACAATTATAGACCAATCTCAAATCTACCCTTTCTGTCAAAAATACTTGAAAAGGCAGTGTCTTCACAATTATGTTCCTTTTTAGAAAGAAATGGTATCTGTGAGGATTTCCAGTCAGGATTTAGACCGTATCATAGCACTGAGACTGCTCTCGTCAGAGTTACAAATGATTTGCTCTTATCATCCGATCGTGGTTGTATCTCTCTATTAGTGTTACTCGATCTTAGCGCTGCATTTGATACTATCGACCACAACATTCTTTTGAATAGACTCGAAAATTATGTAGGTATTAATGGAATTGCATTATCATGGTTTAAATCATACCTATGCGACCGTTATCAGTTTGTAGTAGTAAATGAAGATATGTCACACCGATCGCAAGTTCAGTATGGAGTACCACAAGGCTCAGTGCTAGGACCGCTACTCTTCACCCTGTACATGCTACCACTGGGAGATATCATTAGGAAGCATGGCGTTAGTTTTCATTGTTATGCTGACGATACTCAGCTCTATATTTCTTCACGCCCTAAAGAAACTTACCAATTCACAAGATTAACGGAATGCATAGCTGATATAAAACATTGGATGACTGGTAATTTCCTGCAACTCAATTCAGAAAAAACTGAATTTTTCATTATTGGACAAAAAAGCTCCACAAGTAGTAACCTAGAATACTGTCTAACACTTGATGGCTGTTCTGTCAAGTCCTCGTCGTCAGTGAGGAACCTCGGTGTGCTCTTTGATACCAATCTTTCGTTTGAAAGCCACGTTTCTAGCATCTGTAAAACTGCTTTCTACCATCTTAAAAATATATCTAAATTACGGCACATGCTCTCAATGCAAAATGCTGAACAGTTAGTTCATGCGTTCATGACCTCAAGGTTAGATTATTGTAATGCTCTACTGGGTGGTTGCCCTGCTCGCTTAATAAATAAACTCCAGCTGGTCCAAAACACAGCAGCTCGAGTTCTTACTAGAACCAGGAAGTATGACCATATTAGCCCAGTTCTGTCAACACTGCACTGGCTGCCTATTAAACATCGCATAAATTTTAAAATCTTACTTATTACTTACAAAGCACTAAATGGTTTAGCTCCCCAATACTTGAGCGAGCTCTTAACATATTATACTCCATCACGTCTACTGCGGTCTCAAAATTCTGGCCAGTTGATCATCCCGAGAATATCCAAATCAACTGCAGGCGGTCGATCGTTTTCCTATTTAGCACCTAAACTCTGGAACAGTCTTCCTAACATTGTTCGGGAAGCAGACACACTCTGTCAGTTTAAATCTAGACTAAAAACACATCTCTTTACTGTGGCATACACATAAAACACTTTTTCAATGAAATGATTGTTAGGCTGCATTAACTAGGTCAGCCGGAACCGGGAACACTTCCCATAACACCTGATGTACTCGTTACATCATCAGAAGAATGGCATCTACGCTAATGTTAGTCTCTCTGTTTTATCCCGAGGTTTACTGCAGTCAGCTGGATCCGGGCCGTATCCAGTTCAGATGGTGGACCTGCGCCCAGAGAAGACCAACACAGGACCCCGAAGTGTCTGGGAGACCGTGATTAGACTCCCCCTGAAACTGCCTCATCGACACGGCATCTCAATAAACCCGTCTCCAGCGTGTTGCCTCCGATCATTCGAATATTGCACTTTAATAATTATTTAATCAACATCATCCTCAATAAACCCGTCTCCAGCATGTTGCCCCCGGTCCCTCGAATATTCTGATCTATTATGACCTCCGAGCTGTAAAACTGCCAGAATAATAATAATACGCTGTTTGTTAATTGGCCAGAGGAGAACTGGCACCCCGACTGAGCCTGGTTTCTCCCAAGGTTTATTTTTCTCCATTAGGTCACCTAATGGGGTTTTGGTTTCCTTGCCACTGTTGCCTCTGGCTTGGCGTGCTCAGTTGGGGACATTACATTTTTCAACTAAACATCGAAATACATCTAAATAATAAACTAAATTAACCATTTAAACTAAATTACTGATCAAATTATTGATCTAAAGCCCACACTGTCACTGTATGATACTTGAAATTTTTCCAGAATGGCTCTACAGCTGAATAAAATTATGCTGCATTATTTTCCTGTTTAACACTGTAAAGCTGCTTTGAAACAATCTACATTGTTAAAAGCGCTATATAAATAAAGTTGACTTGACTTGACTTGACTTGACAGGAACTTAATATCAACCGACGGCTCAAAGGGAGGCCTCTGCAGAGCACTTAGGACTACTGAGAGGTCCCAAGAGGGAACGAGAGGAGAGCGAAGAGGATTCAGTCTCCTCGCCCCCCTCAGGAACCTGATGACCAGGTCGTGCTGACTTACCTTTTTGTCTCCCAAGAGGTCGTGATGGGCAGATATTGCAGCCACATACACTTTCAGGGTGGAGGGAGACAGCCTTCACTCCAGCCCCTCTTGGAGAAACTCAAGCACGGACCCGATCGGGCAATTCCAGGGGTCTTCTTGGCGGGAAGAGCACCAGGTGACGAAGAGGTTCCACTTCAACGCATAGAGGTGTCGTGTAGACTCTGCCCTAGCGGAAGTGATGGTGGTGGCCACCGTAGGTGGCAGGCCACTCAAACCTGCCGCGTCCAGTCCAGAAGCCACACGTGGAGCTTCCAGAGCGCTGGACGCGGGTGCCATAGGGTGCCCCGTCTCTGAGAGAGGAGGTCCGGTCTCAGAGGGATAGGCCAGGGAGGGGCTGTCGCAAGGAGTAGCAGTTCTGAGAACCAGGTCTGGCCATGCCAATATGGGGCGACCAACATGACCTGCTCCTTGTCCTCCCTGATCTTGCACAGTACTCGTGCGAGAAGGCTCACTGGGGGAAACGCATATAAGCGTAGGCCCTGGGGCCAGCTGTGCGCCAGTGCATCCGTGCTGAGCGTGCCCTCGGTCAGGGAATAGTACAGGCTGCAGTGGGAAGAGTCGTGGGAGGCAAACAGATCTACCTGTGCGTCGCCGAACTGTTCCCAAATCAGCTGGACCGTCTGGGGATGGAGTCTCCATTCTCCAGGAAGTGGCTGAATCCGTGAGAGCTTGTCGGCTGCACGGTTCAGTTCTCCCGGGATGTGGATAGCACGAAGGGACCTCAGGTGCTTCTGACTCCATAAAACGAGATGGCGGGCAAGTTGAGACATACGGCGGGAGCGTAGACCGCCCTGGTGGTTGATGTACGCTACAGTGGCCGTGTTGTCTGTCCGGACAAGTACGTGTTGACCCCTCAGCAACGCTCGGAAGCGGTGCAGGGCGAACTGTACTGCCAGCAACTCGAGGCAATTGACATGCAGAAGGCGCTGGGGTCCTGTCCAGGAGCCCGCGGCTGCTTGTCCATTGCACATGGCACCCCAGCCCGTGGAGGAGGCATACGTTGATACAACAACATGCCTGGAAACTCGTTCTAAGGACACGCCGGTCCGTAGAAAACTGAGGTTTGACCACGGAGTGAGTGTCTGTAAGCAGGCCCGGGTTATTTGGACCCGGAGCGTGCCAGACCGCCATGCCCATCTCGGGACTCGATCGCGAAACCAGTGCTGAAGCGGTCTCATATGTAGCAATCCGAGCGGCGTTACGGCAGATGCAGATGCCATATGCCCCAGGAGCCTCTGAAAATGTTTCAGTGGAACCGCATTCTTGCTCTCGATTTGACGGAGGCAAGTCAGCAGAGACTGCGCGCGCTCGCTCGTGAGCTGCGCGCACATGGCGACCGAGTCAATCTCCATACCGAGAAAAGAGATCCTCTGCACGGGGCAGAGTTTGCTCTTCTCCCAGTTGACCCGACGCCCAGACAGGCTAAGTGGTGGAGAACCAGATCTCTGTGTTCGCAAACCTGCTCTCGAGAGTGACTCAGTATGAGCCAGTCGTCGAGGTAGTTCAGGATGCAAACCCCGTGCTGCCGTAGGGGCGCAATGGCTGCCTCGGCAATCTTCGTAAAGACGCGAGAGGACAGAGATAGCCCGAATGGGAGGACCGCGTACTGGTATGCCCGCCCCTCGAAAGCAAACCGTAGGAACGGTCTGTGTCGAGGTAGGATGGAGACATGAAAGTAGGCGTCCTTCAGGTCGATCGCTGCAAACCAATCGCCGGGACGAACGCATTCGAAAAGGCGTTTCGCTGTCAACATCTTGAATGGAAACTTGTGAAGGTAACGGTTCAAGATGCGCAGGTCCAGGATTGGTCTCAACCCACCGGTCTTTTTGGGTACAATGAAGTAGGGGCTGTAAAACCCGGACTTCATCTCAGCTGGAGGGACAGGTTCGATCGCACCCTTCGCCAGTAGGGTGGCAACCTCCGCTCGCATGACAGGGGCATTGGCCTCGACCATAGTAAAGCGGACTCCCCGGAAACAGGGAGGAACCTGCGCAAACTGAATCGCGTAGCCGCGCCTGACTGTCTTCGCGACCCAGTGGGACAGCCCTGGAATCTAAAGCCAGGCTCCCAGGAACTGCACCAGCGGGGTCATTCGGACTACAGACGTACCCGGTGTGGGGCAGCGATGCAGCGTTACCGACCCGGACAAGGGAGGCTGTTGGGCGTCCCGGTGTGGGGGTGCGGTTAACTGCTGCGTCCTGACAGAGGAGACCAGGGAAGGACGCACGTTCCACTGGGGTCTGCTCTGCCAGGAGGCTGGCGACAGAGTGGGATGCGAGTGGCGGGACCCGTGGGTGGCGCGCACTGACATCACCGACCTCTGGGGGCCCAGGGATGGGAGAGTTAATTCTTTCTTTGACCAGATTAGGGTGCTGCTGACCCGGGGGCCAGCAGCTAAACAAAGGATTCTCCCCCGGCCCTCCACCGGGGGAAGGAGTGGTCCCGCTACTATCTCCTCGAAAGAATTTCCCATCCCTGAGCCGTCCGTCTCAGGAGCGCCGCTTGGCCTGGCGTTTAGCGGGGCGCGGGGCGGCCTGAGGGGACTTGGACGCCTTCCTACGGCTTCCGCGACCCGGCCCGGGTGAAGGCTGCTGCTTGGACCGGGTGGGAGGGGCGGGAGCCTTAGGAGGGCGTCCTCGGTGGCGAGCAGGCTGAGGCGACTGTGCCGGTGGCTGGTTGGAAGCAGCAGCTGGCCGCCGGGGCAGTACATGTTTTAGAGCCTCAGTCTGCTTCTGGGCGGTTGAAAACTGTTGGGCGAAGTTTTCAACCGCTCCGCCGAAGAGGCCAGCCTGGGATATGGGGGCATCGAGGAAGCGTGTTCGCTCGGTGTCCCGCATATCGGCCAGGTTTAGCCACAAATGTCGCTCCTGGACCACATTTGTGGACATCACTTGACCCAGGGAGCGTGCGGTCACCTTCGTCGCCCGGAGAGCGAGGTCGGTGGCGGCACGCAGCTCATTTAAGAGCCCCGGATCAACTCCACCCTCGTGCATGTCCCTGAGGATCCTGGCCTGGTAGACCTGGAGGATCGCCATGGCATGCAAAGAGGCGGCAGCCTGCCCCGCAGCTCTGTGCGATTTCGCCACCAAGGTTGATGTGAATCGACAGTCTTTGGAGGGGTGCTTAGGGTCGCCTCGCCAGGTTGAAGCGCTCTGAGGACACAGTTGCATCGCAACAGAACGTTCAACCTGGGGGACCCCAGTGTACCCTTTGGCCGCGGCCCCATCAAGGATGGAGAAGGCGGAGGAGACTGCAGACCGGTCACGGAAAGACAACGGGGACTTCCAGGACCGGGCAATATCCTCATGCAGCTCGGGAAAGAAAGGTATTGAGGGCGGGGACTGACGTGAGTCAGCGCGGGCTCCCAAAAACCAATCATCGAGCCGCGAGCGTTCGGGACAGGTCGGAGGGTTCCACTCTATCCCTAGACTCGCGGCTGCCCGAGACAGCATGGCTGTCAGCTCTGGGTCCGACTCGGGCAATGCTGGCGCGCCCGAAGGCGGCAGCACAGCCGAGTCATCATCCTCAGAGGACTCGAGCCCACCTTGTGATGCGGTGACCGACATCGCATCATCCTCTGGAGCGCCAAACAAAATGCGCGGGGGAGCCGGAGCTGCCTGAACGCTCACGGGTTGCGGAACGCTAGAGGGGGGTGTGGCCCGAGGCATGAGCGTCGGGGCTTTGTTCCACACCGTAACCCTCAGGTCACCCTGACCACCAGCCGAAGTACCGGCCACGGGGGGCACGGTAGATCGGGGTGTGGTTGAGGGGACTCTCACTTCATTACGAAGATCCTTGAGTCTTGACCGCAGAACCGCGATGGTCATGTTCCCGCAGTGGGAACATGACTCATCCATGAACGCTGCTTGAGCATGCTGAACGCCCAAGCATACCAAGCAGAGATCGTGCCCATCAGAAGAAGTCAACGACCGGCCACACCCAGAAGTACACGGGCGAGACATCCTGAAAAGGACGTGCCACGTGTAAGCTCTTTTAGGAGAGGAAAGCTTCGCAGAGACGCCGAAGCGCCCAGGGACCACACACCAGCTGTCAGACGGACCACTGCGCAGATCAGCAGGCAGGCAGTATGCGATCACTGGAACGCGCCGTAGATCCAACGCCTCTGGAAAGCTGCTCGTCTCGAAGGCTTGACAAAGACTCAGTTGTAGGCTTGAAGGAGTGAAGAGATACTCTTGGCTCCAAAGCAGAAACATAATGCGATGTTGCCAGCGTACTTCCTTATATACCCACGCGGTGGGGCGGAGTTACGCATGCAAATTCCGCATGCCCATGGCATTGGCACGCCATTGGGCGCTGTTAAACACCTCGAAGGTAATTGGCTTCTAGGCGAAACCCCCATTCGTTAGTCACTAACGTACGTCGTAGTGACTGAACGAAAGGGAACACCAGAATCATACAAGCTTCTCTGATAAGATGTTCCAGGGAAGGAGGAATGTTTGATAATAACAGGACTGGGTTGATATTACATTACAGTTTTACCAAATTATACCAAATGTGTTGACATATTAAAGCCAAATGTGAGGTCACTCTGGAAATACCCTGCAGATGATATGCTCTCTTTTTGTGGTTTTAACACACTTTCTGGTTTACTGGTTGTCTACACTCAACTGTGAATGTATTTTCTAAATTCCCAGATTAGTCTCAGCATAAAGAAGAGCTTTTAGCCGTGATTCTAAGCTTTTCTTTCCTTCAACAGCTCTTTATTTAGCTCAGTCAAATGCCTTTAATCGCTATAAAGAAAAGGCGGGTTATGCTTTAACAGCCCAATGTTTCCATTTCCAAGAACACTTCAGTCCCTACAGGCCTTCACTGACATGAATATTCATGAGATAAAGACATCCATACATGGCTGTATTTTTGTGCACACTCATTAAAAGCAAACTTTCCCCATTTAGAGCATACTGACAGAATATTTTTTTCAATGTCGTTAAAATGATCATCCTGCTAATGATCACGAGGCTCTTTTTCAGTTACATTTAAATGTGCAATCAACAGCAGTACTGGACCACATTGATGATGATACATTTACTGGTGTTACAGTGACATCTAGTGGGAGGGAGAGTTATGATTGACAGCTGAGAGGTGAGAGAAAGGAAAATATTAGATGAAAGCAGTTCAGATCTCTTCATAATAAATAATATAATATAATATAATATAATATAATATAATATAATATAATATAATATTTCTCTTTTTTTGGCTTTTTTTTGGCTGTTAAAATTCTTTCTCAAGGAGTCAAATGTAAGTAAGTAATTAGGTTAATTGTAATTATATAAAGAAAAAATAAATAAACAATGTGTCTCTGTGGCACTCAAAAGTTTTCTCGTTGTTTGAGTGTCCTGAACAGGGCTTTTTTTAAGCCTGCATGTAAAAACAATGACCAATCAAAAACAGCCCAAAAAAAGGCCTAATACCAAACATCAAAACAAATAAAATGCACAGGTTTTAGAGTAAAAATTGTCACACATTAAAAAAAATATGGACCCACTTTATATTAGGTGGCCTTAACTACTTAACTACTATGTACTAACATTTTGATTAATAATTTGAAACAATGCACTTATTGTGTACATACATGTTTTTACATTGTACTTACATTTTAAAAAATACCTGCATGTAATTACATCTGTAACTAATTTCTGTAGTTACATTTGTAATTACACAGTTGACACTTCCCTTATACCTAACCCTACTCTTAAACTTACCCATACCACCACACCTGTCCCTAACCCTACTCGTATCCCACCTCAATATCAGCAAAGGTGTTTTGCAATACAATTTGAACACAGTAAGTACATTGTACTTATTTTTGATGTAAGTACATAGTACTTAAGGCCACCTAATATAAAGTGGGGCCAAAAAGGGACCTGAAAAAACAAACACATAGACATGGCAAGTCAGATCCTGGCCAGCAACATATCAACCAATGCATTGAGTTTGCGGCGTGAATATCTGTTTGGCTGAGTGGTGCAGTTATGACATCACTTTGTAGGCCAAACGCGGAAGCGAGTTAGCATTTTAGCACTTCCAGTTCCCTTGTCTCAAAGTCAATGTTTTTTTTTTTATGGGATTGTGGTTAAATGGCTGAGATAAGGTCTGTGGTGAACACAAGCTCAAGACACTTTCAGGTTTTATTCTACGACATAAAATACATCAGTATTACCCCACTCATGATTTTTTGAAGCTATTGCTACCGTGGTTGCTAAAAAGTGTCTAAATAGAACTACAGAGGCAGTCAAGGAGATTAAATGCCATCACGCCGAACAGGTACACTCAGTCAGTCTGCTTTTACAGCTTAATTATGCTTATAATTGTGCTCTTATAAACTATTCTATCTCAAACTTTCTGGGAAAATATTTTGAGATAAAAACTGAAAGAGTTGTCGAAGTTTATAATGGGGACATTGAAATCGCAGGACTGTGGTGTAGTCTGTTTATAGCCTACCTTTAGCTTTTTAATTCTGTCGACTGCATTTAGGCTTCAAAATTCATAAAAGTAGTGTTCATCTGTGATAATTATCTTGATGGACATAACGTGTAAGTATCATAAAGTTTTGTTGATCACAGAGGAGAGCCTATGGGAAAATTTTCATGAGCGAACTAGTGCGATGCTAATTGCCAGTTGGCCTACAAAGTGACGTCATACCTGCACCACTCTATTAACAGGCACAGATTGTTTGGCAAACCTCTCTGAAAACATATTTAAGGTTTGGAGAAACGGTTCACCCAAAAATGTATATCTTATAATTATTTACTCCCAATATCAGTAACGTTTTCAATATCAGTCCATTCATCACAAGAAGCATTCATATGGCTTCTATTAATATAGGAAAGAATCATACAACCATCCTAATACCAATCCTTAGGACAAGCCACTCACAAAGCAAATGCACAGAATTTTGATTCACTAACCATTATGCATTTTCACATAAATCATATATGACACGTTAAATTTAAAAAAGTACTAAATCTAATGTTTGTGATATGTCATACAAACACAAACAAATCTACTTGCAGCAACATTTGAAAAGTCCCCCAGTTGCTTTAGTAAAACCACATTAGCAACACGGATCCTGCCCAGCAACATATTAACCAATGGAATGAGTTTTGCGCAGGATTATCTGTTTGGCTGACTAATGACAGACACAGGAAATGTTTGGGAAACCTATTTGAAAACCAACATTTGGAGGAATAGTTAACTGAAAAATGAATATTCTGTCATCATTTACTCACCTTCATGTCATTCCAAAATCCTAAATTTGGAGAATGTTTAAGCTTATGTCCACATTGGAAGTCAATGTGTTCCAAACATTTCAAGCTGCAAAAAGCTAAGGACATAAAGGAAGCATAAAAGTAATCCATACTCCACTGGTTTATTCCAAATTTTCTGAAGAATTAAAATCGGTATGATGAAGAGACTAAAATTTAAGTGGTTATTCACTCAAATCATTGATCAACTATTGTATACAGAGCCCAAATAAAATATGGTAACATAAATAAAATGAAACCTAATTTGATCTTTTGCGTCATGTCATGGCACCAATGAGGTTTGATCTTACTGATTTATACAAAGCCACACCTCAACTCTGTATTTCTCCTTTGATTATGAACAATCGCCCTTTAAAGTTCTTTTTACATTTCTACTCCATACGATTTGTGATTTATTCACTGATAATCTACAGGCCAAACCTCAAGCATGCACAATATACACTACATTGCCAAAAGTTTTAGGACGCCTGCCTTTACATGAACTTTAATTACATCCCATTCTTAATCTGAAGGGTTTAATATGGAGTTGGCCCACCCTTTGCAGCTATAACAGCTTCAACTCTTCTGGGAAGGATTTCCACAAGGTTTAGGAGTGTGTTTATGGGAATTTTTGGCTCGCAGTCTCCGCTCTGATTCATCCCAAAAGTTTTCTATCGGGTTTAGGTCAGGCCAGTCAAGTTCCTCCACACCAAACTCGCTCCTCCATGTCTTTATGAACCTTGCTTGGTGCACTGGTGCGCAAACAACCCCCACACCATAACCCCCCTCCACCAAACTTTACACTTGGCACAATGCAGTCAGACAAGTGCCATTCTCCTGGCACCCGCAACTCATTCATCGGATTGCCAGACAGAAAAACGTGATTTGTCACTCCAGAGAACAGAGGCAGTCTGCATGCCTAGGTGCTTGATTTTTTACACCTGTGACCATGGAAGTGATTGGAACACCTGAATTCAATGATTTGGAGGGGTGTCCCAATACTTTTGGTAATAAGTCATATTTGCTTTAAGAGCAGCTACAGGAGAATATATGGCAAAACCAATGAATTGATACAATCAATTCATTGGGGGGAATGCATACATATTCAGAATGACAGAATTTCGCTTGTTTCATTAATGACATTTCCCTTTTGTTGCTTGTGTTTCAGACTTTGGACGACCAGCAGTTGAGAGAACATACTGTCTGACAGCTTGAAGCCACAGTAACTCATGATATGGTTGGTGTGGCAGAATCCTCTCAAGCTACAGGGATGCTTGACATGTAAATCATAAAATCATATTTCACACATCACAGAATGGTAAGAAACATATTTTGTCATAAAAGAGACTCTTTGCTCCTTCTGTCCTGCATTGACACAAGTGCACAAAATATTGTGCTATATAAGTTGTCATCATTATTGAGACCCCACACTTTTGTTTGACTTTTTTTCTATCCTATTTTAATTTGAATCCTCACATATTTTCTTGACCAGAATCACTAATGACTCTCTTATGTTGTTTTACATTGTCATTCTTCACCTGTATTGCTGATCATGTGGTTTTTCACTGACTCTTCACATTTCTGCTTTGCCAGGAGGCACATTTGCAGGTAATGAAATAACGAATAATTAAATAATCTCTCTCCTTTGATGGCTTGTGCCCTAAGGTAAAACAGAGCTCATTCAGTTGTGTCTTTGTGCACTTCTGTTTAGCTGAGTCAGGACCCTTAAAAGTTGTTAGCATGAATTGATGCAAGTTTGTTATCCTATATACTAAATTAGTCCCCAAAGCCAAATAATTGAATTGCAAATTAATGAAGAGTGTTGGAAAGAGTACTGGAAATTTGCACTTAGGTACAAGTACTGTTACATTACTGAAATAATTCGCAATTGCAAGTAAGTAACTTGATTCAGTTGAGGTATTCAAAATCACAACACAGAATTTGTATATGCAGTGTGTCTTAAAGAGCCGTTTATACTACGGGGCTGTGAATGCTTGAATCTGATTGGTTGACAAATGTTCTAAGGTCTGCAATTATTTTCAGGGAAACACACGGCAAAAGTAGTTCCAGGCTGGTGTTGACCGCATTACAGTTCCATATCACTTTGCCGAACGATTTCAGTTATTTAAATTTCTTTACAGCATACAACAGCAAAAGAACCCAAACCCACAACGACACTGACCAAGCGAATAAATATAGTAAACAATAATGTGAACTCCCTTTCGCGTTGTGACCGCATTACCACCTTGATTGTTGAAAGACTTCCTAACGCATTTCACATATAGCCAATAAGATTTGCTGTACCATTTTCATCATGGAGGTCTGCTCTGATTGGTTGATAACTTTTGACAACGCAGAAACAAAAAAACAACTTTATTCAACAATTTCATTCTAGCCTGTGCCAGTCTCCTACACAGTTTACTGGAATCACATGGACTATTTTAACAATGTTTTTTCTACCTTTCTGGGCCTTGAAAGTGTTAATTAAATTGTTGTCTATGGAGGGGCCTGAGAGCTTTCGGATTTCATCAAAAATGAAGCCAAACTTGTGTTCCGAAGATGAACAAAGTTCTTACAGGTATGGAACGACATGAGGGTGAGTAATTAATGACATCATTTTCATTTTTGGGTGAACTATCCCTTTAATATCTAACAGAGTGAGAGGGGAGGCAGTTCATTTGTACATTTAAGAGCTTGAGTCCAGTTTTTTGTGATTAAATGAATATGCTCTTGATTTACAATAAACAAGTGACCTCGACATTTGTGATTAAAATATTCCATAGAAAATAGAAACATGTGGGTAAACGTGACTAAAATTATGTGCAATACCTGTAATCCTGCGCTGAAATTCAGGCTCTGTAACTAAAACTAGTGAGTGACAGGATGCAGGTGTGTGTAAAACTTGCTATCGGAGAGGAGAAAATGAGAAAACGCAGCTGGTATCGGTGTATAGATACTGCAGAAAATGAGTATTGGAACAGCTATTTTAGTACTGTCAGATATTTCTGTATCAATATGAATTAAAATATAGATTTTTTGACAACTACCATGTCATTTTTTTTGGTCCGTATACCAATAAACTTTTATTGGTCCGTTTGTGATCGGATATCTTTATTGGCTACCAAAATGCCGGTCAAAGGTTTGAATATACTCAGTACTCAGTAACGGATTGTGATTTTAAAAGCAACCAAGCTGATTATTTAGTTTAATTTGTACTTTAATTTAAGTTTTTCAGGCATATTTCTCAGAGATAAAACAACACAGGCAGCATTTGAAAACAATATCAGCAGGCACAATTATTCCATAGTAAATCCACCCCTATAATATTTAACAATATATTAGAATATAAAGTATAAGGATGTTCCTGTAACAGTCTGGTTATAACTGGAAAGCACACAATGAAGGTGGTAATGAAACACACAGTATTTAATAACCGACATGGACTAAACAGAACAGGGAGTATAAATACACATAAATAGCAACATAGCATAATGGCATAGCAAAAAAATAACATAGCAATTGAGGACACTTAACAGGTATGGCTGGACAGAGATTAACTAATGAGACACCATAGCAGCTAATTAGAACTAATGTAGACAAGACCAAGAATTAACTAAATTGAACATACACCCCCCTGGTGATGGTTAGGAGCCTGGGGTAGTTGGCCCCAGGCACCATGGTGGTGCTGACCGTGGGAGGATCCAGGGCGGGGTCCTGACTGAGGAGCTGACTGGCATCCGGGAGCCGATCGGTGGAGGCAGAACCAGGGGGAGTGGAAGAACTGGCGGAACAGAGCCGCTGACGGACCAGGATGACTCCGGTGGCCTTGAAGCTTGAGACTGAGCTGCTAGCTCGCGGGACCGAGGCAGTGATGGGGACTCGGCTGACCGGGGCGACGATGTTGCGAGCGAGGATGACGGGTAGGTCAGAGGCAGGGAGGAGCAAGGATGACTCTGAAGAGGTGCAGGGTGTAGGCATCGCTGGAATCCTAGAGGTCTATGGCAGAAGCTGGGTTTCGACCGCCAGAGGCCAACCTGGAGTGACGAGGGAGTGGTGAGCCGAGGCGATGGCGACAAGCAGACAGGCTGAGGTGGAGATATGGGCCTGGAGGCCTGAGGGGCAGCCGGGGACTCTGCCTCATGTCAAGCTGGTGGAGGGGAAGCCCAAGGCGAGGAAGATGAACCGCACGGAGTGAGCGGCGTGGGCAGAGCCGAGGAGCTGGACAACACCAGTGGGGCTGATGGAAGTCAGGCAGAAGAAGATCTCCAGATGGGACCGGAACATCCAAATAACTGAACAGGACCGGTGAAGAAGACGAGCATTCGAGGGTGGGGACTTGGGTGGGAAATGGATCTGGCTCTGTGATTGACTGACCCGCATACGTCGACTCCGGGGCTTTAATGTTCTCCGGTTCAGCTTCCTGGATGACCTCGGTGGTTGCCTAGGGCTTGCAGGCTGTGAGGGAGAGGCCGCCGTGTTGGAGCATCCAGGCCAAATACCACAACATCTGCTGGTTCTCGGGGAGGAGATGCAGTGCTGGTGAGTCCATGTTTGTTTCTTTACTCATTTTTCGAGTGGTCGGTTATTCTGTAACAGTCTGGTGATCAGGGGACCGGGGGGGGGGGGGGGGGGGGGGGGGGGGGGGGGGGTTACAGGAAATACAAATTGACGCAAAAAAACTGCCTACCTTACCAGAGCATGTAAGCAACCGCTCACCGGTAAAATGACGTGCGCTCAAATCCCGCTCCGATATGACATTTCTCTGTAGCCTACTTGTAGCCAGTGTTGGGTAAGTTACTCTAAAAAAGTTATGAATTACTAGTTACTAATTACATCTTCAATAGTGTAATTTGATTTGCCTACTGTAGCTACAAATTACTCTCTCCAAAATGTATTTAATTACTTATTACTAATTAGGCTACTTCCCAAATCTATATCAACCTCGACTAGTTAAGCGATTCAAGGATAGACTTGAAACGGTTCTTTTAATTCATTAAAATACATAATATAAAACTACATCAATTATTCTGACCAAAGTATTACAAATGTTAGAAGGATACATAAAAACATGCATTTTAAAGTTAGACTTTAAATGTTGATGTTAATTCCATTATTTTATTATATATAATTGTATTTAGATTTTAGTTCAATTACTTCAGAAGTAGCCTAACTGTAATTAAATTACAGAAAAAATAAGAGTAATCCCTTTTCTTTACTTTTTCAAGGGGAAATTACAGTAACTAATTACTTAGTTACTAGTTACACCCAACACTGCTTGTAGCCATTAAAACACGTATTTAGTTTCAGTTTAAATATTATAATGTTATTTTTTTTATTAAATGTAGGCTACGTTGAAAAGTGAACAGGACACATAAGATGCATAATAGCCTTTATCAGAAGACGGGGGTCTTCAATAAGTTAAATAATACTGCAATAAGTTTTGTTTTGTTGAAAGCCTTACATTGAATTTCATTTTGTATATATTGTATCTTAATTTTAATAAATATTTGATCAACCAAATTGCCCGGATTTAATAAATAATAAGCAAATAGCCTATAACAGACAATGACATGGAGGCGGCGCGCTGCGTGAACAACGGCTTAAATGAACAACTACTAGAAAAGAAAAAAAAAAGAAAAAAAAACCTTAGTCTGGGGCAGCCCTATTTCAGATAGGCCTATATTTGATCAAGAATGTCACAAAGGGAGTTCTGGGTTGAGCGCGCGGTGCTGAGCGGAATGAGCTTCAGAAATCAACGGAATCTCCAGAAAGGCGCTCTCCACTGGAGGAAATATTACCGCTCTTTCTATACGCACACACCGCAACGGTCACAATATGACCTCATGTAGGCTATGTTTTAAAAACATAATTCAACATATAAATAATACTTTTGAATGGGCCACTTAAAATGTTTATTACAAATAAATGATTAAATCCTAAAAATGAATAAATGTAAATGAACAAAAATGTGCATTGCAATCCTTTGAAACCAGGGGGTGCTGCAGCACTCTCAGCACCCCCACTTCCCGCGCCCCTGCTGGTGATAACTGGAAAGCACACAATGAAGCTGGTAATGAAACATACAGTATTGAATAACAAACACAGGATCACATTCACATAAACAATAACCGACACGGACTGAACAGAGCAGTTTTAAGAGTATAAATACTCATATCAACTGAGGACACTAAACAGGCATGGCTGGACAAAGATTACAAAGGAACAACATAAAAGCTAATGAGAACTTATGTAGACAAGACCGAAAATGAACTAAACCGAACATATATGTGACAATACCAACATTTGTGATATAATCTGGAGTTGATATTTGCATTAACAGCATTAATTTTGTGCCAGTGAGATCTTCTCTGGAAATATCACATCCATTCTACTTCAGGACCAAAGAAATAGTATCAATATTCACCACTCTACAACAAAGCAGTAGATTGGCGAATCAACAAAATAATATTACAGTATTGATTTACTGTTATGAACTGGAGCCCTGTGTCATTGTATGGTCAGACTTTGATTCCCTACAGGAACAAGTTAATAAATGTAATTTCTCACTTACAAGCGTATTAGGTAAGTGATTGTTTGTAAATTGCTTGCCTGGTTTACCTCTAGGCCTACATACAAAGAGGTCAAAAAGTGTTAACAGTGAACTTTTTTTTTTTTTTTTCATTTAAACATGGAAGTAAAAAGATTTCCTTGATTCCGTTTACTTCTTTAAACATGGTGGTTGTTGTTATCATATTTGGATTCTCTCTTAACCTCATAATACTAACATATGGAATTACATCTGCACACAATGATGAAATACCAATGAAATACCAGAGCCTGTCCTGTTGAAAGGATCTGCGCTATTGTTTGATCAAGCTCAAAATAAAATGGCAACATTTTTGGGCAGATTTATGTGTGATTACCTACAGATACCAGTGAACGATAAATTACACATTAGGAAGTAAGAAGCATACATTACTTCTACATTTTCTTGTGGTCACAGCTCATTGCCTCTTTATTTGTGTCTTCTGTTACACAGAGGGGGGAGGGGGGGTTCAAGTTGGTTTAGTAAATGATGAAATCTGCTTACTTTGAAGATGAGCTCATAGATTAAAGGGTCAGTTCACCCAAAAATGAAAATTCTGTCATTAATTACTTACCTTCATGTCGTTCGACACCCGTAAGACCTCCGTTCATCTTCGGAACAGAAATTAAGATATTTTAGTTGAAATCTGATGGCTCTGAAAGGCCTCCATTGGCACAATGGCACGGTTCACTCTCAAGACCCTTAAAAGGTACTAAAGACGTCGTTACAAAGTAGAGATGGGCATTTTTGTCAATTTCTCATTTCGATCATCGATAGGTTTCAAAAACGAGTACTCGAGTACTCGGGGGCGGGGCATGTGCAGGGGGCGGGGCATGTCCGTCATTGAGATAATGAAAACTGTTATGAAAAAGGTTGTTGACAAATACAAACGTGACATGAAAACAGGTATATGAAAACATGAACATATAAAACAAAAAATAACTGCTAGATTATGATGCATAAATGTCTTTGAAAAAGAAACATCTTTATAAAATGACTGTCTCAAATAACCAAGTCAGTAATATCGAGCATTGCCTTTGAGCTAAAACTGTGAAATAACACCACCCTGCAGAGCTTGCTAGCTGGTTAATTAACTCAACCAAACGCACAATATATCAATATTAATATGAAGATTATTATGAACCTATTACGACATAAATCAACACAAAAGGACGTGAATGCGCACGTGAACTTCAGCGTGCTAGATTTTACAGGCGAAGGGTTTGAAACGGAACATTTTGAATGCGCTCTTCCCTTAACAACGCTGATACACAGACAACGAAAGCACACATAAACAACATTTTATTAAAATCCTGTTCTCATTATAATGCTTTGACAGATTGACTCTGCACATCATGCACTTAATTTTATTATTCATGATCGAAGCGTTTACAGACATCACTGCGCGTTTTTGAACTCATAACGAAAAACAACTTTAAATAAACTAGGTCTATTGTTAAAAAATACGAGAACAGTATAGCACTGCTGCAGTACTAATATCAATGATTCTGAGAAAGAAATAGCCTATCTAAAAAGAATATGACTGTCTCTAAACCATCATGTCGAGCATGAAATATGCGTTTGAGCTGAAACTGAAGAGAATGAACAACAGCCGGTATAACGGCAGCGCTTTGCTAGTTTATTAAGCTCAACCAAACCCTTCTCATATTAGATTAACCAGATAGACAACATAAAAGTAATCTTACAACGTGCATCTGCAGAAAAGGACGCGAATGCGCACATGAACTTCACGCGCTTCTCGCTAGTTTCTCTGTGGATCAGCTGATACACGGGGAACTAAGCACAGATCATTTACAGCATTCTAATTTCCATCGTGTTCTCATTAAAATGCTATAGGCTATGACAGATTGGCGCTGCACATCTTGCACTAACCATTCAATGATCACAGTGATTCCAGACATCACTGCAGTGCACGCCTCAGTTTCACTTTATTTCGCCGCGGTCTGGACACTGGAGGCGTGCTGTATAACACTTACCAATCAGACCTCCGGTACCGCGCAAAACGACGCAATAACCAATAAAAAAAGAGACAAATATTTTTTTTTCAGGGCGATCATCGTTCTCATTGTTGGGGTAACAGCTTAGGACCCAGGACCAGTAGTGAAAAATGAAGACCAGGAGTCAGGAGTCAGATTAATTAAAGAAAAACTTTACTGAAGAATAGTTTGCAATTTCATCAGCAGAAGCCAGCTCAAGAGGAGTTCGTAGGCCGCGCTCCCTCCAACAGTCTCCCCGCCTCCGTCTAACGTACATACAATTTTCTGAACAGTTATACTGTTTTCAAGGTCTAGACACGTCATTACTGCCATGTGGAATGATTCTGATTGGTTCTAACAACATGCAATGTAAGCAACTTTCCACACGTAGACAGATAGGAGCATATATCACTAAAAATGCGTAGACTTGATGTCGCCCAGGCCCAGATTAGTCCCTAGTGACCTCGGAGGTCATAGAAAAGACGCCTCCAAGTCTAGAATCGTCTGCCGAAAGGACCATCTCCAATACTGGATCTGCACAGAATCATGAGACACACACACAAAGTTCCCCAGAAAAACAGTTTCCATCAAGGTCGGGACATCTTAACTAACTATCAACACAGCTTCTCCAAAACATGCTGATACTAACTCTAGTTCAGAAGTGAATTTATTCTATTTAGTAAGAAAGAAAAGTATATCAAAGTCTGGATTCAAAAGCACAGAGCAACTAAAACACTACAATATCCTAAATCACTCCTTGAATATAGAGAACTGATTTATCAAATGTAGGACACTGTTATAACTTGATTATCATTAATTCTTATTTTAATATTGAACATAAAATCATTCTTGAAGGATATGTGTCTGATGAAGAGACAAGTGATGTTTGGCTTGACCCTTGACCCTTCATCATGATCGATGATCGCTGTCACGTTCGAGTACTCGATTACTCGACCACTGTTGCCCATCCCTATTACAAAGTCCATCTCACTACAGTGGTTCTAAAATAACTTCATGAATCGGCGATAATAGTTTTTGTGCGCAAAAAAACCCTAAATAACGACTTATATAGTGATGATGATTTCAAAACAAGGCATCATGAAGCTTCGAAGCGTTTTGAATCAGCGAGTCGATTCAGCGGTTTGAATCGCCAAATTTCAGCAGTTTGGCGGTTTGACATGCGATCCGAATCATGAATCAGCTCGCTGATTCATAATGCTTCGAAGCTTCATGATGCCTTGTTTTGAAATCGTCATCACTATGTAAGTCGTTATTTAGGGTTTTTTTGCGCACAAAAACTATTATCGCCGATTCATAAAGTTATTTTAGAACCACTGTAGTGAGATGGACTTTGTAACGACGTCTTCAGTACCTTTTAAGGGTCTTGAGAGTGAACCGTGCCATTGTGCCAATGGAGGCCTTTCAGAGCTATCAGATTTCAACTAAAATATCTTCATTTGTGTTCCAAAGATGAACGGAGGTCTTACAGGTGTCGAACGACATGAGAGTAAGTAATTTAATGACAGAATTTTCATTTTTGGGTGAACTAACCCTTTAAACATTCATAAAAATGTGTGCGTTAAACGGAATTATTTTAGCAAAGACTGGGTCTATTTGTCCCATGAGAAATTTGTAAAAAGTGTGATAACTAATCTCTATAGTGGTTGAGTTCGGACTTGCCTGTCCTGTTCTCCACTAAGCTCATTAATATACTGCTGGCTTCTTCAGGCTGAGGTGAGCAGAATTTATATCAGTACAGGGGACATAAATGTCTGAGCACAGACAGTAGAGTCTCTCCCAGGGGTCTTCAGCAGACTTCAGACAAGCCCTGTGTCAAAGAACTACATGGTGTCAGCAAGCAATGCCTAGACTTAAAGTCAGCCTGGTACATAATATGTAAGTTGGGTGGAGCAACAGCAATTTACCCTCCCTGCTAAGGCTCCAGTTTTTATTTATTTTTTGCATTCTCCTCTCTGGTCATTTCCTGTTTGTTTTTTTGTCTGCATGTTGGTTTCACCTCAGGATTTTGTCGGTGACACCACATGGCTTTGATTTGGTGGACAAATGTTTTTCTTCAATTTGATATCAGGACAGTTTTACCACCCTGACAAATGTAATGCTTCCAATAATATACTGTTCAAAAGTTTGGTCAGTTAATTTCTAAATGTTCAGTGGTAAGTAAAGCCTCTTATGTTCGCCAAGGCTGTATTTATTTAAATAAAAAATAAATAAAAAAATATTGAAAATACATAAACATTTCTTATTATTATAAATGTTAAATGTTGCTGTTTACTGTAATATTTTTGTGGAAACCATTACTTTTTTCATGAGATTGTTTGCCTAACATTTAAAGGAACACGCCGACTTTTTGGGACTTTAGCTTATTGAAAAAAATCCCCAGCACGCTCTCTGTGCACGCAAGTTGTCACCTTGGTTGTGTTGACGTAAGCTAGCCTATTTTCAGGCGCTACGTGATATCATTGCGCCACTGCACCCATGGTACGGCAGCAAAGTTCCTTGATCATTACGCAGGTAAAAGAGTATTATGGAAGGATATCGGGGACAATTTTCAAAAGGAATTGCAAATTGTATTTGCAATTGCATTTTCAATTTGTGGACGCATAAAATGTGACAATCCAAACGCAATTACAAATCGCACATTGCCGTTTGCATTTTCGTGAACGCACAACGACTGCCAAATTTCTAATGGAAAAGCAAAGTCTGTTTGCAATTGCATTTCCAATGTCTTACAAGTTATGACCCTGCCATTTTGGAATAGCAATAGAAAATCACCTTGCTATTTCATTTCCTCCTTGTCCTGCCACAACCTATACAAAATTCAAATGGAATCGCAATCCCCTTTGCACTTGCATTTCCGATGTCTAACACAGTCAACTGTCAATCAGGCTTGAGGGCGGGGTTTATTGGTGTAGTCTGAAAATAGGCCACGCCCTCAGGTGGTGGAAAACAGGGGATTTGGATATTTTTGTAATAAAAATCAGTTCAAACAAAGTCAAAATGCAGAACTGATAGTATGTTCACCTGGCAACCAGAAAAAAACAGCAAATAAGAAAACTAACATGACTGCATTCGGTAGGCTATGTATCAGACAGCTATCATCATATTCCAGCGGACACAGTAAATTATCATGAGTTAAAATCAGAGAATCTATAGAAACTTGACATGATGTGAGTGGTGTGTTGTCCATATGATTCTGTGCTCAAGATCCAAGCGATTAAAAAATAAAATAAAATAAAATTACATTAGTGACATTCAATCGCAGATCATGTTCGTTTCGTAGGAGGATGATCTGATTTTCTGTATAAATTCTGTACATATTTATTTTATAATATATATAAAAAGCATAAAATAAATAAACACTAAATATTTCTCACTGAGCCTAAATAATTAATACATTAAGATGACAAAACAAAAACATACTGAATCCGTTTTAATCTTAATCTCCGGCGTCAGACACATTTTTTTCGTCAAATAAAAATAGCAGTCTATTCGCTCGCTCATTCCACTCAGCGCCGCTCGCTCAATCCAGAATGCCCTTTGTGCATGCTGGTTCGAAAATATGTGAAGTGATATGAGAAGTAGGCAAAGGCTGTTCCCGAATAAAGTTTTTTTCTACTAAACTAGTTGTTCATTTAAGCCAGGGGTCGGGAACCTTTTTGGACCAAAGAGCCATTTTTCATTTTAAGTAAAAAATATATTTCAGTAAAAAAAAATATTAAATTATTACGTTTTTTTTTTTTCAATAAAATTTCAACAGTGTATAACTAAAAACCAACAAATATGCAGCAAACAATAAATATGGAATAGGCTATGCAATATAGGAAATGTGCAGGGCTTTCACTGTGACGTCGAGTTATACATTTGTGTGTGTGAACGCACACAGTGCTTACATCTACTGTGTTTATGTGAATACTCGACTTGGCATTTTGATATATTTCTGTGTTTATTTGGCCATCGCTCGGAGTGCACGCACATCATCCTGTCAGTAATTCAGTTTCTTTCGCGACTTATTGCTCTTTTATTTATTTTTATCAACTGAAATCTGCGCGGATTATCATAAATACAACACATTTATTTATCACAAGGGTCTCTGCGGCAAAAGCGAAAGTACCAGCGGGTGAAATGTCTCTTTGCACCAGTTTCAATTAAAGGATAGGTCTATTTTAAAGATGATATATTATATATTGAGCTGAACTTCACACCGTAGCTATATCGCAAATTTTGCTTACAATGCAGCAAACTAAAAAATAAATACAAATAATAATAATTTAAGAAAACACTTAAAAAAAATACATTTTAAACCGTTTAACTGTATATTAATCTGTCAAAATTACTTTTGGTAAACGGTCAATATAAGCATCCCTAATCCTTGCAACCAGATCTGTCTTTTTTTGGCTTCTCTTTGTTTGGTTAGCAGGTGATAAATAGTTATATTTTATATAACTAAAATATATTTAGTTCCAAGTCAAACTACACAGTATGACTTTTTGTTGTTGTTGTTGTTGTTGTTGCAAAATAGACACATTTATTGGACATTTCTTTATAGGAATGAATAATGATGAAAAAGTGCTTTGTTTTCCACCACTTGAGGGCATGGCCTATTTTCAGACTACACCAATAAACCCCGCCCCTTAAGCCTGATTGACAGTTGCCTGTGTTAGACATCGGAAATGCAAGTGCAAAGGGGATTGCGATTCCATTTGAATTTTGTACAGGTTGTGGCATGACACGGAGGAAATGAAATAGCAAATAGGTGATTTTCTATTGCTATTCCAAAATGGCAGGGTCATAACTTGTAAGACATTGGAAATGCAATTGCAAACAGACTTTGCTTTTCCATTTGAAGTTTGGCAGTCGTTGTACGTTCACGTAAATGAACTTTATATAGTTCCTAGCCATATCGGTCTAGAAAATCGCAACTTTTCATTGGTACACAATGTAATTATACACATCACAACATGTAAATATGAAAATATTGGCGTTATTTTGTCACTTATTGAGCAGTAGGCTAGATGGAGCCGTTTACCTCCAGTCTTTGTGCTAAGCTAGGTTAGCGGTGAGTGCGTCAGGCAGAGTTATGGCACGCACGGAGATGAGAATGGTATGTATGGACTTATCTAACTCTGGGGGATACAGTGAATAAGCTAAAGTCCCAAAATGTCGCCGTGTTCCTTTAAAGGGGTTGTGGACCGCATTGTTTTACTGTTTTATAATGTTTCCTGGGGTGCACTTTTAATGTTAATATGACTTTTACATCATATGTCATAATTTAGAAAAAGTCATTTTTAGCCCTCTTATATGAACGCTCTGTTTTAACCCTTTCAAGCTTGAGTTTAAAATATTCTAGCTGACCCCCAAGAGTGAGGTTTTTTTTTTTAAGGCGACCGTTATTTTATTGTTTCCATGGTGACGCATCATGCTTGTCACGTGACTCATCGCAGCCAAAATAGCGCTGTATGACATATGTATCGTTTTTATTTCCTTTCTTCTTTTTTTATTCAAAATATTCACAAACTTGCTTACCATGTCATAACTATCTGATATTCCGATTCTAAAATACCAAAATGTCACCATGTAAGTGAGTGAGTTTTGTCATTTAAAAACCTTTATAAATGATCTTGATCTTGATCTATAACGTGAGATGGGTGCCACCATGTTTGCTTGCGCCACAGTTCAGAGAGTCCTGTCAGTCGGATTTATCACTTGAATTCATCAGTTACTGCCGAAATACATGCAAGTAAGTTGTCGGTGAACTGGGAGAAGAATAGAGTAAACATAGTTACTAACACTATGTATATCTGATATGAATAAAACATGTAGGTCAATTATATTTGAACTGATTGTTGTTGCTGCTTCCATAGACATCAGTGTGTGAACATTCTAAATGTATTGTTTTACTAGTACTTATGTGTATTTAAATGTTTGAAATCTAAAATAAATATTATATGGTTGAAAACGTCTTGGTTACGTATGGTAACGTCTCGGTTACGTATGGTAACCCTCGTTCCCTGAAGGAGGGAACGGAGACGTACATCGGACGTACCGACGAATTGGGATCACTTCTGGGAGCCCCTATCAGCTTCGAGCTATCTAGAACCGGCCAATGAACAATTGGCGTGCGAGATTTGCATCTCGCGCTCCGCCCCGCGCCACGGGTATAAACAGGAAGCGAGAGCGAATGCACGCTGTTTTTCACTGAGGAGCCACACGTAGTGGCTCGACCTGCAGTGATGGTACAGCAACTGTGGCGACGGGACGTACGTCTCCGTTCCCTCCTTCAGGGAACGAGGGTTACCATACGTAACCGAGACGTTCCCATTCAGTCGGTCACGTTCGACGTACGTCGGACGTACCGACGAATTGGGATCCCCTTTGGAAAACGCCATAGTTACTACCACTTCCAGCGCCCAGCGATGAGCCCCACAGACCCCGATCTGATGCGGGCGGGTAGGTTCACGCAGGGAGAGTCAAAGCTGCTGTTCCGCAAAACCCATTCAGCTGACTGTATTGGATAACGCTGGGAAAGCGTGCCTGTGAAGGCAGCTGCGGAAGCCACATCATGCCCAGAGGGAGTTAACATGTGGAGAATACACGTATGGGCTGGCCGTGGGCAGCACAACATACGGAAGTCCCAGGGGTGGCCCCGGCCAATTAGGAGGGAGACAGCACGTACCTGGGACGGCAGAGGAACTCTGCCGAGGGAAAGACACGGGCTCGCCGTACCGTGGAAGAATACACATATGGGACCGCCGTGGGGGTCACTACATACGGAACCCAGCCTAACACAAGTTCCACCAATGCATACGAGTGTTAGACCTGGCGTCAAACGCTCCGCCACGTCTCTTTTAGTGCACTGTAGGGAGTCAATGTGATGGGATGCCGTGCCCTGATCTTTTCGCTGCTGATTTACTTTCGCGGGAATAGGACGCCGCGCACTTCGGTACGGTCAACAGAACGAGCACCGCACGGACGATTACGCGCTCAAAGTCCCTGTCTTTATGCGCTATTATGATGTAGCAGGCAGAAAAATATGAGTGTCACAAGGATTACAGACTTGCCGGATGCTGATATTTTTAACAATAGCCTACTATTAAGAAAACGTGAATACAACTCACTGTTATTGATGGATACATTTATTATATAATGTTTATATATAACTTTGAATATAAAATAAGTAATACAACGGCAAGAAAAAGTATGTGTACCGCTTGCAGAATCTGTGAAAATGGGAATCATTTTAACTAAATAAGAGTGATCATACAAAATGCATGTTATTTTTTATTTAGTACTGTCCTGAATAAGATAAACATAAAAAAATGTTTACATATAGTCCACAAGACAAAACAATTGCTGAATTTATTAAAATTTAATCAAAAGTTTATGAACCATTGATTCTCAGTGCTGTGTGTCATTACCTGGACGATCCACGGCTGTTTTTTTTGTTTTGTGATGGTTGTTCATGAGTCCCTTGTTTGTCTTGAGCAGTTAAACTGCCCAATGTTCTTCAGAAAAATCATCCAGGTCCTGCACATTCTTCAGTTTTCCAGTATCTTTTTTCATTTTTGAACCCTCTCCAGCAATGACGATTTTAAGATCCATCTTTTCACATTGAGGACAATTGAGGGACTCAAACACAACTATTAAAAAAGGTTCAAATATTCACTGATGCTCCAGAAGGAAACACAATGCATTAAGAGCTTGGGGGTGAACGCATTATTTTATTATTGTTGCATTGTTGTATGAATGCACGCTGTGTCATCATGGTGGTTTACACCAGTCATTCTCCATCTGACATGCTAGCATACTACCTTGAGCTCATTGAAAATCTTATTTAAAAATTACTCCTTATCAAAGTCGAAATCATGATAGAAAAGAAAGGTTTTAACATTGTGTTTATTTGACAGGATTATGTAAAAACATATTTCTGAAAGGACTTCAGTTAACATTATTAGCCCAAATACATTTTTGCATGCTAACTAAAGTCATTGTCGAATGTAACCTATGCATTAGCACTGTATCCAGAAGGCTATGGCAACTTGGCAGGCAAATCCTTAAAAAAATGATTTGACCAACCATACTTCATACCAGTGTTAATTTTGACAGCACATTTTTATTTCTTTTTAGTCATAGTCTTTTGACTATCACATTTTAGGCATCTGAATCGTTTTAGTTTTAGTCTAGTTTTAGTTGACTATAATACGTTTTTGTAGATTAAATAGACTAAAATTCAGTACTTGTGCTCTGGCGTCTGAGAGGCAGCTTGCTGTGTGCGCATCCGGATTGAATTGAGCTCTCATTCGTGTCATCGCCCTTTTTCAGACTTCATGTAACCCTAGAAAAGTGATTACAGAAAAAATTACAAAAAAGGCTAGTCACGTTTTAAAGAAGTAAACAAATCATCCACTGACATTCAAATTGGCTTCAAAGAAACGACTTTCTACTTTGAGGACCTTGACAGAAATGTAGAGGAGTAAAAAGTACGATATTTGTCTTTCAAATGTAGAGAAGTAAAAGTCATAAGTTTCCAGAAAAAAATTGAAGAGTTTCGTTGCAAAACGAGATATATCCATTTTGAGAAATGTTGGTTATTTGACATTATTATTTAAGACATCAACAGTCAAGTTCATTCACAATTTTTTGTACATTAAACTATTACTTGAGCTCAGTGAAGGCCGGGACACAATATTCTTCAAATCCAGGATATTTTTTATTTAATTTTATGTCCATAAATAAGTCAAAAACCATGCCAAAATGCAACATATTTATCTTAACATTGTCAAACATCTTAAATTGGTTAAAAAAACAATACATCATAAATATATGGAATAGTATATACAAAGATTGATTAATAATAATAAGATTCCGAGTTAGTTTTGGTCAGAACATACACAACATAACGTTTTTTTTTTTTTTTTTTTTTGCAAAACGCTATATATCCACCTTATAATCTACTACGTAATACCATTAAGAAAAGCTAGTGAATCAATGTTTTTTGTGTGTGTGTGTGTGTGTGTGTGTGTGTGTGTGTGTGTGTGTGTGTGGGGGCATGTTTTCGTGAAATATCAGGACACAAATGTGTATAATGACATGGGTATGACATAGGTATTACAAAAAGAGGGTGAAATATGAGGACGTTCCCCATGTCCTCACTTTTCAAAATGCTTATAAATCACACAGAACAAGTTTTTTTTCACAGAAAGTGAACTGCACAGTCTCCTGTGAGGGCTAGGTTTAGGGGCAGGAGCAGTGTAAGGGGATAGAAAATACGGTTTGTACAGTATAAAAACCATTACGCCTATGGAATGTCCTCACATTTCACAAAAACAAACGTGTGTGTGTGTGTGTGTGTCGGCATGACAGACCAACATTACTCGCAGTCGCACGATGACAACAATTAATCTTTGGATGTTTTCCCTCCCCTGAATGCCTTGCCCGTTTGGTCTTCTCCCTTTGATGATTTTCTTAAGATGCCTTCCTCTTTCTCCCAACAGCAGCTGGAATGACCGGCTCCAATCCGTCATCGAAATCCATAACGTTAGCTTGACTCTGAAGCTTTGATTCTCTGACTGACAGACAGCTGTTGATCAGTGACTTAGCCTACGTGACTAACAGCTCGCCTACAGTATAAACTGGTAAACGTTTTTTAGTTAGCCTATTGAATCCTCTTTTTAAAAATATGTTTTTTGTTTTGATATTATCGTTAAATCACTGAGCAAACTCGGAGCACTTCACCGGCGGTGACTCTCTCCTCGCGTGACATCCTGAGCTCGCGCAGCATCCTGAACGTTCTATATCGCACTTTGTAAAGAAACTGGGCTGGCGGATATCGCGTTTTGTGAAAAAATACATTTTGTAGTTGGCTTAAAATGTACATTTTCAAATCTTATTAATGGCAGCAATTCACACATAGATTAAGGTACATCTAAACAGTGATTTCCAATAATAAAATCCAAATGTCAAAAAATGGCGTTTATCGCGTTTTGCAACCAAACTCTTCAATTCTACTCAAGTAAAGTACTTAAGCTCAAAAAGTGTACTGGTTTGATTTGCTGACACATAGACAAAGAACATCTGACTGTACATGAATTTACACGTTACATAAGAATTAACATGTCACTTACATGTTGTGGCCTTACTGTCGAGTCCATATCGTAAAAATATGTTTGCAAAGCATGCACCGAAATTACGACTGCTTTACCAAATAAATCACAGTGAAATATACCAAATACAAATACATAATGCTCAACTGAGACATTCAAATTGTTGAAAATAAATAACCACATTCCTAGCATTATAATCCTTTGGAAGGTAATGTTATTTTTAGTACCGTATCGCTCTTCTGTTGCAATGATGAAGTAGGCGTTGATCTTCTGCAAAGGCAGTCTTTCACCTATCTAGATAGGTACATTCCACAAGTCGAACGATTCAAATTCGAACAAGTTATTTGCTGGGTTAAGTTTTCAGTTCTGAAAATAACAGGATACTCTTAGACTATGATGACCTCTCAAAAAGGTATGTCAAAAGCTCAAGGAAAATGTTATTTCTCAAGTCTGGTTCAGTGTGCTCTGTAGTCTAGTACTGCAGTTTGCTACCAGAGTTCCTCTGAAACCATCCACCTCCCCAGCTCCACTGCCTAGATCTGCTATGGGTTTCATGATGCCTATGTATTTCTAACATGCTCAGAGAAGAGTGTCTGTGAATGCATAGGCAATAGCAAGTCCATACTCTGCAGTAGCAGCATGCGTAGCTAGTCCGCCAAAACCAGGGAGGCAATAAGGTCAAGTGCAAGTGGTAGGTTGGTTGAATTGGAGAAGCTTGAAGATATCAGTCTCCATGTGAAGAGAGAAAGAGAGCAGAAACTTACATAGTTCAATGATATGTATGTTTCAATCATGTCAGTTTTAGCATGTAATGATGGTGTTAAAGGGTAACTAAACCCTAAACCAACTTTTTTTAGTTAATGATCTGTAATACTGGGGCTTTATTAATGCTGTTCATTGATTCGAGTAAATGTTTTGACATTTGGGTATAAAGTGTTTTAATTCTATAAAATATGGTGTAAAACCGCCAAAGTGCTGCCCTCTTAAGGTTGAACGGTGGCTACTGCAGTTGAATTTTCCTATTGGACGTTGTGGGACATCGTGATGTAGGATGGTACTTCTAATGGCTCACTACCCACGCCCCTGGCACGAGCTCACCACGCCCTCAGAAATGTTTTCCCCAATCACATGATGAGAACGGCTTCAATCCAGTATGAACTGTCATGTTACATGAAGTAGAAACATTATGAATGAAACTTACTTGACACTTGCTTTAACATTGTAATGAAGAAAATACGGTTAAATAATGCAGTTGTCAGTACACGTCAGGATTTTCTTGCGATATTATTGCCGCCCGTCATGTGTACAGATAACTTTCATACATGAGACGCACTTTCAAACCCTGACATGCAAGTGATTGCCGCGGTAACGAACAACAATACCGTAACGTGCTGGCATATATATTTGAGGAAATATATTGTCTTTTATTTGAGGAAATCTGATTATAATAGGCTATTACGTCTGAACTTAATGGTCCTGCGCTTATTGATTCAGTTAATTTGAATGAAAATACATTGTATGTATATCAGATATCTGATCTATTTTTAGTGGCATTCAGTATAAGGATTTGATTGTTCATAGATTAGGTCAGTTCTCTTGCGCTGCTGATTCACTAGCATCGTCGGCATCGGGAGTTAACGCAGTTTGAGCCAGCGGCTCGTATTGATAAGGCTCTGGGTCTGTGTCTACAGACATTTCACCCTCCTCCACTTCAGTTGAAGGTGGGGGAGAATGACCGCTCTGTTGCAAATCTACTGGCGTCATTCCAGTCATTCTCCATCTTTGCGACTCGCGAGTCAGACAGCTGTCAATCAATCCATCACTGCGTGTCTCAGGTGCACGTTCGTCAGCTGGGCTCTGCCCACTTTTCCAGAATTTTTCAAAAATTGCCAGGGGGTGGAGTTAAGCTCTGAGCTGGGGTTTAGTTACCCTTTAATGCAGTGGTTCTCAACTCCACCTCTCTGCACATTTTGCATGTCTCCTTGTTCTGACTCTCTAATTATTTATTCTGTAAAATGTTGCATACAACATCAGGGTTTCTGCAGGTTTCATCAAATCTAATTTAATGCTTTTTAATGCCAATTTGTTTTATTTTTAATGCCATATATATGTCGCTAAATGTCGATAGATGACGTCATACAGCAATTCGAATATTTGCATTCACATTCTGCCAAGTGTCAGCCCTTTATATTTGTTTGCTTCTCTGCTGCTACCCTTTATGCTCCCATTATATATTTTAATACAGCCAAATCCCCAATAAAATTGTTTCATCTATATATTTTTCAGTTTTTGTTGTCAGACAATATAAAATGGTGACTGAAACGCGGCCCATTAAGACTACATACAGGGCTCGACATTAAGCCTTGTCATTCACTTGTACGAGTAAAACAGTTGCTTGTCCGAAAAAAATAGATTTTTTTGTAGTGTAAAATTTCTGAAGCAATATCCTTTTAGAATATTGGAGCTTTAACATACTTGAATCTACATGTGTGATAGATTTGTGTCTGTTACCAATCAAACTAAATTATTTACAAATTTACAATAAAAAAATTACAACTGCATTAAATAATTTTATGGGATTGTAAGAAAAGTTAAGAAATTAAAAGTAAACCACCAGTAGATGACGTCAAGTAACTGTCTTAAGTGAGTCATTCATTCAAACGATTCATTCCAATGGCTGATTCATTCAAGAATGAGGCAGGTGTTTATGAATGAGACATTGAATCTTTGACTCAACCGATTGGTCAAAACGCTGAATCATTCAGTAACAAAATCAAGACTGAGCCTGCGTCTCAATGTGCATTCTATCCATCCTAAAGACATTAGTAATATTCAATACTATATAGGGCAGATAGTATGCACATTGGGATTCAGGGTTGCTACACTATGGTTCTGCTGTGATCTTTGACTGTTTTTGTTCTATTTTAGCAGTGAAAATAATTTCAAACAATGTTCCTTCTAAAATGTAATTGACTTAATATTAACTATTTGTTAACTGGACTGTTGTATGAAATCAGTGTCACGTTTTTAATCGTGATGCTAGCCTGCTTAGGAAAACAGCATTCTAGGTTGTGTGATTTTGTATCTGATAACTGTATCAAGTTAAAAAAAACTCCACATTTTGAATTTTTACCGCAGTATGTTTAACTGAGTTTCCTTATGTGTGTGCGTCACTCATGTGTCCATTTCCCCTCGAGATGGTGCACAAGCCTAAACAGCTATTTTTTTAGGAGAGCCACACTGATAGGGCAAAATCAATAGCCACTTTTACTGCAAAGTTATCAAAAGTTACATCCAGTCATAAATAGCATGTCTGCTTATCAGTCATCCCTGAACATACAATATGCAAAGCAATAAATACAAAAGGTAGATAGATAGTGGGTATGCATAATATATTTTAATGTAAACTTTCTGTCAATTGATTTTTTTTTCTAGATTATTCACACATTTTTCTGTCTAAAACATGTTTTTAATACATTGTATGATGTAATAATTCCACAGTAAATCACCAATGTAGAAAAAATAAAGACAGTATATATTAAATATTTGTTCAAAGTTAATTTTAGACGTTATTTAACTCATTTAAAACTCATTGTTCTTATGAGGATACTTCATAAAACGTACATTTAGGCATAATTCTGTGTGTTATTGTTTGTTAAAGAGCGAAAGAGAACTTGATTCTGGCACAACCCACACCACTAGGCTGCGTCAGAAATCACGTACTGGGTGAGTAGGTACTATATTTGAATTTGAACGAACTTCGCGACCGTTAAAAAAATATGTTCTATATAGTATGAATTAATGTAGTATGAATGTAATCCGGACGTACTACTTCCGCCATGTTGTCATGATCATGTGACCTACCAGCGTCAGTTGCGTCCCTTCACCTCCATTCATAAATCGTCTTCCATGGCCTCATGGGAGGAGAGTAAAGTGTCCATCGCATGCGCACTTCAGAATCTCGCCGAATCTCGTAAGAATCTTACTATGAATTCGGACGTACTACTCTGTTGGCGTACTGTTTTTCGCACACTATATAGTAGAGAACTATTCGATTTCGGACGCAGCTCTAGTTTTTTTGTTCTCTGGCAGAGCGCACAGCCTCAACTGAATGCGCTGCTCCTCTCAGCCACTCAGCAGACGCAGAGAGAGGTGCGCCTGCGCAGTGGCAGGAAAGCAAGATCTCGCGCTCGTGCGGCAGTAGCGGGGGTTTCGGAAGGTAGATCAGGTTAATAAGTATATTCATCACATTGCGCTTTCTTATGAAGGCTATATTCAATATAAACTGGCTATCTAAAAAAAATAATGCCTGTAAGAATACAATTTAATGCTTTTTAATGCCATTTAAGGCCTTAATTTTCGCAAAATCCATTTAATGACTTTTAATGCTTTTTAATGCCCCGCGGATACCCTGAACATGCTTTTCATTTAAAAAAATGTTAATTCCAAACTAGTCCCTTGTTTTTTTCTTAAATTATATGACTAGCTGTTACCAGTAAATTTAAATCATGTTTTTTTTATTAAGTACTCGGTATCGGCGAGTACTGAAATGCAAGTACTCGTACTCGTTTTCCAAAAAAGTGGTATCGGTGCATCCCTAATACACGTTATGAAACCGGCGGAGATGACAGCACAAAATAAAAGCATTCATACCAGCTTATAATATGTTTCTGCCACTGCCTCATAAGACACCGTAGTCCAGCGTGTTGCGGCTATGTTGCACACACAGAAGAGACAGGGTTTTCTGGTGGCACATATAGTTTTTTATTTCTGTCACACTGTATCTGCAGAATCAACAAAGACAACAGTTCAGGTTAACAGTATGTTGAAATGGCTGGCAGTGTGACTTATTCTTTAGCAAAAGTGAAACTCTGTTCAATAAACTCACATTTACACTCATTACTCTGATATACATTACTCAGATATACAGCATGTCAGAAAAATAAGAACATTTGTATTTCACCAACTGACTTATATTAATCTTCCAGTAATCATATACTAATTCACAATTTACACAGACTGTATACAAGCACTTAAAGTAACTATATTTAACTGTATGTGATTGTAAACTCTGTTCTTTAAACAACATATAGGCCATGTTTAACTCCGAATGACTACAAACTCTCTCACTAGCATCATCATAGTCACCCACAATGACTAAATGTAATGAAACAGACACATTAAAGATCAACTACCAATTAACTATGTTTAAAGACGACTTTGAGTGCATTAACTTTATAATCATTATGAATCGCGATCTTCCGCGCGGCCGAGTAGGCCGCATTCCAGCCGCGGGTGCGTCAATGCGGTTATTTTTTTTTTTTTACAGATAACGACACAATGCATCAAACAAACACATCTAAACATTATAAAACATCAGTTGCGATGTCCCATCACTCATTTTACCAGCAGAATCAACAAAGACAACAGTTCAGGTTAACAGTGGCTGCGTCCCAATTCGCCTACTTATACTACGTCCTAAAAGTATGTACTTTTTTTGTGAAGAAAAAGTACATACTTTTGAGTGTGTAGCAGAAGAGTATGCAAGCTTTGGGACATACTACTTCGTCATCTTTAACGGACTCTGTTACGTGCGTCCCGTCACCGTTTAAACTGCCCTGTCAATCATCGTCACAGTTCAAATCCTCCACTTTCAATTTAATTTCCTACCGTATCGGAGAGAAATGTAGTCGCTCGTTGATCTGCCTTTCGTGGGTCTTTAATGCAGAGACTCCTCTCATGTGTTTGCAAAGTTAATGGCCAAACGTATCATTACAAAAGTTCTCAATGCTGCTGAAGGAGAAATATAATGTGGATAACATTGAATAAATATCTTTTCATCAGGTTAAATACTGATAATTACTCACTCAAACCACTTTATCTAATCCTCTCCACTTAACCGTCAGACTCGCGTAACCGTCATGTTTGTAGTTTTTTAAACACTTTTTATCCGCGTTTGTAGTTCTAATCGAATCCTCGTCCATCTCGCAATGGGTTGTGGGCAATATCAGCCGTTAGAGTGCGCATCGATCTGCACTTCGGATTCTGACCGGAAATAGTAAACCATCCGGGAATCTTTGGAATACTTTTTTCAACATACTAAGATTTGGGACATACTAATTCTTTTTTCGAATACTATTTAGTACGGATAGTATGCGAATTGGGACGCAGCAAGTATGTTGATATGGCTGGCAGTGTGACTTATTCCTTAGCAAAAGTGAAACTCCCTGCGGCTCACCACTGCCCCCTAACGTCACCCGCCAGTATAGGCAGATATAAGTGATGTTGAACAAAAGACATAAGTATACTAAATAAATGATAACTAATAATGACAATACTTATAACAATACATAAAACTATTTGAATTTATATAACAATATAAATATATATATGACTTTATATAACCATTTGAATCTATATGACTACAGCTACATATCGTCGCTGCCCGATGAAACTCACGTATGTCCAAAACGGTTACTTTTCAGGAAGTGAAAAAAACTCTGTATTTCAAAAGCAGTTGAATGTAGCGTTGTCATACTTGGTACGGCATCTTTACATGTAACCATATTCTTGCCAGTGTAATGATAATCCACATTTGACCAAAATTGAGTTTAAATGGACAAAAGTGCATATTTTACAGTAACGGTGGTCGATACGCGTTCTTCTGATCATTAATTAGAATGGCCAAGTCGCGTTTCATATTGACAGAGGAATACGTGCTGGACATTCTCAGCCTCTGGCAAGCGGTGATAGCAGTATGAGTGAGGCATGTTCTTGTGACAATCATGACAGTAGCATTACAGGCTATAATTTGATCAGTTTGACTAAGAAAAAAAAAGTTTGAATCTTATCAATGAGACCGAGTTTATTTACATACTAGCAAGCAAACTAATCTGTGAAGAACTAGATTAGAACTAAACTGTGGAGAGCTTCAATGTCGTACTTTCGGCTATCTGGTGCTGAGCTTCAATGAAACTTCACGAGACCGGCGAGATGCTTCCACAGGGTGGGAGATCCGCGGCGTGATTGACAGCTTTGACACCAAATGGATTTACGTGAAAATCAGATGACATGATTTCACAACTTTTCATTGGCCATTTAGATATGTGAAGCATACTGTATACGGAAATTAACCTGGACATTCAATCCGTCGAAAAATGGACATACGTGGTTTTCATCGGACAGCGACGATTGTAAGACAACAACATGTGCAAACCCCTCCTAGCTGCAGTTATTGTTGTTGTTGTTTTTGATGTATATCTACAGAGCCAATGTCATTGCCATAGAAACCAATGCAGATATCGCGGAAATCGGATCTGAACAGTTGCGATACACAATGTGGATGTCAATAATTAGTTCTGTTGATGTAGCCCTCTCCTAACAAGCTGATGATCTGAATCAGGTGCTAAATAAGGGAGACATGCAAAATGTGCAGAGCAGAACTACTGCATTAACTTCATCATATCCATTACATGCTAAAACTATTCATGAGTTGTCATGATTGAAACATATATATAATTGACCCATGCAAGTCTCTGCTGTCTTCTTTCTCCTCTCACGTGGAGGCTGATATATTTAAGCTTCTCCAATTCAATCAACCTACCACTTGCCCTCTTGACCTTATTGCCTCCAATCTTCTACAAATATCCCTTGTACTCTTCTACCTGCACTGACAGACATAATCAACACGTCACTCCTCACTATGCTTTTCCTCCCCCACATTCAAGCAGGTTGTAAAACCTATACTTAACCCACACTAGTGCAAAATTACAGGCCGGTTTCTTTCCTCCCATTCCCGTTAACTTGAAGTGACCTTCCGTGAGCCTCCATGAGTCTCCCACATTGTCTTTTAGCTTAGGACAGATTCCAATAGTTGTTTTATCAGTGAGATGTATCTATATTGAACCAAAAAGAATAAAAGCAGAGAAAAGTTTGCATTACAAATTCAATTATCTCTCATGTTGTTATCAAGCTACATTCAAGTGCTTATACCTAAAGTGCTCTTGATTGCAAAACAGAAGAATACGCATTTCCTGCAAACATTATTTATATAAAGATAATAATGAAAACTAAAACCTCACTCCTATTAAATATAAAAAAGCAAAAAGCTGATTTGTTCCAGTGTGTTTTGCTACATGTCCTTCATGTTATTTTGCTCATAAAACATTGTGATTGAAATGATCATGTAGAGTACATTGTCTTTACTTGAATTTGTATCTGATTTCTGCAGTTTTCACACAGCCTTATTTATTTATAAGAGTCATCTGAAAAATTCATTGAGAATTCAGTGCCAACTAGCAGTAGGAAAGCCGGCTGCAAGCGCTCATTGTCAGTAAGACCCCTTAGAGCCACATTTATTGGACGAATAACCAGCCTGACTGTTTCTGAGTGAATCTTTGAGAAACCCTAGTGGATCAGTAACTCAGAATCACACCCAAAACAGGTGCCAAATTTCTCTCCTACCTTACAAAACAGCTACAATGGGAGAGTAATAACAACCAGCCAAGGCTGCACAAAACTGGCTGGCCTGAATAAGAAAAGGTGAGAAAAATGTCCTCCTTGGAATCTGCAGGAAATGAGCTGAGCATGAATAAAGCCCCTATTTTATTCTGTGTGTCCTTCAGATAGCACATATCTCATACACCACATACGTAATTCTTGTACCAGGCTATGAATTATTAAACCTTACCCACCACATCTACATTCTTTGTGTATAATAATCATGTTTAACAGTAACTGAGAAACTCAGAATCAGAATGAACTTTGGTCATCGTAAACACAATGAAGTTTTAAATAAATGAGAACAGCACAGTTAGATTCTTCATACGCTTTTCTTGCTGTTCATACACAAATGCATTAGCAGCGGTTTGATGGACTGAGCCTGCATTTGCAATCATGGTGTTTTTGCCTTTTATACAAAGATAGACAGTTTAGCTTTCAGATATATCTGCAAATGTTAACACTAGGTCATAAATTAGCTTAGAATATATCATAACTATTTTGACTAAATAGGGAGAATATTTAACTGAGAGATGTGTAATCATAAATTTATATTTATACTGATAAACGTGACTGATTATCTTCTTTTCGATAATTTTTTTTGTAAGCCTGGTTATGATTTTTAGCCTTTTGTTTTAGTCAGTCATTTCTTTCTCTTGTACATGGGTTTTAAATGCCATGCATTAAAAGAACATAAAATTAATTGGAAACCAAGTTCAATAATTCTTAGACTGCATTAGGCAACATCGCAACAACCACACTGTAACATTGGTGACTCAGGGACAAGGAAGAGCAGGATCCAAATACAGCACAAACTTTATTAATAAAAATAACAAAAGTACATAAAATACAGCAACAGGGAAACAGAACTGCATGAGCACCTCTATACGGTACAACCATTAAAACTGAACAAGAACCGGCAATCAACACAAGTATCTTCTCATTGGTCAAAATCCACATATTTTGAAGAATGTTGTTAACAATTGAGTTCCATTTTATGGACATTTCTATTGATTGACAATATGTCAAATAAAATATTCAGAGCCATACAGGTTTTGGGGGCGAGTACATGATTACATAATTTTTGGGAGATCTACCCGATTTGATTAAGATTCACAGACTTTTACCAAAACTCAAATAGGATTGATTTTACCTGTGTTCATACTTCAGGACATATTACAGAATCTTTACTGGCACATGCTGTGCATAAATTAATCTGTAATCCTGATTTCAGATGGGATTAAAATCACAGAGGTTTGTTAATCATTATATAACCCCACCTCCATATCTAAAACTAATCACGTTAAAATAGAGCTTTAGTTAATAATTACACAATTAATATTCTCAATTTTATAGATTATATTCTATAAAATATATATATAATATTATATATAACGCACAGATCAAATATAGATCCATGCCAGTGTTCAGTGCTGTGAGGATGAATCAGGCCCCTGCGCTGAGACTTTGATGTAAGAGTGGCATAAAGCCAGATTATTTCTTTGATACAGTGTAGAATGCGAATAAATACTCCCTTTCCAACACCCGATGGCACACATCCTCTACTAAGATAACACAAAAGGCACTACATTTATCTTTGGTTCAAATAAGTGTCTCGCTAATACATTTTATTTGTGTTTCCTTTGAGAATTTCTTATATTTGTTTTCAAATCGCATTTGAATCATACAGCAAGTGAATCATACAGCTGCTCTGAGGGGAATACCGTCTGCTCTATTTTAAAATGTTCTTATTCAACTCAAGATAAAACAAACTGTAATATGAATCTGATTTCTCAGTGAATCACCCCTGCAATTTTTATAAATATAAACGGAATAATAAAAATAACTTTTGTATTCCCCAAAAAGAGGCATGAAATAAAATGTCCAAAACCACCAAGGTCCTTTTTTGTCCCAGGTATGGGTGATGAATGAAATCCTCATCAGTGATAAATTAACCTGTGTAACTGCTGATGCAGATCTTTGGGACACAAGGACACAACATCTGTCACACTGTCACTAACTTAATGTGTTTGATGATTATACACTCAATGCGAGTTTAAAGCACCATGGTCGTGGTGGGAGGTGATGCAGCACATTTTCTGAATTACCAATTATTCAAGGTACAAACATTATCTTACACTAAACATAAGACACTAAATAAGGTTTATAGAATTAAATACTTCACAATATGTTTTAATCAAATAGAAGCCACATTATCTGAAATGGCTTGGAACTTTGAGGGAACTTAAAGTAGGTCAACCAATCAATAAATGTTTCCCATTATCCAATGAAAAATCACTTGTTCTGCTAAATGAATGGGGCAGGAGTGAATTCTTTCAATCACTTCAGCATTTTTTGAGAAATGTTTAGTGAGACTACTAATTATTCAAGGCTTTCCAGAGGGGAAGAATCACTCATCAAATAAAGTGCTGTAGTTTAATCCTCCATTAAAGAGTAGTGAGCTAGACCAAGAGAGAAAAGAAAAGACTTAAATAAAAAGGAAATTATTTTAAAAGCATGTCTACAACATTAATTTAATTGCAAATAATCAATAAAACAACACACAACATCCCAAACCAAATTAGTTTTTGTTTTTCTTTAAAATCATAAACTTTTGTTTTTAAGTTAAAAATTTGAATCGTCTTAACCAGAGGGAACAAAAAGCTGTAGCTTCTGCTGCAACTGAGTTATGCTGCTGCTATAATTTTACTGCATTAGAAACCACTTGGAGAACAGTCATTAAATTAAATTTCTATATTCAGCAGCTCAATCCAGTTAGGACAATTTAAGTCAGTTTATCTTTGTGTTTAGTGTAAGTCTTTTGAGATTTATTGCTCAATTATATAGCTTGAAATTTTAGAGAACATAATAGGTCTTCTACTTGTTTGTTTCCAGCTGAGACAAATGCACTATTTCTGTTTTTTTTGTTGTTGTTGTTGTTTTTACATCTTGTGTTTAAATTCTGCTGGCATATGAGTTCAGCTGCCACCACACAGGAAAGCACTTCAAGCCAATATACAATTTAGAGGTGTAACGGTAGCTTACACAAAACTGAGTTTTCAGTCATGTTTTATTGGTTCTCACTTATACACTATATTGCCAAAAGTTCATCCCAAATGTGTTCTTTCGGGTTGAGGTCAGGACTCTGTGCAGGCCAGTCAAGTTCCTCCACACCAAACTCGCTCATCCATGTCTTTATGGACCTTGCTTTGTGCACTGGTGAGCAGTCATGTTGGAACAGGAAGGGGCCATACCAAAACTGTTTCCACAAATTTGGGAGCATGCTGAAGCATTAAGTGTTTCTTTAAATGGAACTAAGGGGCCAACCACAATCCCGGAGAAAAAAAAAACACACCATACCGCCCCAGCCGGTACTTTGTTATAATACCACTAATAGTTGACTGTGGAATATTTAGTAGTGAGGAAATTTCACGAATGGACTTATTGCACAGGTGGCAACCTGTCACGGTACCAGGCTTGAATTTACTGAGCTCCTGAGAGCGACCCATTCTTTCACAAATGTTTATAGAAGCTCTCTGCATACCTAGGTGCTTGATTTTATACACCTGTGGCCATGGAAATGACTGGAACCCCTGAATTCAATGATTTGGAGGGTGATTTCAAATGTCATGGACGTAAGAAAAAAATATTTTTCTACTTTTATGCAGGCTTTTGCGGGACAAAATGTAAATGTTGCGGCCATGAGAGGGAGAAGCAACATATATTTTTGCAGGAGCGGGACAGAAAAATCTGTCTACTTACAACCACAGCGTAACAGAAGAACTGACCAACAAGGACTAAAAGCGGTGGACTTACCAACTGTTTGCTCCACCTCCTTGAACAAGAGGACCCCGTGGTTCCCGTGAAGACCACAAGAGATTTTTAAGATCTGGTGTGCCTAACCTACTACCCTGACTGCTCTCTCTGTGTTTTCTATTGTACGGGTCTCAATGGCCTTGGAAGGTGCTCAAGGGATGTTTGCACAGTATGCGGAGTGGGTGCACCACAACTGTGGGTCCACATTCACAATCTGTGAAGCAGAGGACGATGAGCCTGTTAGCCCCTCACCCACCATGAAACCTGAGTCCGATTCTGAGAAGTTACATGCAGGACAGTTGCCGGAAGTGCTAATGAGCAAATCCCTTCGGGAGAGAGAGCACAGCGGTCAGGACGCGAGCCAGACACTGGAAGAGAGAACAAGACGAGCACACGGGTTGATCAATGTGTGAGTACCCTGAGAAACGTATACAGTAACAACTTCATCGGAAGTTTATCATCTGTGAGCCTTGTGACGTTGAAACTAGGAAAACGAATGGCCCCACCGCGGAGAGTGAGTGTGGGAGAGCCAGAGACGGCGGACAGTGAAAGCCGCCGGGGTGGTGTAGCAGCAACGTCCTTTCCGTTGGTTCTTCGCTATACCAGCGCTTCAGCGATCCCCCCCCCCCCCCCCCCCCGAGATAAACGACGCGGGAAAAGTGGTCTCTGGACCTTAAGTACACCTGGTTAGTGTGTAGAGTGCCGTGGGTGAGTCAGCATCTTGACTTTGAGAGTGTACACTTGGAATCTGCTGTGTTGTGCTGTGTGTGTGCGTGTCGTCCCAGAGACCATTATCCAGGCTGACCCACTCTCTGGGGAAGGTACGATCCCGAAGCTGGCGGAGTAACTAGCCCTAACCATTCACGCTGTGAACCTCACCCTACTCTCTGTCTCTACGGGGGTAGCACGACTGGAGCCAAGTAAGCACTCTCTTGAATAGCCATTGATACGTGCTTGTGTCGGAGGAAATTGTGTGTGCGTGTGCAGGGCCCGAGGAGAGGAGAGGGGAACGCTACATACTCCCGGAGCAAAGTCATACTTACCTGCACTTACCTATGTGAAACCACCTGGAGAAGCGTCCGATCCAGCACCACCGCCGTGGTCAAGCCCCCTTGAGCCACCGCTATCACGGAGCCTGGAGCAAGGAGAGAGAAACGGATGAATCGTGTCTACGGAGTCTGTGAGTGATATCCATTGAGCAAAGTCATACTTACCTGCACTTACCTGTGTGAAGCCATCTAGAGAAGCGCCCGATCCAGCACCACCGCCGTGGTCAAGCCTCCTGAGCCACCGCTATCACAGAGCCTGGAACAAGGAGAGAGAAACTGATGAACCGTGTCTACAGAGTCTGTGAGTGATATCCTTTGAGTGAAGTTATACTTACCTGTATGCCAAACAAAAGTCCCAGTATTGACCCAGATCCAGCGGATGCCCCGGAGGTACCGACTTCTATGACACCGGCCCCTTGATCCATTCTGAAAGGAAGCCGTCGGAGCACGCCCGAGAGAGAGAGGTACCCCTGTCGCCCCGTTCCCCTGTACTTACCCGTTCTACCCCTGTGTTCAGGAGAAGGAGCAAGCCGTGGCGTAAATCCCCCGAAAGGTCCGCCCTGGGAAAAAGAAAGAAAGAGACAAGTGAGCACATAGCAGGACATGGAAGCCAAACATTGAGAAAAAGGACGAAACGACTTATCTGAGGTTCTCCTGCGGAGAGAGACGGCGAGCTCTGAGGCGGTGTCCTCACTCTCCAGTCCTCTTGGATTTTAGCCCCCTCACTTCCCCTTCCCCCCAATTTTAAGTAAATTAATAAAGACTTGTAATTTTAAACTTTACTCCAGTGTCCTCGTGTGTCTGGTCGTCTGGGGTATCACTGGGAACCTCCCCGAGGTGAAAAATAAGGGAGGAGCGGGACTCACGCGGTCCGCTCCGACCTGTGACACAACGCCTCAAACATCTTCACAAACTAGTAATGTGAAGCGTTCATAAACCAGTTGTCCAACAAAATACGTTTAATAACAGGTTTTAACTCACTTCATATTGTCAGTGGATCTGATGTGGTTTCTTATCACAGAATGTCAATCAGCACTGCATACTTTATTATTATGAAAATATCCGAGAAGGCTTGAAGAACTCAAATACACCATATCTTGTCGCAGAAGTATTATCTTCATGTTTAATCAGTCAAAGCTTTTCTATCTTGTTTTATACAGCCTACAGCGCGAACTTCACATTAGGGATTTCCTGAAAATGATTACTTCTTCTGAGGCAAATGTGGAGTTTCTGCTCGAGGGCGCCCTCTGGCATCAATATGAATTAATCTTTTGGGTGGAAAATAAGAAAAATAATACTTCTAAATAAATGTATATGACAATCCATATGTTTTTCTTCAATGTACAGGAGTTGTAATCCCCACAGTGGATGCATAAGAGGCTCATATTACATATTAAAGATGTATTAAATATATATTAGGGGTGTAACGGTACACAAAATTGACGGTTCGGTTCGTACCTCGGTTTTGAAGTCACGGTTCGGTACGGGTTCGGTACAGGAGTTTTACAAAATTGCTTTTTGTTTATTTTATTAAACAGTGGTTTACTGAAAAAAAGTGAATTAAATTATAACTAAAAGTTTTTTGAACATAATGCTGTAAATTATATAGGGATCCCTAACTTTAACATTACTATAATATTAAAGGTTAACAACAGAGCCCAAACTATTAGCCTAAATTCAGTTGCTATTTATTTTTATATATAATTTTTTTGGGATATAATAAACACTCAAATAACAGTATGCAAACATGTCAACTTCACATAAGGCAGTTTTTGCATTAACTTCTAAATCTAATTATAAAATAGTTTTTTTTTCTTCTCCAATTCGTTGTTGAAATAACAACATAATCATTTATACACAGTGGCTGTCATTTTCATGAACATACATTAAATAATCAAGACTTCAGTAACCGGTTCAGTAGAATATAATGAATATATAGGCTAATATAGCTCATATTTAGTGAAAGAGTTCCCGGTGCATGTTGGACTCCGGCAGGGCTGCCCTTTGTCGCCGGTTCTGTTCATAATTTTTATGGACAGAATTTCTAGGCGCAGCCAGGGGCCGGAGGGTGTCAGGTTTGGGGATAACGCGGTTTCGTCTCTGCTCTTTGCGGATGACGTTGTCGTATTGGCCCCTTCTAACCAGGACCTTCAGCATGCACTGGGACGGTTTGCAGCCGAGTGTGAAGCGGCTGGGATGAGGATCAGCACCTCCAAATCCGAGGCCATGGTCCTTAGTCGGAAAAGGGTGGTTTGCCCACTTCAGGTTGGTGGAGAGTTCCTGCCTCAAGTGGAGGAGTTCAAGTATCTAGGGGTCTTGTTCACGAGTGAGGGGAGGATGGAACGGGAGATTGACAGACGGATCGGTGCAGCTTCTGCAGTAATGCGGTCGATGTACCGGTCTGTTGTGGTGAAGAAAGAGCTAAGCCGTAAGGCGAAGCTCTCAATTTACCGGTCAATCTACGTTCCTACTCTCACCTATGGTCATGAGCTTTGGGTCATGACCGAAAGGACAAGATCCCGGATACAGGCGGCCGAAATGAGCTTTCTCCGCAGGGTGGCTAGGCGCTCCCTTAGGGATAGGGTGAGAAGCTCAGTCACTCGGGAGGAACTCGGAGTAGAGCCGCTGCTCCTCCACATCGAGAGGGGTCAGCTGAGGTGGCTCGGGCATCTGTTCCGGATGCCTCCTGAACGCCTTCCCGGGAAGGTGTTTCGGGCATGTCCAACCGGGAGGAGGCCCCGGGGAAGACCAAGGACACGCTGGAGGAACTATGTCTTCCGGCTGGCCTGGGAACGCCTCGGTGTACCCCCGGAAGAGCTAGAGGAAGTGTCTAGGGAGAGGGAAGTCTGGGCATCTCTGCTTAGACTGCTGCCCCCGCGACCCGGCCCTGGATAAAGCGGAAGAAGATGGATGGATGGATGGATAGTGAAAGAGTGTTTAGTGTTTTTGATTTCTCTAGTGAACTAACAGCTGTGGACACTGAATGATTTCTGAGGTCATGTGATGCTACGTGACATTCTCAAGCTGTTTTAATATTGACGTCTTTCCGCCGTTGAAACACTGTTTGAGCGATTACACCTCATATGATGCATTTCAGTAAGTTGTAATGTATCTTTAACATACCTTAAGATATTAATTCATGTTTATTCTTTAGGAATAGATGATCGATCGCGTTCACAGATGATTGCGTTCACACTCGCACCGCGCGGCCGCTTGAACTGACGCTCCTATTCAGTCACGTCACATTAAAGAGCGTCAAAGCGGCATTTATCGTTTGAATTTCTTGATAAAATGGACTGAATACTTAATATGTTCGTGTGGGAACTCGGATTGAAGTGTGTTCCGCGCTTAAAACAAGCCGACTGTTAACTGTTAAAGATTACATTCGGAAACCGTTCGGTACAGGCATGCACCGAACCAAAAGCCCTGTACCGAAATGGTTCGGTACGAATACATGTACCGTTACACACCTAATATATATATATATATATATATATATATATATATATATATATATATATATATATATATATATATATATGTAGCAGGTATGACGTAGGCAGCGGGTATTGCACCTTGATTGAATCAGGTGGCGGCCGTTTGGCGCTGCGCCTTTAAATCCAGTAAGCTGGCGGTCTCTCTCATTAGTGCTTTCGCTACAAGTTCTCTTGGCTCCTTGGAGACTCGGTTGGTTGTACGAGTGGATCTCGACCTGGTGTTTGTGCGGTTATTCAGTGCCGTGGTTGCGTCCAGCTCCCTGTCTTCACAAGCCCTTACCGGCTATGAATTGTGTCTGCGCGTTTCAACGAAAATGTAAGTTCTCTGAGCAGCATTCAGCTTTCTTTTAGGCACTGGCCGTAATGAACTCTCATTGATTCGCGTTCTGTCTATTACAGTCACTGGTTTAGAGTGTGATCACTAAGCTTGCTGATTGCTGTTAGTTGTGCTGAGAATGTAAGTTCACTGGCTTCCTTTCTTCCTCACGTGTTTACATCTGTGTTACGGAACGTTTATTCATATGTATGTGGTTATGATGACTTGCCACGTCTGTATTATAGTTTGGCCTGGGAATGTACGAGTAAAAACTAGACGGAATAAATCGATCGCTACAGATTGCAACTAAACAAGCTCTTGGTTCGACGCTGCAGTCTGCGTTCATACAGGTTGGTAATGTAGGCTACTTTAGCATCTTGTCCCTTTCCGACTGCTTCTATTCAATTGAAGACATTTCTGTGGCTCAAGTAACTTTTAGCCCAATGATGCACAGGTTATAAATTAGGCATAGTTTTGATTTGACCTGTATAATATTGTAACTGTTTTCTTTGCAGGAGAACCGTCATATGCTATCCTGGCCACTGTTTTTCCTGTGCTCCATTTTAGTAGTTAGGTGTGTGTGTGTGTGTGTGTGTGTGTGTGGGCGGGAGGCTTACTGTGTGGCCCATTAGCCCCTCTCCTGTGTGTGTTGCTGTATGTTTTATGTTTGTGAATGTAATGTGTATATCTTAGGCCATTGGGTTGGTGCAATATTCTGGAGGGGTAACAATTTTGTTGTGTGGTCACTGGTTTGCTGAGTGTAAATTATTTTTTTTCTGTTTTCCTTATGCATGTGATTTTGTGATGTGCTTTATTTGTTTTGTTTGTTTATTGAGTTTTATTGAATTTTTCTTCATTGAGTATTATTCATCTAAACACCTTGTTTTTTTTTACTTTGTTGTCCCCGTCCCTGAGCTTGTTGCCCAGAGGCCTAATGTCTTTAATGTGCGTCTAATTTGATGAGAATAAAATAAATCGTTTTATTTTTATATTACTCCAGTCCCTCTCTCTCCTTTATTTCCCTTTATTGGGATAGCCTGCTTGGAAACATCTAAAGATTCCGATTGTTGGTTCTCAACTTGTGACTGGTATTAAAAGGCACCCCCTTGGGTTACATTTGGCGTAGTCGGCAGGATTTTGATTGGGACTGGTGTAATTTGTTGTTGTTTTGTGTGTATTGAGAGCAGGAAAAGCAGTGGTCGAGGACTGGGCCTGGACAGCAGTTCTGCAAGTGACTAGTGGTTTGTATTTATAAAAAAAAAATAAAAAAAAACTTACTTTTTTTCCGTTTTGGTTTTTGTCCAGTTTGAAATGTCGCAGGAGCTGGAGGAACGGGTCGGGCTGCTAATGGAGCAGATTAAACAGTTGCAGGCTGACAATGAAAGGCTACGTCAGGGAAATGTAGCATCTGCTGGGGTTGTAGAACAGGGAGAGCAGAGTCAGCCAGAGTCAAATCGCCAAGAGCTAGATTCCCAGGAACCAAGGTCTTCTGGATTAAGGTATGTGTATGTTCCTAGAGAACGTAAATATCCCAGGTTTTCTGGTAGCTCAGAGTCTCCGCCAGTGGAGGAATGGATTGAGGAGGTCCGTCGCTGTTTACAGGTTAGGCATATGTCCATAGGTGAGCAGGCCCATTTCGTGTATGACCTTCTGGATGGGGAGGCAAAGTTAGAAATTAAACTCCATCCAGCTCCAGTTAGATCCGAGCCTGAAAATATTTTCTCCATACTGACTGAGACTTTTGGCTGTAGCCAGTCTTACATTGACGCTCAACAAAAAAATGTTCAATGTCGTCAACGGGAGGGAGAAACGTTGTGTGAATTTTCACACTCATTAATGTCACTTATGGAAGTCGCACAACGTAAGAATATAACTGCAATTGCTAAACCTGACTGTGTTCTCCGCGATCAATTTGCAGAAAACGTTAAAGACAAAATGCTGCGTAGAGAATTAAAACAATACATCCGTCTTAATCCTGATTCCTCCTTTTTGGACTTGCGTCGTGAGGCATTTCGCTGGGCCGATGATGGCGAGGGGCCTCGCCCTGTCCGTGCAAGGGCTTTTTCGTGTGACGCTAGTTCAAAGGTGGTGGGAGCGTGGCAGGCAGAAGCCCAGGTCGTTGTAGCACAACCAAGTAATGAATTGACTGAGCTCAAAGACTGTTTACGTAGGCAGCAGGCTCAATTAGATACTATTCTTAAACATTTGTCCCCTGGCTCAGGGCCATCCAATCTACCAAATAGGCCTACTAACCATCAGAGGCGGTTTCGTTTTGACGTGGATGGCAGACCTATTTGTCTGCGTTGTGAGCAGGTAGGCCACATGGCTAGGGATTGTCCGGGTGGCTCGCGGCAGATACAGCGTGTGGGGGTTGGGTCTAGGCCACCCGCTGGGAATGGGAGGGATGACTCTTCCAGCAGGCAACAGGGAAACTAGCACCCTCTAGTGCATGGAGCCAAGCACTAGAAGGGGGTTTGATGGGCTCGGACTCGGTTACATCTCCTTTGTCCCGTCCTTCGGCATTGGTAGGTGAGTGTCCAGTGGCAGATGTTCAGATGGGCGGTGTAACTGTTACTTGTCTTATAGATACCGGTTCTATGGTATCTACCATCACTGAGTCCTTCTTTAATAACCATTCCGAGTTTTGGGGTGTGACCAGCTACGTTCCTGCGGTTGGCTACAGTTAAAAGCGGCCAACGGCTTAGATATCCCATATCGAGGTTACTTAGAATTGGATGTAGAAGTCTTAGGAAAATTTCTTCCTTCTATGGGCATCTTGGTGGTCCAAGATCCACCCGAGTCCAGACTTAAGACAAATAAGGACTCTGTCCCAGGATTGATTGGGATGAATGTCCTCCGTTGCTGTCTGCAAGAGTTTTTTTGCCAAGACGGTGCAAGGTTGTTTACTTCTGGGCCTACAGTCCCAGCCGTTTGGGAACATGCCTTATTAGCGTGCCAACGTCTCGAGGACTTTTCTACGTCTGGTGTTCTAGGCAGGGTTTTGACTGCCCCAGGGCCCTCCACCTGTGTTCCAGCCGGATCTTTAAAGTTTGTGTCAGCCACCTGTAGGCAGGGTCTTGGTCCATTGATTTCTTCTGTATTGTTAGAACCAGCAGGGGTAGGGTGGCAGTTGCCACCAGATTTAATTGTCCCAATCTCGTTGCTCCCCATTGGAAATGGTACAGTACAAGTGCCAGTTGTTAATGTGGGCCAGGTAGATCGGTGGATAAAGCCACGTACCCTGTTGGGGGAAATGCACTTGATCACTGCACATTCTGCTAGCAAGTCCATCTGCTTTCAGGAAGAAAATGGTACCCAGGGCCCGGTCGCATTCATCCGGTCAATGGAGGCTGCTACAACCCCCTCGTTGGGGTTTGGGGACCTTTCCTGGCCTAATCTAACTGAGTCTGAGCAATGGGAAGCAAAGTCCTTACTTCAGAAGTATAGTGATACTTTTAGTTGTAGTGAGGCATTTTTAGGCTGTACCGACTTGATTGAGCACGAGATTCCTTTGATTGACGACACCCCGGTGCGGCAGCGTTATAGACGACTTCCACCATCCCAGTATGATGTAGTGAAGGCACATATCCAGGAGTTGTTAGATCAGGGAGTGGTAAAACCGAGCTGTAGTCCTTATTCCTCACCCATCGTAGTTGTGGAGAAAAAAGATGGATCTATTCGTCTTTGCGTCGATTATAGACAATTAAACGCAAAGACTAGGAAAGATGCCTTTCCATTGCCGAGAATCGAGGAGTCTTTGGATGCCCTCACTGGGGCGTCGCTCTTCTCCACTCTCGACCTTGCGAGTGGTTATAACCAGGTGTCAGTTGCTGAGAAGGATCGGGCTAAAACCGCTTTTTGCACACCATTTGGCCTGTTTGAGTTTCAGAGGATGCGATATGGGTTGTGCAACGCACCCGGGACTTTTCAGCGGCTGATGGAAAGAATATTTGGGGACCAGCGTTTATTTGGGGACCAGATACTTGGGGACAGATACTTGGGGAATATTTGGGGACCAGAGACCAGGGACTCTACGGACCCTGATAAGATCAGTGCAGTTAGGGATTGGAGCACTCCATCTACAGTTGCAGAGCTGCGATCATTCCTTGGGTTTGCGTCATATTATCGGCGTTTTGTGCAGGGGTTTGCGAGGTACGCGGCCCCTCTACATAAATTGGTGGCAAAGCTCCAGCCACACCCTAAAAAGAATAGGACGGGGCGTAATGCCACTTTGCGGGATCATTGGGACTGGGGCTGCGATCAAGCATTCAATACGTTGAGGGACAAACTGATAAGCGCACCAGTTTTGGGTTACGCCGACTTTAGCAAACCATTTGTCCTCGAGGTAGACGCTAGTGGACTGGGGCTCGGCGCAGTCTTATCTCAAGAGCAGGATGGAGGGCCTCGGCGTCCAGTCGCTTATGCAAGCAGGGGCTTGCGACCAACTGAACGAAACATGGATAACTACTCAGCCATGAAACTTGAACTGTTGGCACTTAAGTGGGCAGTAACAGACAAGTTTCGGGATTATCTGCTGGGTACCAAATTTACAGTTCTGACCGATAACAATCCGCTCTGTTACTTACGAACAGCTAAGTTAGGAGCCGTAGAGCAACGTTGGGCTGCGCAACTAGCTCTTTTTGATTTTACTATAGAGTATCGTCCTGGCGCATGTAACAAGAATGCGGATGCGCTATCCCGGTTGCCGGCACTACCAGTCCCAATCTCTATGGATGAGATGGTCCCGGGGATCTTTGTGCCATCTGAAATTAAGAGTGTGGTCATGTCCCCTTCAGTCGAAATACAGGCCATAGATGCATGCCCTACAAGAACTAGGGCAAATCTCCAACTCTTGCAGGCTGAGGACCCTGTTTTGAAAGCCTTCCTTGTATATTGGAAGAGGGGCACTCCTCCTACAGCCTTAGAGAGGTCCAATGAGTCCCCTGCTGTTGTGGAGCTTGCCCGTCAATGGGCAGACCTAGTAGTCCATGAGGGTGTCCTATACAGGAAAACGCATGTCCCTGGTAGCACTAAAAAGGTCTTGCAGCTACTGCTGCCTCAGGCTCTTCAGACAGAAGTGCTCACATCTTTGCACGATGATCATGGCCACCAGGGGGTGGAACGAACAGCTAGTCTTGTCCGCCAGCGATGCTATTGGCCCTTTATGCGGAAGGATGTTGAACGGTGGTGTCGTGAATGTCGGCGGTGTGTGGTGGCCAAGGCAACTCAGCCAAAGCTGAGGACCTTTATGGGTAGTCTGTTGGCATCAAGGCCCCTAGAAATTGTAGCCATTGACTTCTCCATATTGGAAAAATCTAGTGATGGGAAAGAGAATCTTTTGGTTGTTACTGATGTGTTCTCTAAATTTGCGCAGGCATATCCTACAGCAGACCAGAAGTCGGCAACGGTAGCTCGAGTCTTGACAGAGCAGTGGTTTTACACTTATGGTGTCCCACTACGTATCCATACCGATCAAGGGCGCAATTTTGAAGGTGAGCTGTTCCAACAATTGTGCATAGTGTATGGAATTCGTAAATCCCGCACTAGCCCATACCATCCAGAAGGCAACGGACAGTGTGAGCGATTTAATCGCACATTGCATGACTTGCTTCGTACACTACCCCCTGACAAGAAGAGACGGTGGCCTTACCATCTGCCACAGGTTTTGTTTGCATATAACACCACAGCCCATCAGTCTACGGGGTTTTCCCCGTATGAACTGATGTTTAGGCGCAAGCCCATCCTTCCACTTGATTCTTTGTTGGGCACAATTGATACTCCATCAGATTCTGCTACTGCTGAGTGGGTTCAAGAACATCAGGAACATCTCTCTGCAATCTATAGCCAGGCTCGAGCGCATTTGGAGGCAGCCGCTCAAAAACGAGCAAAGAATCATTCGGTTCCTTTGCCACTTCTTCCCCCTGGTACACTGGTGTATCGTCGCAGTCATCCGCACGGACGGCACAAGATTAGTGATCATTGGGAAAATGTGGTATATGAGATTGTGAGGTGCCTTGATGAGGTTGGTACACTGTATAAAATTAGGCCAAGGGATCAGTTAGGCCCCGAGAAGAATATCAACCGAAAAGAACTGCGCCCCCTCTCAACCGACCCAGGTTCATTCCATCTTGTACCTGGGGGTGAGATGCTTAATGTAAGCCTGCCAAACTCCATAGGGGATGATGTTGATGGCAGTATAGATGAAGGTGATTTTGGAGTATTGGTGGCAATTGATGCATCTCCTGTAAGAGGATTCACATCTTCCACTGAGTTTGGAGTGTCGCAGCCTTCAGCTTTTGAACAGCAGGGGCAGGCCACACCTCAACATTTAATACGTGACTCCTTGGGGGTTGAAGGGGAAGTGTCAATATCTGGCAATACCCTTATTTCAAGGAGAACTGCTAGAACAAACGCAGGCCACCATCCCAACCCCCACAATCTCCCATGCACGACTGTTAGAAGACCACCGGTGGCCTCGGTAGAAAGTGCTCTAACCAGTTCTTCCTATAGTGCTGTTTTTAGGCCTTGGGTTTGACCCTTGCCCTAGTCACCGGGACGATGACATTCAAGGGGTGGTGAATGTAGCAGGTATGACGTAGGCAGCGGGTATTGCACCTTGATTGAATCAGGTGGCGGCCGTTTGGCGCTGCGCCTTTAAATCCAGTAAGCTGGCGGTCTCTCTCATTAGTGCTTTCGCTACAAGTTCTCTTGGCTCCTTGGAGACTCGGTTGGTTGTACGAGTGGATCTCGACCTGGTGTTTGTGCGGTTATTCAGTGCCGTGGTTGCGTCCAGCTCCCTGTCTTCACAAGCCCTTACCGGCTATGAATTGTGTCTGCGCGTTTCAACGAAAATGTAAGTTCTCTGAGCAGCATTCAGCTTTCTTTTAGGCACTGGCCGTAATGAACTCTCATTGATTCGCGTTCTGTCTATTACAGTCACTGGTTTAGAGTGTGATCACTAAGCTTGCTGATTGCTGTTAGTTGTGCTGAGAATGTAAGTTCACTGGCTTCCTTTCTTCCTCACGTGTTTACATCTGTGTTACGGAACGTTTATTCATATGTATGTGGTTATGATGACTTGCCACGTCTGTATTATAGTTTGGCCTGGGAATGTACGAGTAAAAACTAGACGGAATAAATCGATCGCTACAGATTGCAACTAAACAAGCTCTTGGTTCGACGCTGCGGTCTGCGTTCATACAGGTTGGTAATGTAGGCTACTTTAGCATCTTGTCCCTTTCCGACTGCTTCTATTCAATTGAAGACATTTCTGTGGCTCAAGTAACTTTTAGCCCAATGATGCACAGGTTATAAATTAGGCATAGTTTTGATTTGACCTGTATAATATTGTAACTGTTTTCTTTGCAGGAGAACCGTCATATGCTATCCTGGCCACTGTTTTTCCTGTGCTCCATTTTAGTATTTAGGTGTGTGTGTGTGTGTGTGGGCGGGAGGCTTACTGTGTGGCCCATTAGCCCCTCTCCTGTGTGTGTTGCTGTATGTTTTATGTTTGTGAATGTAATGTGTATATCTTAGGCCATTGGGTTGGTGCAATATTCTGGAGGGGTAACAATTTTGTTGTGTGGTCACTGGTTTGCTGAGTGTAAATTATTTTTTTTCTGTTTTCCTTATGCATGTGATTTTGTGATGTGCTTTATTTGTTTTGTTTGTTTATTGAGTTTTATTGAATTTTTCTTCATTGCGTATTATTCATCTAAACACCTTGTTTTTTTTTACTTTGTTGTCCCCGTCCCTGAGCTTGTTGCCCAGAGGCCTAATGTCTTTAATGTGCGTCTAATTTGATGAGAATAAAATAAATCGTTTTATTTTTATATTACTCCAGTCCCTCTCTCTCCTTTATTTCCCTTTATTGGGATAGCCTGCTTGGAAACATCTAAAGATTCCGATTGTTGGTTCTCAACTTGTGACTGGTATTAAAAGGCACCCCCTTGGGTTACATATATACACTGTAAAAAAATTATAATCTTCCCAACTCAACTGGTCTAGTGACTGGTCACATCTAAATTTTTCAATTGGCCAAATTGAATTTCTGTGAATTGAATTTTATCAATTGTGACAACAGCCTGTTAACATGGGCTCAATTAGAAATAATATGTTGAGCCAATGGAAAAATTTAATTTACCAACACTGTAAAAAATGTCAGGCCTCTCCAATTTAAAATTTTCTAGTGACCGATCACATCTAAATTTTTCAATTTGGCCAACTAAAAAATTTAGATGTGATCGCTCACTAGAAAATTTTGAATTGGAGAAATGTTTTACAGTGAAACTGTGAGGTTGGTCCAATTAAATATTTTAAATTGTAGTAACAATTGTTTATTTCTCACTGTCGCAAAAGACAAAAATGACTAAGAACATAAATTTATTAAGCAAAATACAGAACACAGACAACAGGGTTGACATTTTATCACATTACTTTATTAACAAGTAAATTCCAACACAGGATATTTGGTGAAAATACCTTATTTTCAATAAGAAAAAAATTTAATATTCAAGAAGTCTTCTGCATAACAGGATGTCTTAAAGTGGAGAAGAAAACACAGCACTGTAAGCTAAAAACCTGCAAATAAAAATAAAAACTAACATCAATGGCAAAGTTTCCCTGCATCACATCTGGCAAATGACAGAACAGAAGTTTCTTCATTATATAATGAGGATGAGACGAATGAATGGATGAATAAGAAAATCGAGCTTGACGTGTTTGATATTAAAAGGCAATAACTTAAGCCCTGAAAGAGGCCGACGCCAAATGCAATCTCCGGCACCGTGTTCAACGGTCGCATGCCGCATATATCACACAAATGACTTAATTTACTTATTACCTATTGTTTTAGACATATAAGACATGAGGAAAATAAAACTATTGGCTACCCTTAGAGTAAACGAGAACACACTCATGAAACCAATGAATGCATGAACTCGTGATTCTACAAAATGTCTTTTAAACTTCATACCGGGTCATAAAGCAAAACTCTGTAGAATAATTTCAGTGCTAAATACTCACCAACGTCTTTGTGAGATGAATATCTCTATTCTCTTGGGAATGTCTGTTTCGCTCTTCAGCACCAGCTCCCGCGCATCCGCATTTGAAACTTGTTCAGCCAACATGGGCTGCGTCCGAAATCGCGTACTTCCATACTATATAGTATGCGAAAAACAGTACGCGAGCAGAGTAGTATGTCGAAAAACAGTATGCGAAAAGTACCCAGATGGCCTACTACTTCTGGCGAGATTCTGAAGTGCGCATACGATGGACACTTTACTATCCCATGATGCCACGGGAGAGAGGAGTTGTCGTTATATTGGAAAATGGCGGAAAACGGAGATGCGGCTGTTTTCAAGTGTAAGTTCTTTAGAAACATTTTTTTGTTTATTTGTTGTTAAATTGTATTTGTTTAACATATAAGTAAACTATTGATTGTTAAAAGTTTAAATAATGTAAATTGAGGGTGTCCTTTTCCAGAAAAATGATAGTTTTATCATTATTAGACCGAGCTAATGTAAATCAGCTAGCTAACACTGTTTACATTAAACAACGACGTTCGTTGTTTAGCAGTTTAATGAGATAGTTACACAACTTCAGTAAATTAAAACGATTTTATTTCTCCTTTAACAGTGTTGATTTTATCAAATATTTTTTGGCTACATAGCAAGCTACTGTTAACAAGTGTAAGTTACCTCAGCTGGTCCATGTGACATTAATAGATTGACCATGGTTGTTCATCACATGTTAAAATCTGTGTTGATTTTGCAGGGGAGAAGTCAGAGGGAGAGAAAGGGAGACAAAAGAGAGAGGAAAGATTCCTTCCGCTACTAGAAATAATTGCTAAAAAATTATAAAGAAATCAAATGATACACTCTCTTTCCATTTATTTGTTTGTAAGTTCAGTGTCATGCTATTTTAGCAAGTTATATTACAAAACACTTAATTCCCAGGGATTTACAGTATCTAGATTGTCAGTTTTAAAGTGCTTAAAGGTCCCGTTTTTCGTGTTTTTTGAAGCTTTGATTGTGTTTACAGTGTGCAATATAACATGTGTTCATGTTTCATGTGTAAAAAAACAGTATTTTTCTCACAATTTACTTATCTGTATACCACTGTTTTCACTGTTCTCAAAACGGCTTGAGGATTTCCCTGTTCTATGAAGTCCCTCCTTCAGAAACACGTAACGAGTTCTGATTGTGCCAGCGGTTCCCGTGTTGTGATTCGACAGCAGCATAGCGCACATTGCCCGGAAAGGTCACGCCTCTTACCATAACGGGGAGATGAACGCGCTCAAACTACAGCCCCTGAAGGCCAAACAAAGGTTATTTGACTCCGGGATGAAAATAACAGCGTCTGAACGACATGGCGACAAACGCAACCGAACCGAACCGAACCGAACCGAACGCAACACTTCCTCTTCTCCACGAGGGAGCAACAAGACCACGCCCCCTTTTTTGCGTATTCTTGTAGGGCGGAGGTTAGTCGACAAACTGTTCTACTGACGTAATCAAAGCAGGATGTACAGGGATGTAGTCCAAACCGGCCGTTTGCTGTAGTCTTTGAAAGGGAACTTCTGTTAAATAAAATATCTCGCTTGGCATTGAACTTTGAGCTTTATAATTTTACAGGTATTATATATGCTCTAACAGCAACATTACACACTAACTAAAGTTTGAAAAATGGGATCACGAAGAACGGGACCTTTAATATGTGGCATTGAGTAATTCATAATTTTTAAAGTGTTTTGTGTATGTCCTTATTTTGTTGCAGATTCCAGATGGTTTTATAACTGAAAAATATGCTGTCTGACTCTGAATATGAGCGCTGCTCTGTAGAGAAAAATCCAGACGCCATTCAAATCTATTTGCTTTATTTTTGTGTATTTAACTTTCAAATGGATACAGGATACAAAGCTTAAAACAAAATCACATAACTTTGGCATAAAGTAGTATAATAGAGCTTACAACACCACCAAAAGAAAAAGTATTAAAACTTTTTATTATAGTGTCATCATGAGGAAAGAAAATGAACTTCAACAGTTTCAGTAAGGTAACTTTCACAGGATGCTGCATGGGCCAGCCAGTTAAGGAACACCAGCACCTCGATGTCCTTTTCCCAGCCGTGGTCGCAATCAGGTTTCACCGCAGCAATCAGGGACTGGATGGACTGCCGTGAAAGTCGGAGGTTGGGGCGGAGGTCAGCTCCATCTTCAAAATACAGCCGAAGAATTGGCACAGCAGCATTCAGGTGGCAGTAGGTTGTAGGGCTCACAATCTGTAAATGTGTATATAGTTTTATTTTAGAATACAGTTTTAAACGCTTCCAAATTTGCCGCTCACCCTGGGGTGAGGGGTACCTTGGCCACAGTTTGCCAGCGTTTTTGGTGGCCGTCTATGACTCGCGAGGTTCGTCAATTCGTTGCTGCCTGTCCTGTCTGCGCCCAGGCTAAGTCCGGTAATTCTCCTCCCGCGGGTCTGCTCCAACCCCTCGCGATTCCCTCTCGTCCTTGGTCCCATATTGCCCTGGATTTCGTTACGGGGCTTCCCCCGTCCTGTGGCAATACGGCGATCCTTACGGTTGTTGATCGTTTCTCGAAGGCGGTCCACTTTATTCCCCTTCCTAAGCTTCCCTCTGCTAAGGAGACTATGCGGCTGGTCTTTGACCATGTCTTTAAGATTCACGGGCTTCCTACCAATGTCGTTTCTGATAGGGGGCCTCAATTTGTCTCGCATTTTTGGAGGGAGTTCTGCCGGCAGGTTGGGCGCTACAGTCAGTCTGTCGTCAGGAGCAAGCTCCTAGATACGTTTGCGGACAAAAGGTGTGGCTTTCCACACGTAACCTGCCTCTTTCCTCATCTTCTCGGAAATTGGCACCTCGTTTTATCGGACCCTTTCCCGTTGTTAAGGTTCTCAGTCCGGTGGCTGTGCGCCTTCGGTTATCTCACTCTTTGCGCCGTGTCCACCCCGTTTTTCACGTCTCATGCATTAAACCCGTCATTCGGGCTCCTCCCAACCCCTCCCCCCCCTGCCCTTGTCGAGTGTTCTCCCGTATATAGGGTCAAGAGGCTGCTGGACGTGCGACCCCGGGGGCGGGGGCACCAGTACTTGGTCGATTGGGAGGGTTACGGTCCAGAGGAGAGGCGCTGGGTGCCGGCCCGGGACGTTCTGGACCGCTCGCTCATCGAGGACTTCCTTCGCTCTCGTCAGTCCCCTTCCTTGGGAGCGCCTGGGGGCGCTCGTTAGGGAGGGGGTACTGTCATGAGTTGGGTTTGGCTCTTTTCTCCTTCCCACCTGTTTGCTATCGCAATCAGCGCGCTCTCTGATTGAGACGCACCTGTTCCTCTTTTCACTGATCTTTCTGGCTATTTAGTGCCTTCTGTTTGTGGCTTCTTTGCAGGATTATTATTGTTTGCTTTTCGCTCAAGTTCACGTCTCTCGTTTGCCCTGTCTATCTGTTCGAATCGACCTGTGTTGTCGTGTTGGTCTCACCTGTGTTTCTGTCCAGTTTCCTGCTGTACGTGAGTAACCACCTGGACGCTGTCTGTGGTGCTGAGTACGTTGACTGGGGCTGATTCGCTCGCCACTGCCTTCCCGTTGCGAGCTCTGTGACCGGCCTGTTTCCAAGGACTGTCATTGTTTGTTTCCTGTGTTAAGCTCCAGATCTGCATCACCCTTTCCTGTGATCGGCAGTCTGCCTAAGTTCCTTTTGTGACTGAATAAACATTTCTGTTCTGCACCTTTGCATTTGGGTCCTCTCTCCGTTCACTGACATGTGTATTGTACCTGACAGGCTGAATGAATCAATAGAGACACGCACACATATATTTATCTCTATTGATTAATTCATGCTTATTCATTGATGATAATATCACAAGCAAATAAAGTACGTTTTCCTTGCCAAAAATCAACATCTGTCAGTGTTCACATGTTTGTGTGTGTTCTGAGGTAAAATTTGATAGCTAAATAAATTATAATACTTATGTTATTTGAGAAATTCCTCAAAAGCTCTCGATGTAGGCGTGATCTGCGAGTAGCTGACCGACGCTTCCTTGGATTGTGAGCTCGAACGACATAAAAAACGCTGATGAACGCGGAAAGCAGAACTAAAAACATAGCTCGAAGTTGATTCAGTCAGTGGAATAGGCGCTGTTATGACAGCGTCTGTCACGTGACATGCGCTGTTATGACACGTGACAATTCCATCATGGCGCATGTAGTACGTCCGGACTCTATTCATATTACCGGTATTCATACTATATAGAACGTACTTTTTTAACGGTCGTGAAGTACGTTCTAATTCAAATGTAGTACATACTCACATAGAATGCGATTTCGGACGCACCCATGGATTTTTCACTTCGACTTCATAGATTTACTGAGCACAATTAAATATGTTTGTTGAATATACAATTTTAATTTTGAGTTAAGACCTTAAGCTATGATTAGTACAATGCATCTTTTTGCATGGGGATAATTATTTGGAAGTCATTTATTGGGCCAATATGTAATGATCAAAACATTTTTTTACAGTGTATATATATATATTACAATAAATCCTTAGACCTTTCTAAAGATTTTTAGTCACAGGCGGTCTGCATTTTAACAGGTAACCCTTTTTTTTTTTGTAAAATAAGTTTTCTGTAAAATATAATTATTTTTATTATATTGTTATATTAATTCTTAAATGCTCTTAATTTTTTATAATTAATTTTATTGTAATAGTAATATTTCTTATTTGTATTTAGCAATAGTAATAATCATAATTATTATTATTAGTCATATTAGTATATAAACACAAAATGTTATATACACACTTTTCATTTGTAAAAATAAAATAATAATCGCATTTGAAATCGCAATCGCAATTTTAACCAGAATAATCGCAATTAGATATTTTCCCCAAATCGTGCAGCCCTATTATCCACCGGTCCCGTTTGGCTGTTTAGATCGATGTTCCCAGCCTCCTATTTCCTGCATCCCATTCTGTCCCACCTGACTCCATACAGTCCCGATCCGTTGTCGTCCAGCTCCTTGACTCCACCCTCTACGCAAGTTTCGTCCAGCTCTCTGGCTTTGCTTGGCTCAGTATGCAATATGGACCAAAGGTCTTTAAACAAACCAAAAACAGGATGTGATTTCTCAAGATGCAACCCTAGAAAGGACAGAATACTCCAGCATACCTAGTTATTCTCGTTACAGGAGCTACCTGGTGCTGTTTTGACTCCTTTACACATTTATAAGCTCTTCATGAGTTATAATACCATCATATGTATGCACAAACAAAGAGCACATTTAGCCTATGCAGTACTCAGAAATGTTTTGAATGTTTGGTAAGTTCCGTCGCAAATTTTATGTAATATATATTTTTTTAAATGGCAGTGTATATTCTAAGTGAACCAGGATTAAATGTATAATTTTTTGGATGGGATTTATAATTTTTCTTCATCAGTTTTTGCTTCGTCACATGTGCTGCAAATACTCACAACACACATACGATCATGCTGTTAAAAAAACAACTAAACAAAAAAACAACTCACATTTCAGGTCATCGACAACCCCACTGACAATTAGTCATTGGACAATAAGCGGTCCCAGCCAGGTTCGTCACTTGTTTTGGGTCTCCTTGAAACATTTCCGTGCTATTTGCAGCGCGTTTCTGGATTTGGTTGTGTTGTGAGTATTTGCAGCACATGTTGCAGCACAAACTTTTTTTTGTTTTCTTAATTTGCTGGTGTTTTTTTTTTTTTTTTCTATCTGCATGTGTTTTATTCAGTTGGGCTCTCTCAGACACCGTACAAGATAAGTTGAATTAACAAAGGAAAGTCTGTGGCAGATATTTCACAAAACAAACAAATTTTTTTTGTTAAATGTATGGCCAAACCTACAGTATCTTAACATTTCCCTGTGTCAATTATGTCATTAGTGAATATATTTCTTTGTGCAGCTCTGCTGAATGTGGAAAAGAAAGAAAAAAAGTGAAAGAGAATTATTCACATAATAGAAAAAGATTGGTGAAGAAAAGGTTTTTCCTCTTCCTCCATGGGGTGGAGCAGGATTAGGCAAGGATCGTTAATGATGGTTTAGCCAGACCTTTGTGATTTGGGACCAGTTAGAAATAAAAAATATGGACAGGAAAGACTAATCCTAGATTAAGATGATAAGGCAATCCCTGCACGTGTGAATGCATACTTGGTCCACAGCCAGCGGTTGAGGCTTGAGAAAAGATGCCACAGTGCTAGTTAACACTGCCGTTGCCAGGAGATGAATGTTTCCCTGGTTTATACAATATTTGGCATAACGTTCAATGTCTCCACAGCAATTTATCTCTTGGTTCATGTTAAAGCCCATTTTTTCTTTGTTCACAAAAAGATGGCAGAGAATACTGAAGTTCAGATGTTTTTTAAAAAATCTGAATGACTAGGCTTCAATAATTATTCATGTTTTTTCCTTGACTATGTTCTTTTCTCTCTGCTCCAAGGATGTCTTTGTCTGTTGTCTCTGAAGACCTGACTCTGTTCCTGCTGTCTAGCAAACAAGGAAGTGTTATGCATTTAAAATGCTGATTTTATTCAGTATTAACAACTTTTTCCCACGTAACAATTGCATTATTTTTTAGGAAGTTTGTACTCCAGGCAGTTTATCTGTAATATAAGAAAAAAATAAGCTGTTTTTTTTTTTTCTTTTCGGCTGCATGCACTCTCTATTGTGTGTTGCATCATTTGAATTTCAGTGGCATTAAACGTGTGATTGGTTTATTACATCTCAGTTTGTCCAGTGTCACAGAAAAAAAGTTATTCTTCCAGTCATGTAACTGCTCTGAAACACATGGGTTGAGGATCTAAATGCTGTCTTTAGGGTAATCCAGAATGGTGGGGTACAACATGTCCATGGGAAAAATGTCCTTTTCACTACACCCATAGTGTATTATTGCAGAAAAAAAATATGTTTGTATTGAACATTTATGGAGCAACAGATTTTGTGTGAAAATAAATCATACAAGTGGTTTATTTTGTTTAAAATCTTATAAAAGGGCCTTTTACCCCACACACTTTATCAAAGTTTAAATTAGTTATATAAAATAATTATTTTTTAAATATGATGGTTTCATTATAAATATGGTGATTATCTCTAAGGTGGACACCCAATTTAATATATGATATTTACAATCTGGATCTAACCATGTCATGTCAACAAATGGAAAAGCCACCCAACTATGTATTATAATGTTAAATATGGTGCCTTTAGCCCCATCAGCAAGGGTGCATTTTACCCCAAATTCCATACTTTTACATGTGTAACCGGAATGAGTACGCTATACCTTTAAGGGGGCAGGTGACGTGACGGCGCCGGTGAGGTTAAAGTATCGCGGGCTCGCGAAACTACGTTTGTTCTCGTCTCCACTCGAACGAGTGTGTGCGTGTGGGGTCTTTCTCTCCGGTACTGGCACTTTGGAGAAACTGCTTGCGTTTGACTGCTGTCCTCGACCATTTGGTGTGAGTAAATGTGTACTTTTATCCATAGGAGTTGAATCTAATGAGAGACGTGTTAGTATAGTTTGCCCATCTACGTGTTCTAGGATTTTTCCCGTGCTGATGACCTGTTGATCTGATAGCGCTGCGTGCATGCAACACTGCATTGGCTTCGGCTACCTAATGATCAACTGTGCGTTTATACATTGAGTTGAGAGTAACCGCGTGCACGGAGGTCCGGACAGAATTGACTGCGTTACAACCCACTTCTGCCTTTTCTATAATGCCTCAGTCAACAAAGTGAACCATAGTGTACTGTTAAAAAGGTATGTGAGTATTTTGTTTTATAAGTAAGTGTATAATGTGTTTTTGTGTAATAAAAATAGGATATGGTTTTAATTACAGGTCTTAAAATCCTTCTCGTCGGGTTAGCAGCCACCGTTTTCTTTCCCCACAAATATATTCGAGGTTTATTTGATTAGTTTGTGTTATTTTGGTCTGGGTGTTTGTCATTTTATAATTTATTTGTTTTGTAATTAATTTATTTTTCTTTGTAAAGTCTTAGTGTTTTATTTACTGGTGTACTACTGTATGGGAGGTTTTATTTCTACGTTTGGTTGGTTTCATTTGGTGTCGTTTTTATATTTTGGTTTCATTTGTTTTGGATTGGTTTGTTTCCTCCCATGTAGTCTTGTTATCCAGTTTGTGATATCACTTTGATTTACTTTATTTCGATTCAGTTTTATGTTTTATGTAATATCACTCACTTAATGCCAGCCCAAGTTTATCTTGCTTTGAGCACTAGATTTATTATTGGGTTTTTCTGTATAAGATTTATTTGATAGTTCAATCCTAATTTGTGGTGAGCAGTGTTTGTTTGTTACCCTTTTTTTTTGGTTTGAGTTGTTTTTGTTTCTTTGGAATTGCTGTGTTTTGTTTTTTTTATTTTTGCTGTGTTGTTTTTTTTTATATATATATTTTTGGTTTTGTTTGAAATACCCTGGTTAACAGCAAATGTGCTATCAATAGTATCCGTGAAGAAGGATTGTGCCATTTTAATAAAATCAACCTTTTATACTCTGGCTTTTAGTTCATTTAATTGAACCACCTGTGTTTAGAAAACATCACTATTAGGGTCCCCTATCCCGTAAAAGTGGGGGTGCCGTAGTCTATTTGGTCGACATTCTTAAACCGCCATAAAGTCGGTGTTACACATGTTCTTCAGTTATTGAAAAACTGTTGCTTTAATTGCCTTGAACAAAACTGAAAATCACCGTTGTCTCAGAATATATGTAATAATTGTAACAATTCTTATTTTGCTCAAATCTACAACATTTTTAAAAACATCAAATATTAGATCAAATTAGCGCAGAATCAACTTTGCGTTGCCGCCCAAGATCGTGTCAAAGATCAGACAAATTTCCACGTGCATCTTGAAAAGCAGATGTTTTGGAAAGTGCTGAGGCAAGTTTTTGTGCCATCTAGATGTTTAGAGGAGGGAGCCTTTAGCCCCATTGTACCCTAATTCCAAAATACAGGCAAAAGCACTATTTGGACGAGATTAGTTTAAAATGGAGAGGTGGGGTAAAGTAATTACCAGAGCTTCTCAGTGAAGTCCCGTCCAAATCTGCCATCTCCGTAATCATTACGGTAAAGATATCAGTAAAGATTACGACGACTTTTACCTTCTGTAAAAAGGTCCAGAAAAATTACCTCAGGTAATTAGCCTGATGTTGTCATACTCAATTCTAGTCAGAATATGAGTCTGATACTGCTCTGTTGTGCTGTGATTATGGGGCGTGTTTCAACCGAACCAGGAAAGACCACAACTGGATAGACCTACAACCAATCAGAGCAACGGAGCGACGCATAACGTTAGTTGTCAAATGTCAACAGAACTCAACTGCACACAATGTTGCCAATTATGTGATATTTAGATCCAGGAATGTGAATTTTAGCAGGCAACCCTGCCAAAAAAACACATATTTTACCCCCCAAATGCCATGTTTTCCGGAGAACCCCCATGGAAAGCTATTGGGCTTGTTTTGAGTAGCAATTGGGCGGGTTTTGTTGTGAAGACTTGGCAACCCTGTCTGCACGCACGCTGGAAGAAGACGAGTGTAAATGATCTTTGCCGGTGTTGTAAAAAAGAATTTAAGGATACACAGAGTACTTACCAACACGATCATCATTTCTAAGAGAAATAGTGAAGGTGAATGCATATACGAACAAGTTCTCCGTTTAGGATTAGAAAAAATTTAACCCAAGCGCTCTTTTGATGACGTGATGATTACGTTACTGTTTATCATCTGTCCATCATCGTCAAAAGCCCGCCGTGACAGCTCCTGTTCGGGCATAGTTGCTCCACAACGGATAAAGTCCAGACCGAACTGCCTGATCTCAAATGTTGTGGGCGGGGCTAAATTTGGCTGGCATCCAGGCTATCAGGTAATACTAATCCAGTGCGAATAGACCTGTTGTAAACATGTACGTAAATATTCCATCATTTCCTGTTTAAAAGTAGTTTTCTGTGGTTCTTCAAGTATGGAGGCACTTGAAAAAGCATTCAGTTGTTTTATAGGTGGTGGGAGAAGTCTGGCAAACATCAATTGTTTTCTGCTTAGAATTCAGAATTATTTTTTTTTTAAAAAGGTCAAAAGAACTTGTCAGAGGCACAAAACTTATTTTAGCTTTAGGTAAGTATCAGAATCCAATCAGAATTTAATTTAGTTAATTAATAAATCGTTCAACCAGACCTAACTGTTACACAGTATATAGGTTATACTGTATATAAATGTGTTTGCGCACATGCTATCAGGAAGCAAATTGGCCAATAAAGGTGGGGTAGGCTAAGTGCTTTCTGGTAACCGATGTTGATTTCGAATCACCAAAACAAACACTCCCCTATTTTGATAGCTCCGTCCCACACAAACATAACCCAGGCAACGACTATGGCGGAATCTGCGAGGGTGTGATGTCATCAATAAGTGAAAGCAATGTGTGTTACTATGGTAATCCAGGTCGAATGTTCAATGAAAAAGTCATCCCTTCCATCCCAAAAACACAAGCACAGTTCTCATAAACAACTCGATAGCACGAGCACGACAGTCCAACTAACAAACATATTACAATTGTGACAAGATTAGAGGGTTATATTGATCACAAAAAGAGGAACCAAAGTAAACAATCATACAGTATATTACGAGTATATTATCTTACTTTTCGGACGCACTTTGGAGCTGACGCTTGAAACAGAGGAGGAGGTTTAGATGCTCCAGGCTTATACAGTGTGGAAATGAATGGGTCTTTATCATTGTAGCAATAATGCTCTGATTCAATCAGACATCTGGCCGGATGGTCAAAGACTGAATTCCACAAACCAACTCGTGACTTTCCTAATCAAATCAGCCATAAACAAAGGACTTTTTGTGTGTTGATAAGGCTATCTAAAGTTAATTGACAACCCAGGGAGCCACAATGTCTCCGCAAGAGAATGGAGCGTTGATTGTTATAGCCCCGAGACATTCACATGACTTCACGTCCACACACACACGCACGCGTTATTTGAACCATGTGGACCAAAAACTGTCTCAATAATGTTCAAATATATATATTTTGTTGATTTAATGTCTTTATACGATGTATTAGAATAACTAGGATGTTTACTGTATGTAAATCAAACCCTGAATGCCAGTAACTGTGATAATCCTGTATATCTGTACGCTCACGTGGCAGGATGACAGTTCTTGGTATCTGTTATCGCAGAGACCAAACTGTACCGAATCTCGTTCACAAATTACAACAAGATGCATTATTACAGAAGTACCAGCTTTCTAAGAAATAGAGGCTTAAAATGACCACCCTATTGATTAACCAAGAGGAGGGGTATCCAAAAAAATGGAACACTCGCGCCTTCTGTCTCCACGGACGTGATTCCATCTATAAGAACAGGAGCTGATCATTAACTCTTGGCACTCCGCCACAACGAGGAAGACCATCCCGGCCTTCGCCACCCTGAGAGAAAGACCCCTTTGGCATCCCCACCACGGAGAGAGAAACCGGCAGACTTCTGGAGCGACTTTCCTAAACTACAAATAAATTCTTGCGGGACCCGCAACTCTTTAGCGAACTTCCCCGACGATTCGAACTCGGACATAATGCAAGTATTCGATTTCACAATCAAACTGCTTGTAAAAGGTTGTCTGAATTATTCCTGATTCACAGAATTGTGAATTTCTTGAGGGCTCTTTCTTTCTTTCTTTCTTTCTTTCTTTCTTTCTTTCTTTCTTTCTTTCTTTCTTTCTTTCTTTCTTTCTTTCTTTCTTTCTTTCTTTCTTTCTTTCTTTCTTTCTTTCTTTCTTTCTTTCTTTCTTTCTTTCTTTCTTTCTTTCTTTCTTTCTTTCTTTCTTTCTTTCTTTCTTTCTTTTCCCTTTGATTTTATCCGTTAAGTTTGATTTTTCCTTGTTTGTACCATATAGTTTGTTTTCTCCTACATATATATGCATATTTACCCCCGTGTGACTCGTAGCTTTGTATTCTGTAGTTGTTTTATTAAAACCCAATAATTGCATTAAATTGAATCCGTATTGTTTTGCTCACAAATATAGAAGTCAATGAGACGTAAGATTTTTTGGATAAAGGTTACTTTTAAATGATTAAAGGTTCCATTATACGTTAATATTGTCTGTACAACAAGCAAATCATATTCATAGACTCATGAAAATTTATACCATTTGAATTAATTCCCCGAAACTCATTGTTGTTACATCATCGCTGAAGTGAATGACAATACGACACAAGAGCATATTCAAGCAAAAGCCAGCATATCGTCGCTGCCCGATGAAACTCACGTATGTCCAAAACAGTTACTTTTCAGGAAGTGAAAAAAAACCACCGTATTTCAAAAGCAGTTGAATGTAGCGTTGTCATACTTGGTACGGCATCTTTACATGTAACCATATTCTTGCCAGTGTAATGATATAATCCACATTTGACCAAAATTGAGTTTAAATGGACATACGTGCATATTTTACAGTAACGGTGGTCGATACGCGTTCTTCCGATCATTAATTAGAATGGCCAAGTCACGTTTCATATTGACAGAGGAATACGCTCAGTTTATTAAATAGCCTACGTCTTAGTTTATTAAATACGCTTAGTTTATTTAATATTAATTATACATTTATTAAATGTCTCTTGCAAACTATGAAGGGACAATGAATCAATACACTGACATGGTAATGCTAGACAGATACTTTGTTTGTACAGTCCTACCGTAATTTTGTCACTCCTAGACGTACGTCTGGCGTCAGGGGGGAAACGTTTACCTCGATGAAGGAAAGTCATTGTCTCACCAGGCTATGTTTCACGAGACCGGTGAGATGCTTCCACAGGGCGGGAGATACGCGGCGTAATTGACAGCTTTGACACCAAATGGATATACGTGAAAATCAGATGACATGATTTCACAACTTTTCATTGGCCATTTAGATATGTGAAGCATACTGTATAGGGAAATGAACCTGGACATTCAATCCGTCGAAAAATCTCAAAATCGGCAAAATGGACATACGTGGTTTTCATCGGACAGCGACGATATATTAGTTCTGTGAAACAAAACAAAATCAATGTTACTCGCCTATCGAGAAGAAATAAAGCAACCTCAGCCTTAGCTCCTTGAGTTCACTCCAGCGCTGGAAAGCTGATACTTGTTGCCTGATCGTAAGCCTTCTTTTGTTCCACAGACATTTTCCACTTTAGTTTTTTATTCGCCATCACTCTCTTTCTGTGGTTGCTCGGCTAATGTCCGTCTTGTGTGTTGTTGTGTCTTTTGAATAATGACGTGCACTGAGTGTTCTCTTCTCACCATCATTAGTAGACATGCCCCTTACTGCTGATTGGCTACAATTTTGTTTTGGTACTCGGCCCGAGACACTTTTCTAAAGCATTTTTGAAATATCACTTACCCCACCTTTAATATTACAGATGTCCTGTGGTAAAATGACACTACTCCATCTACCCATGTAAAACTAATCCCGTCCAAATAGGGCTAAAGAGTCAGAATTACAGAGCAAACCGCATACATCACCAGAGTTGACATTTTGATTAAATGTTACAAGGTCAAAAAACTGAAAATCTAAAAATAGCATATTGGCATTTTGCAGTTTCCCATGCGCTCAAAGAAATTAAAAGAAAAAAACAGCGCCTAATATGGAGGAGGGGAGGTCTCTCTCGCTTTGATCTGTCAATTCAGTTTTATACTGGACACGTTTGCTGCAGGCCGAGTCTGATTGTTCCCTCCGCCTCCGCAGTGTTGGTCTGGTTTCACACTCAACTTGAACCCTGGTGCGTTTGCGTTCATCTTACGTCATCACAAACGTGCACGGGCGTGATAGAAAACAGAACGCGGGTCAATATATTGGGCTTTTTTCAATTAATTTGGTGCTATTATGTGCAGCTGAGTAAACGACACTTGGGTTTACCGTATGTGTGTCGCTTGAAAGCGGCTTTTCTGCTTGCAAACAGACTCTTTTGAGGAGACGGTGAATTGCCATTCATTTGCTGCCCTGATTGCACTATGCGCGAATACACTGCAGGCTCGCTCTTGCGATCGTATCTCAGCTAAATCATCAACACTATCATCTCTTACGTGTATGTTATTGAACTAATGACATTGTAATCGGCTAAAACGCATGCGCTGGTTACTTTCTTCCACAACAAGTGCGCACCCGAGTGCTGTTTGCACATTCACGTGAATCACGGCTCAGCTCCGAGAGCAACCGAACTCCGGTTGTGTGTTCTCGGGTTCGGTACCTCAGTGCACACCAAGCTCTGTAGGTAAGCTTTCACATTAGCAATTTTTCATGCTAACCGTGCCCCATTCCGAACTAAAATGCCAAAGTAAAAACGCCCTGAGACAACAGAAGAATAACGTCTCACGCGCACGCTGTAGACTTGTGGCATTTATCAGGTAACTTGGGGCGATGTCACATTACAGTCATATGTTTCAGCATGTTACAATAATATGGCTTGAGTTGATATAGCCTATTCCCTAATGAATTAAACAGTTTGTTATCATACAGATTGAGAGTGTGAATGGTCTCTCTCCCTCTCTCTCTCTCTCTCTCTCTGTTTATGTGTGTAACCTATACATGCGTGCATGCGGGGGAGGAGTTGCGATTTTCGAATAAAAATCGAATAATTCCCAGCGATCTTCGAATATCATTTTTGCTTAAAATGCCCATCGCTAGTGCTAAGACCAACTGAAAATTAAAAGTTGCGATTTTCTACACCTATATGGCTAGGAACTACTTTCTCATTCCTGCGTAATAGTCGCGGATCTTCACGGCAGTACCATGGCTGCAGCAGCGCAATGATATTACAGCGCCTGAAAGTAGCCCCCAACTAGGTAACTATCAATGCGACCTGTACCTGTGTGATTAGCCATGATTCTGTTTGTTGTAAAGGGCTGTGATAGTAAGTCGAAGGTGTATACTACCACCATGTTTCACAGAATACCAACGAATCATTGCGCTGCTGCAGCCATGGTACGGCTGCGAAGATCCGCGACTATTACGCAGGAATGAGAACGTAGTTCCTAGCCATATAGGTGTAGAAAATCACAACTTTTCATTTTCAGTTTGTCTTAGCACACGATGTAACTGTAGAAGAGTCAAGTTTTAAATAGGAAAAATATTGAAAGTGTCTTTGGTCATTTTTTGAATGAGATGCTAATGGACTGTTTAGAATCAATGATGTATGCTAAGCTATGCTAAAAGTGCTACCGCCAGATACAAAGATCGGCTGAATGGATTAAAAAACGGTAAAACCCAACTATTTAACTCTAGGGGACTTGTAAAATGAGCCTATTTTCAAAAAAAGTGGAGTTTTCCTTTAAGATATTTCACTTTAATTGCAATGAAAATGTAACTAGTCAGTTGCCTTAGTTGAAATCCCTTGTTTTCAAAAATGTCACTTTAGTCAATCTAAATTTAACTTTTGTCTGTGCTTCTGTCTATCTGTGCTTTTGACAAATGTCCATCTCTTTGGACAACAAGACATAGTAAACAGTTGAAAAATCCATAAAGATGCAACTGGAAACATTGCAAATGATGAAAGCGGAATTCAAAATGTAACAATGAAGAAACTGATCCACAGAGTAAGGGGAGATGTGATGCAAATGACCGCATGTCTGTTTCTGTCCGAGTTTTACAGAAGCACAATGAACACTGTAGTGTTTACTTCCTGCTCATGAAATCCTGTCATTGCCACTGTAACAATGGACAAAACATGATAAAAACTTGCAGCTCAGCAATTGAAAGCTGGTTATCAACCACCTCTGTTCCCTTGGTTCAGTGAAACACATCTGTTGACCATTGGTTTATAGAGAGATAGAGTCTTGGCTCACTAACACCTGCAACAGGCTGTGTATCACCAGAAGAGTCACGCTGATGCCCAAAGATCCACTGCACCCAACTACTAGCCTGAGCAGAAAGTCTGGCTCTCCACAAGGGACATCCTGCTGCTCCTCCCTTGCAAAAAGCTAAGTACCCATTGCATTGGTCCCTTCACTATCCTGAAACAAATTAATGCAGTCACTTACCAACTCCAGTTCCCTCCACAGTAACCCAACCTTTCCCTTTTAAAACCTTAACACCCTCTGGTCTCTTCTTACTCCACAGAGCCTGGTCCGGTTGACAACCCTGTGTACTTCCTGTCATGAGTAAGCAATTTAGTAGGCCAATAACACTGTCTATGCTGCGTTCCAGTTCATTTTTATTATGCCCTTCACTCGTTAACTTCCCTCCGTCTCGTTTACTCGGATGTGCGTCATTGCTTACGTTGCATGAGTGCCCTTGATCACTTCAAATCCACTATGGAGTTGATTTATTATTTATTTTTTTCCTTTACGAAATTGTTTAATGCCGCATTCTATATGTATATATGTGTATTTGGGTTGTTTTAAATGTTTTTAAAAATAATAAAAATATCATAGAGTTGTTTGTGGTGGGGTATATTAAACGCGATATGCGGTGACGTCACAATCGTGTTGCATTGTGGTATATGAAGCTGCCTGAAGTGTACATATGAAGTAGACTCGCTCCCTCTGTCAAAATCGAGGGAGCAAGGGTCTGTCCATATAAACTTCCCTTGTCCACTTCACGAAGTGGAACACACTTCAAAATGGCGGCGGGGATTCCCCCGAGGGGAAGTGGTTAGGAAAGTTTGCAAGTGCGTGTCTAAAACTGGAGTGGAACGCAGCACTAGACTCTAGAGCAGGGGTCTCCAAACTCAGTCCTGGAGGGCCACTGTCCTGCAGAGTTTAGCTTCAACCCCAAATAAACACACCTGAACCAGCTAATCAGTGTCTAACTAGGGCCTTGTAAGACACTGAATAGCTGGTTCAGGTGTGTTAATTTGGGGTTGGAGCTAAATTTTGCAGGACAGTGGTCCTCTAGGACCGAGTTTGGAGACCCCTGCTCTAGAGTGACCGCGAGCATCTCGCTTATAATAAACCCATTCAACGTAGGCTATCATACACAACACCATACACAATTTTTTTTTTTTTTTTACTGCGCCACTACTGTTTAAGGCTGTCTACACTGGACATGTCAAATTAAATATTATAAACTGCTACATTTGTCATTCTGGATGATGCTGCATTGTTTTGAAATGTCCACATATATGTATATACATAGATGCCTCATTAGCAGCTGTTTCTATGGGCCGCTATACATAAGCATCTGCAACTGTGAACATTCACATGTATGAATATTTTTTGCAATTATGATTTTCATAGGATATACTTTATTGTTAGATAAGATGAAGGTGTTGGCTAGCATAACATTAAAGAGGTACCATACTTTTAAAAACCTGTAATATTGAGGCAATACATAAATTAAACCAACACATTCTCACCTGTGTGGGTTATCCCGTTTCCTTGGGAATTAAAATCTCAGCATTTTTTTAGAAAACTCATTTAATTTTACTGTTACTACATCATCTGAAATATTGACAGTCCCAAGACGGTGGACATGTTGACATGTCTGGCGTGGTCAAATGTGTCATCTACATACATATCTATGATAGCTTGTATATCATGATGCTCTGTTCATTTTGACATATTCTTGACCCGTTTAATCATTAAAGGTTTAAATTAAAAATAAAAATTCTTGCACTTGTGTAATCAAAGCTGAAAGGATCACCGGGAATGGGAGACTTTAGACAATGTACCAACACAGACTGCAAACACTAGGGGTGCATTCCATTCGACAGGGTCCCTACACACTGTTCACTGCTCCCTACTCCCTGAGCACGGTATATCAGCTGAAGAGGACTTCGCTGACAATAATCGCTCATTTGGAACGCCCTGCAACGTCATCAAAGAAAGGCAACGACAGGTGCAGATTATGATATAGCCTAACATAAATTAATAGTGTAATTTACTTTACTTTCAAATTGAAAACCATATAATAAGCATATACATTTACAAAAACACACAGTATAGGCTATCTAAAACATATAATCAAAACATTGTCCATTGGTTTTATTAGTTTACTTATAACCTGTATTGAACAAATTTGAAGCTGCACCTGTCATTCAATATGGAAATACTTTGATTTGGTTAACTATGTATGTAGGCTATTCTTAATAGTCTTTGTAGCGGTCTCATCTCGTGCGCTTTCTTTCCCAAGTGCAGCTGCACAGTAAACATTCCTGAGGTAAATAAAGTAAAATATAAAACATGACAGCCCTCAGGTGCTTCTCAACACTTTTAATTTGTTTACGTTTTCATAAAATATAATATACAAATGTAACAGTTATTGCCATAACCATTCATAAATACTCTAGTTTGTATAATAACTATGAATATTCAAATGCATATGTAAACTCCTTAATCTCAGAGCTGTTTAAAAACAACCAACGGCTCTGCACCATCATTAGTTCAGACAGGTGATGCACGCGACGCGCAAAGACATTTGGGTGATTTTCACTCTCTACTTCCTGTGAAGTGATGTATCGATGTTCCCTTCTTCCCTGCGCCGTTCGCAGTGCCCTTCGGACTGAACATGTTCGCTCCCTTTGGATTGGAATCTCACTTAAGATGGCGGAATACCCTCTGAAGTCCACTTCGCAGTCCACTTATGGTCGAATGGAACGCACCCTAGGGGACTTATAAAGGGAAAATAAGCAGGAGGGAACAGGTGGATGAAATCAAACAATAATCAGATAACAAGGGGGAGGGATCAGACAATGACACGAGCACATGGCCTAAAATAACAAAACACCCATGTACAGCACAAGACAGGACAGGCATGTGACACCATGATCCCACACCGGCTAAATGTCATCTGGCTCCGCCTGCAGCAGTAGCCAAGGCCCAAAATCACGCTATAGGTCTATAGGTTGAGCTGGAAATATTGACGGGTCTGAGTGGACCTCTTTCAATGTTTCAGTGGTGCCTGGGAGGTTCAATGTTTACACTTTTGGGGGAAATAAACCCTTGAATTGCATAGTAGTGGAGAGTGTGATAAGATGAGCCAGTGGGTAAGTTGACTCACCCCCTTTATCTTGGCAACCGTACACTTTTATTTTCATGTGACCATATATTTTGGAACCACCCATCATTTTTGCCAGACTGTGAAAAGGAGAAGCACATGGGAGTTTGCATAATGCACCCATTTACTTTAAAAACTGTTTTTGGCTTGTCAAAGTAAGATTTTAGCATAACAGATGTAATGGCTATTACATCAAAGCAAATTTGTCCAGGTCTAAAAATATTTATGATCCATATTGGTGACTTAGCAATGTATAAATCCATGCAAATAATTTAGCTAAATATTAGCCTGATTTAGTAAGCTGGCTAGTTTTGTCCAAAATGGCAGCAATGGGGCAAAGTGAGACAAATGTTGTGGGGTAAATTGAGCCAGTGTTTTAACTTACCCCACCATAAGGCACTAGTTAAGTTAAATCTCTGAAGTATAAACTGATATAATTTCAATGTAATTTCACGCAACTGCTTTATTTTTATTTTTGTTATTATTATTAATTATTTAACAACAAATGCACAAAATCCTTCTCTGATAAGAACCAGAAGATGCTTAATCATATATATATCTTTTCACCTGTAGTCCCTAAAGGCCCATTTATACTTCTGCGTCGAGTGTACGCCGTAGTGTACGCCGTAGGCTACGCGCGTAGCCGACGCTGTCGTGAGCATTTATACTTCTGCGCTGTTGTCTGCGTCAATGTGCAATTCCACATGCAGACACTAGGAGGCAGTGTCCTCGGGCATGTTGGTGTAATCAAGACAACAGCCGAAGAAGAAGCAGCTTGATGTGTAGAATCTGTACATTCATGTCGGAATATCAGCAGCAGTGAGAGAGCGGCTTTTCTTGCAGCTTGAGTTGTTGTATCTAATACAAATTTAGCATCTCTAGTTGATTAGTAAAGTTAAATAAGGCGATCTGGCGCTGGAATGCATTTGTGAAACCATGCGGAGCTCGTGGCCGCTGTTTTCAGCAGCGGTGGCTCAGGAAGCGATTGTTGTTGCGGAGACTTCATTCACGAAATATACCCTAATGTGTCCCTGTTCTTGATATACAATTACTGATTAACATCTTTGGTTTTAATGAGAAAATAAATAAACTATATTCAGCGGATCTATGTATTTATTTACTACCATAAAGAATCGCTGGACTGCAAAATAGTGTGTTATAGCAGACGTAAGGAACTATCATCCAATTTCTGGACACACACACACACACACTCCTATCGCAGATTTTTTATTTATTTATTGACCTGAGGGAAGGGTTCTGGCAGACCAATCACAGCGCTTGCGGTCCGCGTAGAATTGACGCGTTGTTACATTTTTGGAGAGGTGCGCGTCAGGCTACGGCGTAGGGTACGGCGTATCCAACGCGTCTATGCGTAGGGTACGCCGTACCCTCTGCGTGCACTCGACGCAGAAGTATAAATTGGCCTTAATGGCCTAACATGTTCGACATTGCAAAAAAAATACCATGTCAAGAACCCTTTGGCTAAAATGTTTATTAGTTTCAGTGACATTTATTAATTCATTCTAATTCAGTTTTTATTTAATTTAACTCTAAAAACTCTCCGCTTATTCTGTTTTTGTTTTTGTTTTGTTTTTTTGAGGAGGAGGAGGAGGGGGGGGGGGGGGTTACAAATATGGTGTTCAACATATTGATTGAGAAATGCAAACAATTAAAGATATTGAAATTTCAACTTCATTTGGTTGGCATTATGTTGTTTACATTAGCTTTAAGAAAAGAAATATTACTATTTGTAAAAGGAAATTTGACAAATAATTTAGCTTTTAAAATAGGCAAATAATCTTTCAATTTGGGTTTGATTCATATTCAATTGAACGTTCAGTTTATTCCCAGATGGTGCAACTTACCCACTGACTCGGATCAACTTACCCCTAACCTGGGGTAAATTGAGCACATGAACACCTTTTTTTTATAATGAGCCATATTTTAAGAACCCTTTGTCATAGATGTATTCTGATCATTTAAAATGATAGAAATAGGAAACATCCGGAAATTTCGTTGGATACTTTCATTGTATACTTCTGCCTAATTTTCTCTTATTCTGAGGACCACATAAGGAAAAATGGCTCATTTTACCCCTCTCTCCCCAAATGGTCTTTGAATAATAAACTGGTTTAAGAGAATGTATTTTAAAAATAATAATAATAATATTTAAAAAAGCTTACATACTTCACCTTTAAAATCTATTTCATGACATTATCCCTAATTTTTGATTTGTGACTGTGCTGAGTGGACAATGGTAGAAATTGAAATGTTGGCCCACCAAGATGCAACTGAACATACCATGGATTAGTTATGTGTGCGAACTGTGAAGTTTCCTTTAAGGTCAACTCACCCGTAAAGCTTCCTTCGGGGTCTATGTCTCCAAGTGGTGGATACACATACTAATGCTTGTACATTTGTTCTGACTTGCACTGAGAAACTGACCAGCAAAAGCAGGCACGTGCAGAGGGGGGGGCTTTGGGTGCTCGAGCCCCTGCCCTTTTTCAAAATGAATCAAAAGTGCCCCTCTCAGACAAATATCAATGATAATATCGTGGTCAATAAAACTAAATAAATGTGATTATTATAACATGAAAATGTATACAATAGTAACGGACGGCTCAAAAGTCGGACAATTTCTGTTGAGGCGTTGCCGTAACGCGTTGCTATGGGTTGCGTGCGTTTTGATTGACAGCTGATTTTCCACTGTTCGGAAACGGCTCTCGAGCCAAATATGGTCCTTTCAGAGAGTGTGTGGCCTCGCGGGAAAAAAGTAAACCAATATTTTTTTTAAATCCATAATCAGAGCTAATGTGTTGATTTAATTACAAAGCTATATATTAGCTATATATTTTAAAGTATTACACAATTCACCAATGCCCGTTTGTCATGTATAGGCTTTACACCAACCAATCGTGATCTGGCAAAGCAAGTTCAAATTCCATTGGGCGATGAGAAGCGGTAATTTTCTGTTCTTATTCATAAATCGGTTGAAAATTACATGGACAGACAAACTAACGTTTGTGGAACAATTTCCTGCGGTTTCCTGCAATTTCCTGCGGTTTGGCTCATTTTATAAATTGCATCACTGACACTGACAAAATGGATTTTAACAGACAACAAACAAATTCCTGCACAAAACCACAGCAGCAAAAGTCGCATTAATGGTAAGTAGTGTTAATTTCACTTGTATTTATGTAGCCTATATTGATACATAATTTACTATTTCATGAAACTATCAAAGTTAACAAAACCCAAGTGCCACCGGCACCTACAGGCCTATTAGGCTATGTGAAGTGTAGACGATAGTAGCGAAAATGTAGAAGTGTAGCGAAATGGTTTAGGACTTTATTATGCTATTTTTTAATATTATGCAGTATTATGAAATAAGTATCTTATGTTCATCAAGCCTGCATTTATTTGATAAAAAACTGCAATATTGCGAAATATATTAAAATAATGGTTTTCTATTTTAAAATAATTTAAAATATAATTTATTCCTGTGATCACAGCTGTATTTTCAGCATCATTACTCTTCAGTGTCACATGATCATTCAGAAATCATTCTAATATGAGGATTTAATGTCAATGGTGGAAACTGTGATACTCTTTTCAAGATTCTTTGATTAATAAAAAGTTAAAAAGAACACAATGTAATAATATTTCACAATATTAGGCTACTGTTTTTTTTCTGTATTTTTGATTAAATAAATGTAGGCTTGATGAGCATATGGATATATAAACATATATATATATATATATATATATATATATATATATATATATATATATATATATATATATATATATATATATATATATATATATATATATATATATATATGTTATGTATAAATATTATTATATATTATATAAATATAAATATTTACATATTTATATATATATTTACAAATTGCCCCTTTTTTACATTTGAGCCCCTGCCCCTGACGAACTCTCTGCACGGCCCTGAGCAAAAGCCACAGCTAACACTTTCAGCAAATAAGTATTCCCTATTGTAGCTTATATAGATTGAGATCAGAAAACTAATAAATGTGATAGGAGTCTGGCAACATTTTAATTTAGCTTTTAGTCCATGAACTGCTTTGAGATTAGAAATGACCATAAGCACCTCAAAGACAGGCTTGGTGTCAATACATTTTATGTGTGTGTATTTAAAAAGATCATTGACTTATTAACAGTGACATTCATTATTGGAACCAATTGTTATTGCAAATGTCTGTGCTAGATGATTTATTGAAGCAGCTAAGTCAACCATGATGTGTGAAGGAAAAGAAGCCAGTGTGATATGCTTTTATTATTATTATTATTGACTACTCTGGGGGGTATTCCAGAAAGCAAGGTTAACTTACAGTCACATATACCTTGCATTCTCGGTTGATTAACCCAAACCTTGCTTACTCAAAGTATGCTGGTTCCAAAAACGTGTCCGTGAGTAAGTTCAGACAACTAGTATGTTAACGGTTAACTCACAAGACATTCTCAACAGAGCAACGAATCAATGATTCACCATGGAAACAGACGCTAAGAAAGAGCAAATAATTATGTCAAGCAGATTGTAAAAACAAAATAAGGTCTAACAATGTCATTCCAAACGGCTTCTTTTTGTGAAACAATGCGTCGCTGTCCGATGAAAACCACGTATGTCCATTTTGCTGATTTTGAGATTTTTTGACGGATTGAATGTCCAGGTTCATTTCCGTATACAGTATGCTTCACATATCTAAATGGCCAATGAAAAGTTGTGAAATCATGTCATCTGATTTTCACGTATATCCATTTGGTGTCAAAGTTGTCAAACCACGTAAGTCCATTTTGCTGATTTTGAGATTTTTCGACGGATTGAATGTCCAGGTTCATTTCCGTATACAGTATGCTTCACATATCTAAATGGCCAATGAAAAGTTGTGAAATCATGTCATCTGATTTTCGCGTATATCCATTTGGTGTCAAAGCTGTCAATCACACCGCGTATCTCCCGCCCTGTGGAAGCATCTCGCCGGTCTCGTGAAACATAGCCTGGTGAGACAATGACTTTCCTTCATCGAGGTAAACGTTTCCCCCCTGACGCCAGACGTATGTCTAGGAGTGACAAAATTACGGTAGGACTGTACAAACAAAGTATCTGTCTAGCATTACCATGTCAGTGTATTGATTCATTGTCCCTTCATAGTTTGCAAGAGACATTTAATAGATTTATAATTAATATTAAATAAACTAAGCCTATTTAATAAACTAAGACGTAGGCTATTTAATAAACTGAGCGTATTCCTCTGTCAATATGAAACGCGACTTGGCCATTCTAATTAATGATCGGAAGAACGCGTATCGACCACTGTTACTGTAAAATATGCACGTATGTCCATTTAAACTCAATTTTGGTCAAATGTGGATTATATCATTACACTGGCAAGAATATGGTTACATGTAAAGATGCCGTACCAAGTATGACAACGCTACATTCAACTGCTTTTGAAATACAGTGTTTTTTTCACTTCCTGAAAAGTAACCGTTTTGGACATACGTGAGTTTCATCGGGCAGCGACAAATGAAGAAATGCCTCTTTTTATCTAGGGCTAAACATTACAGTATTTTGTGTGTTGAAAGACACACACCTTGTATAATGTCCAAATGAAACCAATGCCACAGACTGCAAGGCTTTTCATTTATCAAGTATATGTCTTTCTCAAAGATGCTCAAAAAGTCATATGTCATTGGCATTGTCTTTTAAAAACTAAAAAGCCTGACAGTCTTTAAAACTTTCACACGTCCTATGCATTTTAAATTCCAATCCCTCTTTGAATTGCCAGTTTTCTAGATGAAAGCGAGTTAAGAAAGGCATGTTTAAACGACCAGCGGAAGTAAGGAAACTGAAGATTGGCCGGATGCCTCTAACGCCTCTAAAGTGTTCCTATTTACCTGGAGATATTCATCTCACTCTCACTCATCCTTCCTCCAGCTGCTGTGAAGGGGGCTTTAGAGACATGGCAAAGATGGACTAAGCCAAGCGTTAAATTGTCTTTTTTAAGAAAATGAATACATAACTTTGAGGAACTGATCCCTTGGCAGTGCACATCTGTTGTGCTTGAGTTTTTTTGCCAGCTTGAATGCCCTATTCTGACCGGCAAACATGCAATTTGTGTATGCATGCATATTTTACTATAGTTAATTACATTATATCTTCCTTTGTTTTGAATTTGTTTTGTCAGTCGGTACATGACAGGCCTATGTTATCCAGAGACCAACATCTTAATAGCCCCATATACACTGCAAAATTAGGAGTAATATATGCAACATCATATATACGTAAATATGAGAGTGAGAGCCATATCGTCACCTTCCTAAAGTAATTGCCTACACTCTAAAAACGTTTACTATGATTTACAAAATTTTTTTGGTGAAACATTTTTACACTAAAAAAATTTAGTAAATTTTAAAGCAGTGAAATCAATTACATGTACCGTATGAGCTGAGCAAATGCAAGTAAAAAAATTAAGTACATCTGTGTAACTACATTTGGTACATTTACAAATAAAATTGAGTAGAAACAATTTGGGGAAAAACATTTAAAAACCAATATTTAAGAGTAAAATTAACAGTTTTTATTTTTGAGTACTATTAACTCTTATAGTATAACTTTAATTTCCTCGAAACCTTTGTAAAATACTCCACACAACCACACTTATACATGACATTGGCCTTTATTGTCGATGAGTAAAGCAATACAGCATATATTACAGTTTTGACATGCATACAATATTTTACAACATTTAACAACATATTTACAACATTTAAACTCATGTAACAAACATTTTAGAAGTAAAAATAAAAAATTTAAAGTAATTCAAGTGTAATCAACCTGTCTGTTATCCAATTTCCACCATATCAGCGCCGTTTCTCGAGGCTGAGATGGACTTGAACGGATGGAGATGAACACCATATGAACTTCAGACCGCCGTCCAGCGTTTCACTCGTAGCTCAAAGATGCTGCAATGCGCCTGACTCCATAACCTGCCAATAAACAAACAGTGCACAGTTTTAAGAACATTTTATCATCCAAAATAATTATATTCATTATCTTAAAGAAAAAAGGTGTGTGTTTTGATCAAGGCAGTAGCACCAGGGGCTTCAAAGACAGATGCAGCACTCGTTTACTCACATTTGCGTCCCTGTATGTTGTTTTGCATTAAATAAAAAGATTTTAAGCTCAGTAATGATTTTATAGATAAAATAAAACACACAAACCTGAATTTCACAGAGGAAATGTTCCAATTCTGCAACGCTGAGAAGAACGAACTCCTCTGGAGACTGAAGAGAATTCAAACAGCAGCGCTCACTCAACCGTTGAGCCGTCGTCACGTCAAGGGGCGGGGGAGGGGTGCAGTGTTATAACCAAGTAAACTTACTAAATTTCTTCAGGGCGTGTTAAATATTAATAATCTTGATTTGAATTAAGTAATATTTGTGGTTCTTGAAACGGATCGATTTAATTCTCCTTTCTCAAATATTTTGATAGAAATTTCACAAATATATTAAGTATATTTGAAATAAATAATTCTTTATTCGAAAACTAAATTCTTTTAGGGAAAAAAACTTAAATATAACTGTAAATTTGAGACAAAATTAACTGTTGGATTTTTAGTCAATTATTTTGGTATGTTCAACTCAAAACATCAAATAAATGATATTTAGAAATGTTATTAAGTTAATAAAGTTAATTATTACTGTGATATTTACTACGCCACTGAATTATTTTTTAGAATGAAATTTTTTGACAAAAATGTTTTTTTTTTTTTGCATAAGTCATCTCCTCATGATTCTGGCCAACTCTGGTAAAATCACACACATCCTCAGTTGAACAGATCATGCAATTCTACCCCTGTAGTATAATGGCCTATGTCAAGAGTGTGACTTAGGCCGTTTTATGAGTCTTAATGAGACACAAGCTTTTCAAGATGGCAGCTGCATCAAGAAAAATGTAGGTTAATTAAAGGGTTAGTTCACCCAAAAATGAAATTTCTTCCATTAAAGACTCATAACTCAAATTATAGCAAGGAGAGTCAAAAAGTATGTATTATTTGTTAAAACACTTTTAATATTTTTAGAAAATATAAATTATTATTACATTTGGACAATCTAATGCTGAGAAACTGCTGATAAAACATTATATTATTACAATATTATGTATATTATATTATATATATTATATAATAACACATAATGGGTATCATTTTAAAGCTTAGAATCTCAGCTTTTCAATGAATCTATCATTTTCTATATGCTCTTGACGAGCGCTGAGTTATTCATCTAAACCGGAGTGTACCGCCCCCGGGCGCCCTCTAGCTGCTATATAACGTAAATGGCCATGTTCTGCCAACCTGCACTGATCAACACATCATCTGTGAGGAATATCTCGTGATCGACGCAATGGATTATGGTGTCCTTGGTCTCTTTTTAATCGTGGGAATCTCCTGCAAAGAAGGTTGTGCCATGTTTAACGATCGGAGAAAGTTTCATGAAGCTACAAGCGTAAACGCGACTTTAAAGCTACTGTTTATTAGCGTATGTGCTCCTGTCAGGCTATAATGTGTAATAATTCAATGAGTGATATTTTCTGATTCGAGTGACGGATTGTGGTGTTCTTGGTCTTTTTTTAATCGTGAGAATCTGCTGTAAATAATGATGTGCCATTTTCAACGATCAGAGAACGTTTCACGAAGTTACAATGATAAACGCGATGTTAGTGCAACAATAGCTTATTTAAGAGTATGTGCGCCTGTTAGGTTTTAATGTGTAATAATTCCATGAGCCATATTTTCTGATCCGAGTGACGGATTATGATGTCATTGGTCTCTTTTTAATCGTTGGAATCTTCTGTAAATAATGTTGTGACATGTTTAACGATCGGAGAAAGTTTCATGAAGTTGCAAGCATAAACTTGACTTTTGTGCAAAAATAGCATGTGCTCCTGTCAGGTTTTCATGTACATAATTCAATAAATCATAACTTCTGATCTGAGTGGCCGATTATGGTGTCCTTGGTCTTTTTTTAATCGTGGGAATCTGCTGTAAATAAAAGTGTGTCATTTTCAACGATCGGAGCTTGGTTCATGAAGTTACAAGCATAAACGCGACTTTAGCACAACGTTAGCATATTTAGCATATTTGCGCCTGTGAGGTTATAATTCAATGAGTGAGAACTTTGGATGAGAGTGACGGATTGTTGTGTTCTTGGTCTCTTTTTAATCGTGTGAATCTGCTGTAAATAAGGGTGTGTCATTTGTAACGATCGGAGCTTGTTTCATGAAGTCACCAGCAAAAACGCCAAGTCTAAGCAACTGCTATTTTTGTACTCCGCTCATGTGCTCCTGTGAGGTTTTCTGTGTGCCATATTTCAACGAGGGATATCTATAGATCTAAAAGACAGATTATGGTGACGTTGGGCTCTTTTTAATCGTGAGAATCTGCTGTAAATAATGATTTACATGAAACGCCATTTTCCACGTTTCATGAAGTTACAAGCGAAAAACGCCACATGAATGCTACATCAGTATATTATTTACATATGGGTCTTGCAGGACTTAACTTACAAAAACTCGCTAAAAGTTTAGTCAAAGCCCAAAACAATTAGGCTTGTTGTATTCTGCTCCACGAGACCTTTCAAATGACATATGACACATGACTATCTGAGCTGTATGATGTGATTGACACATGGCAGAACATAATAATCCCCCCCCCCCCCCTCCATAAATTATGTTTTTTTTTTTCATTTTATCAGCAAATAACTCATCACTACTTTGGAGATAATCATAATGGCTACATTCATTGTAAAGTTTAGACTCTAAGCTTTCAAATGACACCTATTTTGTGTTGATCAATGCAGTAGTTTTGAAAAATATGACAATTAATTTTTGTCACAGCTAGGTGGCGCCCTCGGGCGGTACACTCCGTTTTAGATTAATAACTCAGCACTCGTTTTGAGTATCCCAACATGGATAGATGCATTCAAAAGCTGAGATTCTAAGCTTTAAAATGATACCTAATTTATGTTATTACATTCAGTGGTTGCTTGGTAAGTGGAAAAATAATCGCGGGGGGGTGTCCCAGGGCTGGGACACTTCGGGTTTAAGGGGTTAATGACTCACCCCAATGTTGTTCCAAACCTGTAAGACCTGCGTTGATCCTCGGAACACAGTTTAAGATATTTTAGATTTAGTCCGAGGGCTTTCAGTCCTGTGAATGTAAGTCTGTGCACACTTTGCTGTCCACGTCCAGAAAGGTAATGAAAACATCATCAAAGTAGTCCATATGTGACATCATTTGGTTAGTTAGACTCTTTTGAAGGGTCGACAACCCATTTTGGCTTAAAAAAATAACAAAAACTAAGACTTTATGAAGCATTGTCTTCTCTTCCGTTATCTTTGAATCCGCGTTCACGAGGCCACAGTGACGCTGCAGACGTAAGACGCTGTGACGTGTTATCTGGTGCGACAGAGCTTCGTTTGTAGTCTGAGGAAGACGCACGCTGTAAACAAAACAACCATCGCAAACATGTCTGAGGATTTCGACACAGAGGAAGACTTGCATTTTTTTGCTCAGCCATATTTATTTGAACCGAATACACGGACGAAGAACTCAGAGCGATGGAAGAAGCTCCTACACAGCATCAACCGCTGTCACAAGCCTCGGAAAGGCAAAGAGCAATGGAGACCTGGTGGTGTAAATGTTTTCATTGCCATACGATACCTACAGAACTCGAGAGCTTGTGCTGCACAGAGTGGGACATAGTAATGCCCCAGCTGGAACATGTGGAGCATTCAGCAGATGAGATGACATCTGCATTGCACTGTATAACGGAGGATACCGGCTTTCCGCCCCTGCTAAGCCGCAGTGTTTTAGACGTGTTTTTTCACTTACCTAAAGTGAATTGGAAGCGACGACCGAGGCCTGAAGGACCAGGTGGCACACTAACTGCAGAGTAAGTATTCTTTTTTTTTTCTTTTTTTTTTATAAATAAATTGTTACACACACAACCATTGTACAATGTATATTCTTACAATGTATATTCTTTATCTTTTACAGTCAGTGTAGACTGGTGGCATACCGTGTTGTACTTGAGTGGATACTAAAAGGAGAAAAACTCAGAAGGCACAACAGGAAAGTTCTTCCATCGTGTGTGGTGTGGAGCATACGTGAAAGATACCCATCATCATCTGGAACTTATGTGGGTTTTAAAGAAGCTGAAGAAGCTTTTGGACTGATTTGATATTTTTAGAATAATTTAGTTTTTTTTTTTTTTTTTTTGTTACTGAAGACTAACCCTTTATGTAGACAGTTTATTTTTGTAATATTTAAATAAAGGAAAAAGAAAAACATTTATATGTTGTACAGTTTGTTACCTAGAGTCTATAAATTCAAAACTTTTGTTACGGTAGCACATTCAACTTCAGTCAGAGTCAATCCATAGTAAAAAAAAAATGTTATTCAAGATATTTACATGCAGTTCTCTGGTGTTCTCAGAAATCTTTTTTTAAATTGTGATATGTATCCTACAAAAATACCTCAATGTATACACTGCAAAATAGTAATAAACGAGGGGAAAAAAATTAAAAAGGAATGATGTAGAGCAAGGCCGTCTACTTTTGAAACCTTGAAACATGCTTTTCAATTGCTGCTGTTTTGTTCATTTTGGGTTTTTTGGCAATGTTTGGTGGTAATTCCGGAACAACAACTTGCGAGGTTGGGTCCTTGAAAACCACAGTGGGGTCACTGCGCCGTGCCATAACTTTTACCAGAAGTTCCTCCCTAAAGTTCTGGGTTGTGGGTTTGTAAATTTTCCTAGCCACCCATTCCTTAGAATGTTTGGGAAAAATCACATTGTATCGTGGAACACCTAAAACACACAGTGCAAAAAGAAAAACAATTACTTACTGCAATAAATAATAACCAAGCATACCTCTGTGTACCTGTCAATTTCACCTACTTCAGAAACGTCTATATGTATGTGCACTTTAAAATATGAAATAACTTTTAGAACACGTTTTTTATGCTGTGTACTTGCCTGATGAGGTTGTGGCCTGTTCACGGTTTACATTATCATTGTGATCAAGGACAGCCAGTTGTGTGCGAGCAACCATTGAGGAGTAATGAAAGTGGAGGTTCTTCATACAGTACTTCAGGAGAACAGAGTGGTACACCTCAAGACTGCCTGAGAAACCAAAATAAACAATGAACAATAATTACATAGCAAATATAAAAATGTGTTTTTTTTCCAAGTAACTTGCCTGTGTGCTTGAATAAGGCCATTTGTCTCAAATCCTTCAGGAGTCTTGGATTTAATACCAGTGTTGACAGAGTGCGAAATGAAGGAGATTCCTTTTTCAGCCAACGTTTTCGTCGCTGTTGGTCAGGACTTAGGTCATCGTGATCACATTCTTTTTGCCGTCCATCTTCTGTCCATCTGTTTACGCCACAAATGCGGTGGAGAAGGGATTTCCATTTCTCAGTTAAAATCTGGAGACAAAAAAAAAAAGAAATTACACACATTTATTTATTCCCAAATGTATATTTACTGAAAAATATTGCAGATAACTTACATGGGGATTACCGCCACAGGATGCATAAGCATACCACAAATGGTTGGATATACTTTTTATCCAAGGCTGTAGGTCTTGATTCTCTGTTTTTTTTTGCAATTGACAGAATTTTTTTGAAGAACCCTTTAAAAAATGATTTTGTTTAATTATTTCAGATCAATAGGTTTTTGGGTCAAAACAGAGCATGTAGACACTATTTTCAGTACTTCAATAATACTGTGAACCTGTTGTTTCCACAACACCACTAATCTAAGCTGCATTTTAAATAGTATATGTAACATTCATGTAATACTACTCTAAAAGAACAATAATAAATTGTAAAGCAAGCTATACATACCCTTTACTACATGCCAGATGTCAAACTCGTGTTGTATACGAGGGTAATCGACCCTCATAGTCTTTCTTATTGAGGGGGATCTGTCCGTGGTGATCACGTCTATTTTTAATCCACTGTCCAAAAGAAAGTCTACACACCTTTTGAAGGCTACTGGCTCCATGGCAACAGAGCTTGTTGCTTCAGTAACCTGTAATAATAATAAATTAATTTATATATTTTTTTATAAAATAAATAATACTTATTTTATTATATTTTTATAACAATAAACTTAAATTTCAATAACTTTTATATAATTTAATTCTATAATTTCTTTCCACTTCAGCAATAATCTGCCAAGTGTCTTCTTTTAAAAGAGACCAACCATAAGTCTTTAGTCCAAAAGGTTCATGAATTACAACCATTTAAGTTTGGGTAGTGCATTTTCACGAAATGCTCAAAAAAGGGGGTGACAGGTAAAGGGTTAAAAAATACATATTTAAATTTAAAATACAGATTATATTTGGGGAATAGTTAAAAAAAAAATTAATATGCTCACTAACCTGCACCAACTCAAATCGTCCATCATACTGTATGTGCAGTATTTGGCAGAGAATCCAGGACTTAAAAGACAATCGAATTAAGATGTAATTTTAGAAATCTCACAATATTTTAACAGTGTTGAACTTTTAAATATATTTTATTTTTGCTTACCAATCAGATCTTCCATTCCCTGATACATTTGCACCTTCTTGAAGAACATTCTGCAACCTCAAGTCTTAGTTTTGCCTGTTGCTCCTTGTAAAAAACATCGACAACCGGGATTAAATATGAGGACTGGATCGCATAGAAGGTGGTTTTATGCGGGATTTTGTGCATTGTACATTGAGGCAGGCAGCCCAATCTGCGATGTCAACATAAGTTGCACCAGTGAATAGAGTTGACGCTGCCACAAGAAGGTTGTTGTCTGCCATTCCGCGAGTTTCGTTGCATGAGTTCCAAGACCCTTCGTGACCGTTTATACATTCCCATCTGACACGAAGGAGGCTACCATTTGAAAACTGTTTAGTGTCATTGATAGCTTGTCCACATTGAGGGCATCTTGTAAACAACTGCATCAAATTTGACTCATTGACTATCCATTTTCTTTCTTTGTATGTACCACTTTCTTCTTCCTCTGTATTTGGAGTTGATGTAGACGTAGTGGAACTTAGTGGAGCGAAACTCAAGTCCTTCTTTTCTGATGGAGGATCCAGAGAAAGCATGCTGACATCCAAAGAAAGCTCTTCAGAAATATTTTCAGCTAATGCTTGTTCATCCTACAATTAGAAAAACAAAATGTAAAGAAAAACAATGATTAAAATTTTAGCACTTCAGTTAAAAAAAATTACATAAATTGAACACAAATATACCATAACACTACTACAACAACAACAACAAAATTATAATGTTAAACAATAGCTTGCATTGTAATTTTTTTAAAAACATATTGTTCTGATATATATACTTACAGATGCATAGGACTTTATGACAGGCATGGCATAGTATGTCCCTGATGTTGACAGATGGGATGGGTTCTTTGTTGACTCTGGAGTTGATAGCACCAACAGAAGTTTTGACACAGAATCCTTAGCTTCTCGCACAGAACTTTGTCTGTCAAATGATTTCAGTGGGGTTGACTGGGGAACACCAGCTAAAACTGTGGTTACAAATTCCTCCGTGTCTCCCTCTTCCTCAGCTGCTACTGGAAGCAGACTGGTAGAAGGTGTAGCTGCTGCCTGAGATTCCTGTGATTGTGACTCTGCACCCTGTACAGGGGTAGGGCCTTCTGACTTGGTGTCCTGTCTTAGCTGCAGTGAATAATTCGGAGTCTCCTAAAACATTTAATTGTACAGTTTTATTTTGGATGTAATTTACAATTTAATCCAAAGCATAGCATTACAAAACTTTTAACAACCGTTTTTAATAAAACTAAGAAGTCAAGCCATTTGAATGAATTATATAGTAACCGTAACACTGCACGATCTCACTATACTGCTTACATATACATACCTTTGTGTGTGGTAAACACATGCTTGCCTATGCTTGCCATGATTGCCTACAATTATTTTACTGCTTATTAAAGTACACTCACTGAAACAGTAAAAGTAAAGATTACAGATTTGCAAATTTCTTTCATACATAAGGTCAATTTGTTGTAAACAAATAAATATTAATAATTTAGCATTAACAATATATAGCTAACTTACAACATTAGCCATAGTGGTGCGGCTCGCTATGCTCTACTGAAGCTGCAGTAGAGTCACCTCCTCCAGCTGTTGAGATTACAATATAATTAATAAATACAGTATGCAGAGTAGATAAAACACATTAATTTTAAATTAATATTAAAGTACAATTAGACAACATAGTGAATTATGATTATAAAACTAAATTTTTTATTGGAAAGAGGAAAATTAGCTATGTTGAAGTTGCGCACAAAACTATTCAAAAGAAAGGCAGTGGGAAATATACATGGATTTCTCGGCGATGTCATCACTGCTTGCGCACGCACCCGAGAGGCAGAAAGAAGAAACCTCTCGTGTTGTAGGTTAGTAGCGGCGTGTCTGTAAGTCAAAATGCCAAGGAGTTGCTGCGTGTTTAATTGTACCAACAGAGCCAGTGCTGGGTGCCTGATGTTTAACATACCTAGGGGGAAGCATGCGTTTGCCAAAAAATTATTACCTAACATGATCATTCATACATGTATCACAGCAACACTGCAAAATTAAAGACAGACAAACAGATCCAACTAAAATCACGTTTTATTGAGTCAGCAGTTATATACAAACAATAAGGAAAGCTTCAATGTTGTTGCAGTAGCGGACCAGCGATCTGTCTTTCTGCCTCCAGGATGCGCACGCACCCTGTAATGTTTGTAAACAGGAAACCCGTGTATTTACTTGTGTCATCTCTGGTGTCAGCCTCCTGAAATGTTTCTCCACGACCACCAAAATATTTAAAGGTCCTGTTCTTCGTGATCCCATTTTTCAAACTTTAGTTAGTGTGTAATGTTGCTGTTAGAGCATTTATAATACCTGTAAAATTATAAAGCTCAAAGTTCAATGGCAAGCGAGATATTTTATTTAACAGAAGTTCCCTTTCAAAGCCTACAGCGAACGGCTGGTTAGGACTACATCCTGGTATTTCCTGCTTTAATTACGTCAGTAGAGCAGTATGTCGACTAAACTCCGCCCACAAGAACACGCGTAAAAGGGGGTGTGGTCTTGTTGCTCCCGCGTGGAGAATAGGAAGTGTTGCGTTCGTATAGTTTGTTTGTTGCCATGTCGTCGAGATGCTGTTATTTTCATCCCGGAGTCAAATCACCTTTGTTTGGCTTTCCCACGGACGCTGTACTTAGAGATCATTGAGCGCATGCATCCCCGTTATGGTGAGAGGCGTGACCTTTCCGGTAACGTGCGCTCTGCGTGCGCTAAGCTGCTGTCGAATCACAACACGGGAACCGCTGGCACAATCAGAACTCGTTACGTGTTTCTGAAGGAGGGACTTCATAGAACAGGGAAATCTTTCAAGCCGTTTTGAGGACAGTGAAAACAGCAGTATACAGATAAGTAAATTGTGTGAAAAATACTGTGTTTTTTTACACGCGAAACATGAACACATGTTATATTGCACACTGTAAACACAATCAAAGCTTCAAAAAAACACGAAAAACGGGACCTTTAAGAATGGCTCCTCCTGAGAAAGTGACATTTTGTTTTTTACAATTATGTTAAGGGTAAATTAAAAGAAATCCAATGTTAAATTATATTATTTAATTATTGGTTGATTAACTCTTACATACTGTTCATATTTTAAACCTTCACAGCATGGAGTGAGATATTTTTTACCTTTTATGATTACCGGTACATACAGTAATACATTCACTGTAAAAAAAAATCAGGTGCCCAATTGAAAATTTTCTAGTGAGCGATCACATCTAAAATTTTCAAATTTAATTTCTTGAATTTTAATTGAATTAAATTGCATCAATTCACATTAATTCAATTTGGCCAACTGAAAAATTTAGATGTGATCGCTCACTAGAAAATTTTCAATTGGGGACCTGCTTTTTTTTACAGTGTTCTTTACTAAAATTTACCACAAATCCATTTTGCTTTTAGGTGTCTTGTATCGATCATCATTCAATAATGTTTCAGAGAGGACACTGTGTTTTCTTTAGGTTTAAATGGTCTGGGCGATTTAGCTTAACAATATATAAAATATTTCATAATAGTATATAGATTAATATTTATTAATAATCTTTAACTGCCTATTCAGTTAAGACCATAAGAAAAAGCTTGTATTTAACCGCTTTATTTTAAACTTCATTTTGATTTTGACTGTCAAATGATTGCTCTCTCTCTTCCTTTTTACTTTCTTTCTCTCGAATGTTCAATAATTAAACAATTTTTTATTGTAATAAGCGTCTATTGAGATAAAGATTTTTCGTTTTTTTCTTTCCCAGAACTAGTGTAGGTCATGTAACGTTAACTGTTAAAAAGAAAATACATTCATAGGAGGTGGGTCTGTCTCTACGCGGTCTGTAGCCCAGAGCTGGGGCTGACGGCTGGACCATAGCGCAAGCAATGTTGATTCAGCATAATCAACGGACAGCTAACGTTATGCTGCGTTCACACCAAACGCAAATAGAGTGTCTGGCGCGAGTGATTTGATTTCAATGTTAAGTCAATGGAAAGGCGCGTTGACGAGCGTCTGGAGGTCCCGCGGCGCGGAGCGAATGACGCGAATTGAGCGTCTTAAGCATGACGCAATCTGTCACAAGACACACAAGAGCCAATGACATTTTAGAATCAAAGCTGACGTAATGACGCAATTGGTCACAAGACATATGAGAGCCAATGCAATTTCACTATGAAAACTGACGTAACGGGCGGCATTTTTTCAAATTTAATGTGTTCATGATCTTCAGCCGATGGAGACGCTGATCGGTTTTGGGGATTTTCTTCACACAAATCAATCGTTTGGCCTCGGAAAACTTGGAATATTTGTATATACTTTTTGAATAAATTGTGCATGCAGTCGAATCTGCCTGTTATATCTGTGTTTTATATCATATAACACACAGATGGGTAGGTTTAGGGATGGAATGGGGTTGGGTTACATGTTAAAACATTTTTAAATATCGGAAATAAAATAAATATAAATACATTTATGCTGGCTGATTAATTTGAGAATAACACTCCAACATGTCAAAATGGCAAAATCATAACCCAATAAATGATCATCATGATGATAACGTTCCCATGCCCAACGCGTCTGTGTATGATACCAAAGGTTTTTCATTTAAATGAATGGAGCACCCAGCACATCAAAAAATTACGCCTAGGGGTACCTTTAGCATTTTCATTGTGACCCGGAAGGCACTTGACCATGCTTCGCATTTTGACGCCTTGGGAGTGTTCTAAAAGTGGAAATAAAGTGCCTAACAAAATGCTTTTATTGTCCCATTAAGACAGCATCCATGTAATACTTTTAATAAATATAATCTTTACACTCTACGTATGTTATTATTGCATCCTGTTAAAGGGATAGTTCACCCAAAAATGAAATTTTCTGTCATCACTTATTCACCCTCAAGTTGTTCCAAACCTATATGAGTTTCTTTGTTCTGCTGAACACAAAATATATTTTGAAGAATGTTTGTAATAAAGCAGATAGAGCAACCATTGACTACCATAGTATTTGTTTCCCTACTATGATAGTCAATGGTTGCTTGGATCTGCTTGGTTACACACATTCTTCAAAATATCTTCTTTTGTGTTCAGCAGAACAAAGAAACTCATATAGGTTTGGAACATCTTGAGGGTGAGTAAATGATGACAGAAAATAAAAATTTTGGGTGAACTATCCCTTTAGTGTACAATAATCCTGAGGTGCAAATATTTGCACTTAGTGTAAATATCATCTATCACTAAGGAAATATGTTATTGTCACAATCATCAATGGTCATCTGTTCCGCCTGTTCCGTCCTGGCTGGCCCTCTTCCGCTCTATGGGTCTGGCCCTCCATCCCGCCCCCTGGTTCCACCTCTGCTCCACCTCCCACCTGGACAGTGAGAGAGCCCCTGATTACCACCTGAGGGCACTCCACCCCAGACTGTCACTCCATCACAAACTCCATTACCCATAATCCTTTGCACTGACTCATCACTCATTGTTTGCACCCGTGTCTCATCACCTCATTACCCCATTACCAAAGTCTATATAAACCATATTCACTCTGTCATTCACTGTGAAGTCTTGTTTGTTGTATACTGCATTTCTGAGCGGTTTTGTGTCTGTGATTTTGGATTTCTTTCCTGTTCCGTGGATTACCCGTTTGCCGGTCTCTCCTGTCTTGTTTGGACTGCTTGCCTGTTATGACCTCTTGCCTGTTTGTTGACTACGAGTGTTGATTACCCTTTAATAAAGCTGCGTTTGGATCCTCTACCTTTGAGTCTCAGAGCAGTTTGTTACAGTTATTTTCATTTAGTGTAAATATAATCTATCGCTATTTACACTGAAAAATAGCAAATAGCCGCTGCCTTAAGATAAACAGCCTAAAGTTAAATATAAAGTTATCTCACTTAATTTTCCCCTTAACCCAAATTGTTTGCTCAGGAACAAGTAACAGATCAATAAGACTAAAGATTGTCTGTTTGATACACCCCAAATTAATTTTCATGTTTTACCACTATCTACATAAGAGCCAGCGGCAAATTCCTGAATGACTGGCTGAGATGAAGCTTCATGAGCACTGAATGACCGCTGATGGCCTGGAGTCTATCGTTTGTTATTTTGTTTAACAGTATGACTGCTTAAACATGGGGTTGTTTTTCCCCAAAATTTTCCTTATTTTCCGTCTATTTTCTTCTACTTTTTCCCTGCCCTAGTGTATGAGGCTCTGTGCAATGTCCAAACTTAGTACTTCAGGCACTTTCTGTGTTTCGCTGCCTCCTCATGACGGATCTCTTCTTGTACTCCTCAGTTGTAAGTCGCTTTGGATAAAGGCGTCTGCTAAATTCATTTTTTGGTGCTAGCATTAAATTGACTCCTGGTGTATACTGACATTATATTTTATTGTATTCACCCATATTCATTAAATCATCTTTTTATTAAAAATAAAATTATCGTTTTCTGTTTCACAGAAAAAAAGAAAAAGAAAAAAAATTTATACAGGTTCGATACAGCAGTGCAAAAACAAAATTATTCTGGAAATCTATTTTAAGCCAGGTTAAATATTTGTATTGTCATTTCAATACTAGCTGGCGAATGTGAATTTTCCAAAATACTGTCAAAGTTTCAAGTAAGCATTGCATGAGAAGGGCATGGATTCATGTTCTAATGTTGATTTTAACATCTCTGAATCTCCAAGAATTGTATAAGCACGTCTCTGTAAATGTGAAAATCTGAAAGATTTTTTTCAGCTGGTGTGATCAATGGAAAATGGACAACAGAAAAAGAATAAAGTTTTTTTTTGAAGGTCTAGTTTTTTATTTTTATTTTTGGTGATGCATAGAAAGATTCTGGCTAGGCTCTGCCAGGAATAGCTCATACATCCCAATCAACACCAGCATTTCTGTAAAACTCCCATCCTGAACTAGCCTGGATGCCAGCCGAATTTAGCCCCGCCCACAAAAATGTTTGCTCGGGCAATTCGGTCTGGACTCGCTCCATAGAGGAGTAATTATGCCCGAACAGAAACTGTTCAGACCAATGAAATTGTCAGGGCGGGCTTTAGACGATGATGGACAGATGATCAACAGTAACGTAATCATCCACGTCATCGAAGGCTCTTGGGTTCAATTTGCTCTTATCCTAAACGGAGAACTTGTTCGTATATATGCATTCACCTTCACTATTTCTCTCAGAAACGATGATCGAACTTTCCGGGGGGTTCTCCGGAAAAAAATTGCGTTTGGTTGGCAAAATATGTTATTTTGGCACGGTTGCCTGCTAAAATTCGCATTCCTGGGTTTATATAATCACATAATTGGGGTCGCTTCAACCCGCTGACATGGAGAAAAACACGGACTTGGCAACACAGTGCAGTTGAGTTCTGTTGACATTTGACAACTAACGTTACGCGTCGCTCCGTTGCTCTGATTGGTTGTGGGTCTATCCAACTGAGGTCTTTCCTGGCTCGGTTGAAACACGCCCCATAATCAAAGCTCAATGGAGCGGTACCAGACTCATATTCTGACTAGAATTGAGTATGGCCATGCCAGGCTAATCCTGAACTGATCCCAGCTGCCACTGAAAACCAGCTTCCTCTTTTAATGATTCATTTAATGATAGACATTGTACAACTAAATACTTCTCTCCAGTATCCCTTGAAGTATACTCAGTATGATGCATTTGGTAAATCACTTTAATTATAACTGAACTCATATCAGCCTTCCTCAGTAAAACTAGGTGCTCCTGAACCCTTTATGTTCAGAATTACATAAAATTGTAACCTAAATTATGATTATATATTTAGGTTAATATGTTTTGCAATTATGCACTATAAATGTATTATATTACTATAAATTATATTGTTTTATAGTATGCAACTTTTGTTGTTATATTCATGCATCTAGACTTACCTTGTACCAGGAAAAAAACTACAGGCTGTCTGAGGATGAGCATATCGTCGCTGTCCGATGAAAACCACATATGTCCATTTTGCCGATTTTGAGATTTTTCGACGGATTGAATGTCCAGGTCCACGCCACGTATCTCCTGCCCTGTGGAATCATCTCGCCGGTCTCATGAAGTTTCATCGAAGCTCAGCACTGGATAGCTGAAAGTACGACATTGAAGCTCTCCACAGTTTAGTTCTAATCTAGTTCTTCACAGATTAGTTTGCTTGCTAGTATGTAAATAAACTCGGTCTCATTGATAAGATTCAAACTTTTTTTTTCTTAGTCAAACTGATCAAATTATAGCCTGTAATGCTACTGTCATGATTGTCACTAGAACATGCCTCACTCATACTGCTATCACCGCTTGCCAGAGGCTGAGAATGTCCAGCACGTATTCCTCTGTCAATATGAAACGCGACTTGGCCATTCTAATTAATGATCGGAAGAACGCGTATCGACCACTGTTACTGTAAAATATGCACGTATGTCCATTTAAACTCAATTTTGGTCAAATGTGGATTATATCATTACACTGGCAAGAATATGGTTACATGTAAAGATGCCATACCAAGTATGACAACGCTACATTCAACTGCTTTTGAAATACGGTGTTTTTTTTCACTTCTTGAAAAGCAACCGTTTTGGACATATGTTTCATCGGGCAGCGACGATATGGGCTTGGAATGGCATGACAGTGAATAAATAATGATCAAATAAAATATTTCTTTAAACATTTGAGTTAATGCAAGATTATCAGAACGAAGAAAGTTCAGAATGAAGAGCTGGATTTAAGTTTGCTACTACTCAACTTGTCTGTTTCCAGAATTTTTCAGTTATTACGAAAGAATGAGGCAAAGTCTGAAATAGTTCATAAATAATTTCTTTAACACATTCCAGAATACTATTGGCTTGAGTATTGCAATCCGTTCTAATTTAAACTGATATCCAAAAGAATTACACTCATTTATCTCCACATTTTGACACAAGAACCGATCCTTCGGCCCAAATAAGGCTGTTAAGAGGAAGACAAATGATGGGTTGAGATATGGCCAACTGACAAATGCTCTCTCTGAAGTGCTTCAGGAACTAGAGTTATGATATTCTCTTGGTTTTCTACTTTTCTGTGATCTATGAAAGATTGACATTGATGGAAAGATGAGATTTTGAAGGATCCTTCTGAGTTAGAAGTGATGGCCTTTTGTCAGTCATTCATAGGCTTAGCCGGACTTTGGTTTGGTTTGAGTCTATCAAGGGCAAAACTTCCATGTTGTAGTGGAATGGGGAATCAGACATGAAGAAAGATGGATGCTTCTGTCTTCGGGTCTAATGAAACACAGCTGTATGCACTTACTGGATTTTTCCACGCACACACAGCCAGGGCTGCAGCTGAATTGTGAGGTGATCAAACAAGGTTTGGGTGACATTGAAATGAAAAGGAATTTGAAAGTCGTTTTTCAGTTATCACATTAGACATGCATCATCATTAACTCCAACATTTATCCTCATGTTTGCACTCATGTGAACTTCCCCTCCAAATGGATTTACCATAGACTCAAATCTCTGAAGAAAATGTGTTAATGCAAATAAAGTCTACAATGTCTATTTTTAAATTACTAAATCAATATTATATAAAGTTATTAAATGTATTAAAAGGTCAAGGTCTGTTATCACAGATAATAACTGGGAATACTTTCCTAAACCCTTTGATGAGGGAATTTCTTATTAAACATTGAAAAAACAAACAAATGTATAGGCGGATCTTTTGTGACGTCATTGTTTATGTTTGTCGCGTTGCATCATGGGAGTCGTGTGGCAAGAAACACAGCTAGATACCTGTAATTGGATTGTTTTGCACGTTTGGAGGAGGATTTAGAGAAGAGGATGGTTCACTCTTGCTGTGTGGTCGATTGTACGGCTCGTTGGGGGCCTGATAAAACGTTTTTCCGAATTCCCTCCGAAAAGGATAGCGAAGAACAAAAGAAATGGTTGCGTGCAATTAGGCGATTGAACCTGGACGCTCCGAAGAAAGCCTGGATTCCTGCAGCTTCTGATTGAGTTTGTGAGGCACATTTTGTTCATGGTAAGTCTTAGTGACTATGTATTTATAGAAGATTGAATAAAAAATAAATAAAACTGAGTCAAATCAGTACAATAAAGACTAAAAATAACAACCGAGTCATACGTTTTCGAGTTCTGATTCAGGTGTCTAGTTAGTGTGTACTAATTAGTACAGACGCCATTGAAAGTCTCACACTGAACACAATTGAATTGGTACAACAGTCACTACATTTTCAATAAATAAGTAAATAAGAACACTGATCAATGAAGACTTACCCGGCTTTGCAGTCGCAGTGAGCAGTGATTATTTCGCCGTTCTCTTGGCGATCACCCACGGGAGATGCGAATCACGCTGTGACTCTGCTTGGCCAGGTCTAACCTCTGCTTTTAGCACGATCACTGCTTTATGTTTGGCAGAAAAGATCGGCCCAACTTTGCGAGAAACAAAATCATAGGCCTCCAGACTTTTGAAAGCCTTTAATCTTTTATGAGTGAAGGGTCCAGGGGTTTCTATTAAATAAGAATAAATGTCTCCCCAGCAGATTGGTGGCCAAGACACGGGCGAGTCGGACCAAAGTTTTTTGTCATCCCAGATCTCATATGGGCTTTGAATAACTTCAATTTTGTCACCAATACAAATTTTGAGCTTCTCTCCAAACCTCTGGTCTTCAGATGTTAAAGTGCTTATATATTGTGGATTTCGCCTGCTAACTCTCTTGAAAGTGCTCGTCGCGTCATTACAGCCCGCCATACTGTTTGTTTTGTTGCCACACAACCACTCGCGCATGCGTACAAAGATGTCAACAAAGATCCTCCTATATACACATAAAAAAGTGACATGAAATGAAAGCCAAGTGTGGTAACTCGGAATTTGTCCTATGCATTTAACCCTATCCAAGTAAGTGCACACACATTAGGAGCAGTGAGTAGTGAACACACACACACATACACACTGCAAACCATGGACACAACCCGGAGCAGTAGGCAGCCATTTTGCTGTGGCACCCGGGGAGATATTGGGGGTTAGGTGCCTTGCTCAAGGGCACCTCAGTTCACCTCATTTACCTCAGTTCACTTAATTTTCTGCCGGTATTGAGAATCGATCACTATTGTGAATGAGTGTTGGAGATATGTATGTATGTGGGTATGTGTATGAATGATATTATTACAGTTTTATTAATCCAAGGGGAGTGGGGGTTCACACACAGAAAATGCTGATCTGTCACGTGTATTTAATGCTGTTGATTGAGTTTAACATGATTTGAACCCACAACATTAATTTAATGCATAATGACATACTTTTCATGTCCATTGTTATTAATATCTTCATAAATGTTACTCTCACCTGTACTCAGCAATGATCACCCTTAGATTTGCAGTATATCAATGGTTACAAAGGATGGATGAAAGCTAGAAATTATCATCCAGACTGTAAAATGGGTGTATAATGTGACAGTAACCCCCTCTATGGTCACCCTACACAACGGCATTGTAAATCAGTGCTGTTCCCACTTTGCAATCAGTCATTACATTCACACATGCATCCACGTGAGGGAGGAAAGGAGGAGGTTGATTGAAAGCTTGTGGGACAACGTAGGTTAATGGCGCTGTCTTTTGTGTCTCTGGTCACACACACTTTGGCTGTCCTCTGAGGCTCACATGAAGGGACTTCTCTGTGCAGCCAGATTCAAATTGACGGGAATTGATTTTTGCTCTGATTGAAATGCCGTCTTCATGATGTGCTTGACTCAGCTTATTACTCAAAGCAGACAACAGCTATAGATCCACAAAAGCAGTCTTAATTTTGTCCACGTTAGCATTCAACCTCTTACCCATAGCAGCCCTCATACCAGAATAAAAAATAAAGTAGGTATTTTTGGGGTCTGCTAGAATATAATTACATGATTTAAAGGGGTGGTAAAACACATTGTTTTGAAGGCTTGATTGTGTTTGTGGGGTGCACTGTAACATGTGTTCATGCTTCGTTTTAAAAAAAAAATCATTATTTTTCATATATTTGACCTTTATTCTACACTGCTCTGTCCCTCCTTGTAAAACGGTCTGATGGTTTCCGGGTTGCATGAAGCCAGTCCCTCAAAAATACGCGATGGGCTCAGATTGGTTAACTGGCCCAGTGTGTTGTGATTCGCTAACCGCAGTGCACGTTTGTCGGAAACGTCACGCCCCTTACCTTACCGGTAGACTGTGCTTTGGTCAGTATTAGAAATGATGGCGTCAATAAAACCATACCAATTTGAGTCCGAATCAGACCCAGAACATTTTAGTGAAGATGATCGAGAAGAACCTGTTCAGTCCTGATGAGTAAATACTGCGGATCTACAGTGATCGCTACTGAATGGCACTGTTACTTTTGTATTTTTAGAACGATTATAGCCAAATGTCTGTCGCAAGAACTATTAACCCAAAACACTAAGCACTGGCTTTACTAGTAAGTTAGCCAAATCACACACAGAACCATGTTTAGCATGCCTGTAGATAAATAATACATAAAAGCTCTAATCAAAGAATCATTTACACTAATGCCAAGTTCGCTGTTGAGATTTTAACGTTAGTGTTTGTTACGTTAGGTGTTCGTCGGATAACGTTAAGTATGAATAAGCATTTAACAGACTGGTTTGCAGAACAGCGTTGTCATCTGTTTACTTCCTACAACCTATTACAGGAAAACACATCGATGAAAAATAAATCAGACTTACAGGTTGTGGCCCGTAAACAGCTTCTGTTTGTAAATCCAGCTTTCATGTCAAGCCGTTGTGCATATCCTGTATTGAACTCGCGAACATTGTGAAAGTTTTCCTCCGTGAAATGTGCTGCGGGAGGGAGCCCCGCGCGCGTCGTGCATTCACACACTGGCCGCGTTTGTCTCACGCAGCTGACATTGTGCAAATCCGGTGTTGAACTCGCGAACATTGTGAAAGTTTCCCTCCGTAAGATGTGCTGCGGGAGCCCCGCACGTGCCTGTTCCCTTATGTCTCATACACACGTGCATATAACATGTTGTATGTTAAACGCTCTGCAACGCACCCCTGTCCCTATGAAGGCTGAACAAAGCAAGTACCCCAGACCTGCAATCCGGATGAATATAACAGCGTTTCCTCGGCATCGCGGCAACAACACTCCAGCCTTATACCACAACAGCGTCGCGATACAAAATGGCCTCACCCCCCCTATTTAATATTCTCGGAGGAGGGGTTTATGTAAATATTGAGCCTGGTGATGTCACCAACCCTGGAGGAATGTGTGTAGTCGCCTACTGGCCGTTTGCTGTAGTTCTTATAAATGGATTTCCTTAAAAGCAAATATCTCCCTTTGCTTTAAACTTTGAACGTTGTAACTTTGCAGATGTTGTTTATGCTAAAGCAGCAACATTACACGCTAGCTAAAGTGAGAATAGTGAAATCGTGGTTTACCACCCCTTTAAACACATTATTTTGATCATGCTGCACATTGCTGCAGCACCTATTTCACCCTTTGCCTGAAACACTCTTTTGTATTCTTTTGTCTCTTTAAAGTCTGCCTTTCTGAAAAGCCCAGTCTGCTCTCATTGGTCAGCTAACACAGTCTGTTATGATTGATCAACTCCGTACAACATATGTAGGAAATGTAAAGCCTCTTGCCATAATTGGGTTTCAGCTTCAGCTGTTTTTTTTTGCAATTTTTTTTAAATCTAGATTAATCTCACTGTAATCTTGGATTAATCTAGTTTAAAATGGCTCACTTGAATTCTGCCGAAGGCATTCAGAATATAGCCGCGTTTCCACCGAAATTACCCGGAACTATTTGTACCAGGAACTTTTTTCCCAGGAACTTTTTCTCCCCCAGACCTGCTACAATCTGCGTTTCCACCGCGGTCTAAAGTACCGGGGAGATTAGGCAAATTAGTCCGGTGACGTGGGAATGCGCGCGACTGCTCCTCCCAGTTACCGACGGACAGTAATCACTTTTGCGCGATACTGTCTGCAACAATAACAAGTGTAGGAGATGCAAGCAGCGCTGCTTTTGCTGATTATGTACACACATTACCAACACTGTTTATTTAAACGTGCACTTTCACCTGGTTTGACCATTTTAATGCAAAATGGGATGATGGGCAATCCAAAATCTGAATGTGTTGTAATAGCTCAATTCCAAAACAAAACATTTTCTATAAAAGGATAATGAGGTTTCAGTCATGACAGATGTGTGAAAAGTTAATTGAATGAAAACAATAGACTGAATTAAGCAGTTGAAAGATTAGGTACTAGACTGCAAGTATTTTATTTTTTATCACAATAACATCTCTTAACATTCACAAAAAAAAAAAAATCACATGACTAGTATTACAATATGCTTCATTAAATGCATAATTTTAGAGACTTCTTCCTCAAATTTGAAATGAAGCAGGACCACACTTATGACTTCACTTAAGTTGTGGTTATAAGTTATTATACTACAGTCACATAGTTATACATTTAAAAATATAATATTTGGGTTTTCTAGATATGTTTATCTGCATATTCAGAAAGACTTGCGAGCAGCAGCCCTTTTATTTGCTTCCTACACTATATGAATACAATTAGAATGTGGTTATATAGTTAGAATGTGGAAATTAAAGACACAGTGACATTTTACACATTTTACTTTATTTTAGACAGATTAGTTCTTACAAAATTAAAATAAAAGTGTGCAAAGACAAATAAATTACTAGAACAATAAAATGAAAATATAAAATGTGAAAACAACAATATAAAAAAAAAAGTGTATTTTTCAGTAACCTTTCCAAGAGCTGTGCCAACATGTACAATATATAAAGTACAAGTGTGGTAGTGCAAATGCTTCATTCAAGCGGCTGGTCATTGTGGCTACTTCTTGAACGACTGGACAAACTGTCCAAGAACAGACAGAAACCCGGTCTGAAAGTCCCTCTGCTTTCTTCCGCTTCTGACTGGTGGAATGCCAACTCTTGCCTCCTCATCTCTCCTCGGCCTGGCTATCCAGTAACAGCTGAATATATTGGTCAGGCTGTTCTTGTCCATGCTGCAGGACGGCCCGGTTAGCCGGTCCTCCATGTCCCTCAGTGCATCAAAAAAGTCACAGTCCTTTTTCCTTTTACCTAAGTAGAAAACTTGCACAGAAACACATGGAAATGAATACACAAGGCAACCATGAAACAATAGAAACCATCAATTAATTATTTAAAGTGTTTTCACTACAAATAATGAACAATTGTTTGGCCAGCTTGAACAATGCCCAGTGTGCAAATTTTATCATGGGCAATTTAAGTTTACAATTAAAAACAACAAAACCATTAAGGATTACACATCAGTTTTTAAATATATACACATTTTTGTCAGCTTTATAACGTACTGGTGACCGCGGGGGGAAACACGCTGGTCTCCGTTGCCTGCGATTCATCAGGGCCACTCGTTACGTCTGGAAAAGCACGTTGAAAAAAGTTACTGCAACGTGTTTAAACACTGCAACGAGTTTAATAGATGATACCAAGATGATATATTTACCTTCAACCCACTCGGATTCCTGGATGGTTTCCAACAACGCACTAGCCGAGTCTTTCGTTACCGCTGCCCTAGAAAAGGACGGTCTGTGTCCCAGCAACGCGTCCAGGCGGTCATACCACTTGTTGATACGCCGGTCGGAACCGCTCCGGTTGTTATGATCCTTTAATTTCTTGTAATCTTGTCTTAATTTCTTCAATTTCTCTCTGCACTGTTTTCCAGTGTGACTGGAACCGAGTCGATATCTTCAGGTAACGTTATACCTTTTCATTACGGGTCGCCGTTTCCAGTTCCCGCTGGATGTCCTCCTCCGCATATATGCTCAATAAAGCCTGAACCTCGTCGTCGGTCCATCGGTCGAATTTATTGTTGAACTCCATTGTTGCAAAAAAAAAATTTACTGAACGCAAAACCCACAGAACTCACCTCGCAAAAGACTTGTAAATATGGCGGTGGAAAAAAAAAATAGCTGCGAGAGCTCAACCAATCAGCATGTTCAGCGCCCAAGTCCCACCCCCGAAAGTTCGGGAACTTTTGAAAAGTCCCACCTCGCAAGCAGGGCCGTTTGGAGGGGGAAATATTTACCTGGAACTTCATTTAGACCCTGGTTCCTGCGGTCGAAACACACCGAGTTCCCCCCCAAAGTTCCTGGTTCCGGGGTAAAGTTCCTGCAGTGGAAACGCGGCTTATGTGTGCTACCCAAATAATGACTAAAAGTAAGTCTTTGAGAACGGGTTTCTCAAGCCAGGTGGCGCATTAGACCCGGGGCTCATATCCTGTTTCCAAAATGCATCACAAACTGCTTGAGAAAGCTGTTCTATGATAATTGGTGATGATAATAAATTATGTTCAATAAGATGTACTTGTGTTTATTAACTGTTTATTCACGACGACTCTTCCCCTGCGCTACATCAGTGCTTGGCCCGGCATCTTCCGCATTAGCTAAGGGATACTCCTACTAATTCCACATTGCACAAGGTGCAAACAACCTTAGTCTTGTCGAGGTTTCCATCGGGAAGCTTCTTAAAAATAAATTTTCCCTGAAGCAAACCCGGCGGCATCCATAGCTGCATCCATGTTAGCACATCACGTTTGATGTGGTAATTTCACAGTAGGCAAATTCGCCCCCTAGAGTGCAATTCGGCTATACATCCACGCTAAAATATCAAGGTGAAAGTCATCACAGCTTAGTATAGACCCAGCTCCCAACCCAACTTTGAGAATAGATTAACGCTGATATTTTTTTATCTCCCGTTAACGCCGATAACGGCCCACCACTAATAGACATATATATGTATATATATATACAGTATATATTGCCAAAAGTTTTGGGACATCTGCCTTTACATGCACATGAACTTTAATGACATCCCATTCTTAATCTGTATGGTTTAATTTGGAGTTGGCCTGCCCTTTGCGGCTATAACAGCTTCAAATCTTCTGGGAAGGCTTTCCATAAGGTTTAGGAATGTGTTTATGGGAATTTTTGACCATTCTTCTAGAAGCACATTTGTGAGGTCAGGCACTGATGTTGGACGAGAAGGCCTGGCTCGCAGTCTCTGCTCTGATTCATCCCAAAGGTGTTCTATCGGTTTGAGGTCAGGATTCTGTGCAGGCCTGTCAAGTTCCTCCACACCGAACTAGCTCATCACGTCTTTATGGACTTTGATTTGTGCACTGGTGCGCAGTCATGTTGGAACAGAAAGAGGGCCACCCCAATCGCTGAAAAACAACCCCTCACCATAACCTGATTGATTTGCAATTGTGCAGGTTTTGTTGTGGAGACCTGGCAACCTTTGATGATAGCACTAAAAGAGCTGTCATGCTAACCAGCCAAAAATTGACTTCTTCAAAAATTGACAGCTGGGTCCTTACAAGTCCAGTTTGGTTAGAGCTGCTTTGGTGCCAGTTCACACGTCCTGCATCATCAGTGCATGAGTGCCACATATTCATATTGGAATTTACTGATTTTGCCTTGAGCCATGTGCTGTGTTCAGCAGAAAACAATTGTGAAAATGCATTGTAAACCAATTTATGAATATAATCTTTTGCAATAGACTTTTATGAAGCTTCATAATGTAATGGAGTAAACTACTTTGTTTGAGAACAAAAGTCTGCAAGTTTCATACAATTTTTAATTTGGAAAATCACTTCCTATTCGGTAAATCGTACTGAATCCAGTTCAGAGATACAGTTTGAGGTTTGGGTTCTATTTCAAGTACATTAATTACCATGTGGATGCACTGTAAATGTGATCGCCCTCCTCATTTTAAATTAAGTTTTATGATGATCAAGTTTCTAATAATTCTCAATGGCTAACTTCTAATAAGCATTGCATAATTTATGGTTGTTATTAAAGATAATTGCTTAGAGTGCTGCAGGGATGGCATATTTTTTTGGCCTACCCCATAAGTTAACATCACCCTCTACAAAAGCCAATAGGATTTCCCCATTGGCTTTCTGATTATTGCAGACAATGTGTTGAGTGATCAAAAGAAGTTTTTGATTCTTACATATTTTGTTCATCATGATAATTTTAACAAATTAACACAACTTTAATGTATTTAGAAGCGTAAATTCAATCGTCAGAGGATAAAAGCTAACTGACAACTCTTTTAGTCTTTATTTAAAATGTAATTGAAAGTTTGAGTAACACCATGAAAGCATTTCAGGCATTTAACCAAAAGCCCATTAAAACATTAGGACGATGGAACCGGAGGCACAAATTGCTCATTTCTTGGTTTTAGGACTCACTCTGTAAAAAAATGCTGTAAGAATAATAATAACAAATAAAAAAAATGCCACATTCTGACAGTAACATACTGTTTTCCATTAAAACAGCAATGTGCTGTAGAAAACAATGCACTCTGTAATATTTTTCCCGGTATGCTATTCATTTACAGCCCATTTTCAACAGTAATCTACTGTATTTATGTATTGCGGTTTTGTACTGTAGTACGCAATGCATGGTGGGCTGGTGCATTTTCGAAGTAATAGCATAATGGCGCTGTAATGAAGTTTGTTGTCATGAGAAGAAGGAGGCAGGAACCGGCAAACGTTCAAACAGTTTGATAAAGAAATAAACACCAAAATGAAAGTAAAAAAATAGTAGATTACTGTTGAAAATGGGCTGTAAATTAATGCAAACACATAATAAAACATAAACAAAACACAACATAAAATCCATCCCTGGTCCTCCCTCGTCCTTCACTGTCGTCGCTCCTCCTTTTATGCATCCAAGCTCCTCCATGAGACACGAGACCGGTGCAGCACACAGCTGGCGTTCATTATCACTGACGCCCTGTTCTCACGGTCCCTCTGCCTCGACTGCTTGCCACAGGCGCTAAATGGGGAGTTTGAGTACAAGCTTCCTATCCGTGTTTGCAGCGCTCATGACAGGAATATATGTGGAATATAGAAGAAAACTAATCAAAGCGGAGAGGAGAGGGAACTTTGAAACTGACTGCAGCGAGGAGCGCATTCGTTTAAAACTGAACCAGTGACAAGTGACTGGGAAGAACTGAAACCGAAAAAGCAGCACCTGAAACAAACTTGTTTGTGTTCGCTGCTGAGTCCTGCACGGGTCCAATTTTGTAAACCCGTACCCGCAGTGCTTAAAACCTCATCCGACTCGTTTTCTGACAGCAGCACTAATTAAAATTTCCACCGACCCGCTTAAAATAGAACCGACACCGGACCTGCACCCGAAATAAAATCAGTTTAGCATATCACATTATAGACACACTTGTTTATTAACAAAAATGTTTATTGCTAGCATACAGAAGTTACACGACCATTAACACAAGGACAACTTCAGCCAAAACTGTCAAAAGGCTACATCATGAAGAACAAGGTTGTGTCCTTATAATCTCTACGAGGCACTTTCAGTTCTGTCCCCTTTTTAAAGAAAAAAAATAGAACTGCTTATGCTTGGGTTTGTTACCACAGTTATTTGTGTGCCTCCTCAGCGATGAAGTTCCACATTTGCAGCTATCCAATACGAAAACTTTAAGGCAGGTTTTGCATGCAGCAAAGCCTTTCACAAAATTTTTTTCTTCATCTAAAATAATTCCAAATTTCTCCAACACACTGGACGTGATTTTTGATGATGTATTGTTTGCAACTTTACAATCTCCACTAGCTATTCTTTTCTTCAACTCCTCAGGATCCATCTCAACGACTGCAGTGCAGGCAGATTGCGCGGTTGTGATTCTCCTGGGAGGGTGCGCGCGGCCACATATAAACTGATATGGATTTGAAATTATTTCATCAACTTGAAATACAGGCAAAGCATATTTTTTTAGATATGTTCCTAAAAATATGCATATGCACTGGGCTACATTTCTGTCTCTCCAAACAACTAAGCAGATGGCCATTGCTTTTGGTTGTATTGTTGGCTTTGGTCGCCAATAAGAGACATCTGTGGCTAAACCTCACCGGAACAGGGACAAAGTGTTCTTACGTGATGCCCCATCTCACCTTCTGGACTGTTCGGCAACTCTGTGAGCAGAGTTGTCAGCAGGTTCTAGGAGGCAAAGAGGCAGGAGGAGGCCTACCCAGTCTGGCTCATAAGCGGAGGAAGGCCCAGAAGCAGAGTGTGGTGAATTGCGCTCCCACCTCCTAGTTCCTCACCTTGGGTCCCACTCGAGGCACGTGTTGACGTTGTAAGATGCTAACGACAGACGCTTCCCATATGGGCTGGGGTGCGGTCTTAGATGGCTATCCAGCCCAAGTGATCTGGAGAGGTCGTCATCTTGATTGTCACATCAACTGCCTCAAACTGATGGCTGTATTTCTGGTCCTGAAGTACTTCCTCCTGCAGTTAAGGGGCTACCATGTCCTAGTGCATGTGGACAACACTACAATAGCCGCCTACATAAATCGCCAAGACGGACCGTGTTCGGACTCTGCTTTGGTCCCTCAGGGCAATTTACATCCATCAAAAAGGGTTGTTTATTGATGGTGCCTCGTTAGCTGACCAGAATTTGGTTCTTGGAGATAATATCCCTCCTCAAAGGCTCGCCTTAGGTGATTCCGATCTGGAGGAACCTTCTGTCTTATAGGCACAGGTGATGAAATTCCATCTCCGGCCCAAGCTTTGGAACCTTTACGTTTGGCCCCTGAAGGGGACCAACTAAGAGATGCTGGGATTCCAGCTGATGTCGTACAGACAATTCTGAGTGCCAGGGCTCCATCCACAAGAATAATCTATGCCTTTTAGTGGGGTGTCTTTGAAAGGTGATGAACTGCATGCTGTGCAGACCCAGATAACTGCCAGTTTCAGTGCTGGACTGGTCAACTGGTACTTATCACACTACTCTCAGGAATTTTGTGGCCACCATATCAGCTTGCCACACCCTGATTGATGGGGCTCCAGTGGAGAAGCACCCTCTGACCACTTCCGTGGAGCTAGCCGGTTGAGGCCTCCCTTTAGAGCTAAGGTCCCTTTGTGGGCTATTTGAGACCCATTTTAAACCACTAGAAACAGTGGCTTTCAAGCTTCTGACTCAATTTTTTTTCATGGCTATTACTTCTTTAAAGAGAATTGGGGATTTGCATGCTCTGTCGTTTTTTCCATCCTGCTTAGACTTTGCCGCTGGACTGTTCAAAGCTATTTTGCAGCCTCACCCTGACTATCTTCCTAAAGTTTCAGTCTTGACGTGCATCTGGTCATTCTTGAAGCCTTCTGTCCTCTGCCGTTCACTACGCCAGAGCAGGAGAATGTCCACCTACTGCTCTCCAGACTTACATCCACCGCACTAGCCAGTGGCATAAGTCAGAGTAACATTTAATTTGCTCTGGGGGCCGCAACTAGCAACCAAGCAAACTGTGTCACACTGGGTGAGGGATGCCATTGGCCTTGCCAGGTGCGCTGTCAAGCTTCGCCTCTAGGAGTTAGGGCTCATTCCACCTGGGGGTTGTATCCTCCAGGGCTTTGGCAAGAGGCACCCCCTTGCAGCAAGTATGTAATACTGCAGGCTGGACCGCTCTCGCCGCACACATTTATCAGATTTTATAGTTTGGATGTTGAGTTGACATCTCAAGCTCATGTCTGAGACCTCTCCAGTGTTTGTTCACACACAACCTTGAGGGGTCCAGAAACTTCCCAGCGCAGCACTGTAGGTATTCTCATTCCCATTGCATATGAGAACACAGCATTCCCATTGCGTATGAGTATGCAGCATCGAGAGTAGCTTTTGAAAGGGAAAATCTCAGGTTACTTGACTGCAAACCTGCACCCTGAAAAAGAAGGAACGAGACACTGTGCCTCAGTACCGCACTGGGGTGTCCAGACCTCTCTTCAGACAAATTGATAACCTGAAGGTGGAACTGTTTCACGTTTATTAATAGCCTCCCACGAACGTGCACTCCAATTGCATTGTTGATTTTTACCCCAAAATGGCCTTTTCAGTAAAGAAAATGCTCTTTTTGCTTGAGCTTCTGTTTGTGAATGTCTGAATATGATTCTGATTTGTGAACTGGATTATACAATAAACCGCCACATTCGGATCCTACCCTCTGTTTGCCTGTGACATGAGCCCTATAATCCTCAGCAGACAAGCTGGGCTGTGTGTTTTATCCAGGGCTCATCACTGCTTGATGGCATGAGACAGTGGGACGTGTCCTGCTGACCTCAGCCTTGCAAAGATGATTGAGATTTCAATCCTGTTATCAGAGTTTCGGTTCGAGCACCATCATGTAGACATCCATCAGAGCCAAAGGGACAGCAATCGGAGGATCTCATCTGACCCAATCTGTGACAGTTACTAAACCTGACCAGATCAACTAAACCAGCCCTTTTTCTTATACATATTATGGTGAAAGTGTTTTTCTATTCTTCAAGGCTATTATGATCATTTTTAGGAATTTCATCCTTGCAAATGTAACAGTGGCCAGCTATACAGGTACACATTACCCTAGAGAAAGCAAAGGATATTTCTTTCACAAATATTGAATCAAACAAGATACATTAATTGCTATATCAGAACATAATACACAATCTTACAATGTTAAAAATTACCAATGACAGGTAGGATCTGATGTTGTGACCAGTGGTTGACGAAGCGTAAACCAGTAAAAACTGTGTACTTATGCTGTATCCCAAAGAAAGACAAAAAAAAAGTCATCAAAAAGTTGTCAAAGTCTTTCTCAGTCACTCTAACAGTAGTTAGCACTCTTTCTTCACAGTCAGAATAGCTGTGTATTCCTATATTCTCTGAAACCTCTATACACTCCAGGGTTTTTCCTGGGTCAAAAATGGTCTTCGGTGGTGTCTGACAGACATGGTCATCCACACACACAGTAAAAAAGTACCCTACCCACGTGATCTGTGAGCGCAATACTGACAATACATTTAAAATAAATGCAAAGAAACCGTTTGTAATTTTTGCTTATCTTATTTTGACATCTGATATTATGTATGATCTCTACCTTGATGTTTGTTTCTTTTGATCCTCATTTTTTACACTTTTTACTGATAATTGTTTTGGTATAATCATATCAATATTAAAAAGTAGCATTAAAAAATGTACAAATAGCCTAATTTTCTACCATATACAATTTTGTAAAATTATCAGCTAGCTAACAACTTTGTTCTGGTCTCACCTAACTCCAGTCTACACTAAATTATATTTCACTGCACATTGTCAACATAAATAAGCTGAATGACTGTGGATGATTAAACTAATTCCTACTATCCGCTCTTGCTAAATGGGGTAAGCATACTTGTGTTCTCGTTTCAGATGTTCTGAGTAAATGAATAAACTGATTCGTTCGTTCAGTGTTGGACGGATCAGTTGTTCTAACCAGTCGCTAAAATGATTCGATTCAAAGGAGTCATTGGTTCGCGAATCGTACATTAGCAGACGCGTTGCGTGCGAATCCCGTCTGTTAGAACATCGCGAAAGATTTGTCAATACAGAATACACTTCATAACAGAATATAATGTTTTCCCGTTTATTGAAACTTATGTTTATGTCAGCTGGTCAGAGAAAAGTCAATGTTTTTTGAGCGCAGTTCACACTCAGCGGGAATTCAAGGAAAAAAAATATCCGAATGCGGCACGTGCAACATGGATTCGGTCTTCCGACTTTTTGATTTTGATTAATATGTGAAATATGAACCAATATGTGAAATATGAGAAGACATCGACAGAAAGAGAGCGGTCGCGCGGGGGAGGAGCTCTCTGCTCGTTCTCTGTCACTCATTTAACACTGCCATATCACACGTGCAACAGTCATCTATTCTACACTCATAAATCACAATAACTCATCAAATAAGGCTTTGGCGGGCCAAAAATTTGTCTTGGCGGCCGCCAAAAAATTTTCAATGCAGGAAAAACCCTGCACTCCTATAAACAGGCTTTTCAATTTAATTTCTGAGTTCAAGTTATACCCTCCAGGGTATCATTCACAGGCTACTTTCACTCAGATTCCTCTAAACCATTTTCACACAGATGTATAGAAAAACACAAAATAGGCCTACTGCTTTCTCATTCTGTTCTGTTCAAAGAAAAAATCTCAGTGACTCACAATTATTTAGTTGTTTGTTTTAAATATTTAATTGCTGTTAGGCAAGATTGATTGGAATAAGCGTTTGAGTTTGGGAGTGAGATATTCTGCAATAGCTATTCTGCTTGAAAACAATCCCAGCAAGATACTTGCTCACTAATCTGTTGGAAGAAATCTCAGGGGTTAGGGATTACAACTTTTCACTATTCTATTTAATTTAATTATTTGGAGAGTTCAGATGCAAAAACCTCTAAGTCAGTCTGACATGTTTTCTTGAAAATGTGCATTTTTTTTATCAGGCTCCTATACGTTTAGGTTCAGTAATTTAACGTTAATTGCAATGGAAAGGTTATTAGTCAGTTATTGAAATACCCTATCAAAAATGACACTTCAGTTAATTAATTGGTCTTTAACAAATTAACAAAGCATTCTTTTGCTGCAAAACCAGCTAAGTTCCTCTGTGCTTTTTTTTTTTTCTTTTTCAAAAACCTCTAAGTCTCTTTGGACAACAAGACATAGTAAACAGTTGAAAAATTAATAAAGATTCAACTGGAAACATTGCAAATGATGTTCAAAATGTAAAAATGAAGAAACTGATCCAGTAGGGGGAGCTGTGATGCAAGTGCATGCCACGTCCGTTACTGTCAGAGTTTTACAGAAGCACAAGGAACACTGTTGTGTTTACTTGCTTCTTGCAAAATCCTGTCATCGCTACTGTATTTCACGACCAATTCGTATATATTTGTATGAGGTGGCTAATTATTTTTTGTCTATTTGTCTATACTGCAGTGATGGGTAGGTTTAGGGGCGGGGTTTGAGGTTTGATCATATTGACCATCAATTGACCAACTCCTCAAATACGTAAGATTTAGGAAAAATCAGACAAATTTGTACGAGTGAGGTCGTACTAATTCGTACAAATCAGCCACCTTGTAAATTATGAACGAATTGCCAAGAGATCGGGTTGGAAAGCCGGCTCATTCACACGGCGTCATTCATCCTGAAATCATATGATTTGATTCGCATCTTCTGATTGGTTTCTGTGGATTTAGAGGATTTTGCTATCAAAGGGAAGTGGCATTCAGCAGTTTCTGCCAACGAACCGGTATTTCTGAATGGGCTGACACTGGAATTTTTGCGGATTGGAAGCAAAAGTATTTGCTGAACGTATACTCTCTGCGGAGAGCATTCACTCAATATCATTATCTAATTTTTGACGGAGTTGGCATTTAACGGCTTTTGAAGTTACGGCTAATCCAGACCAGGAGTCAAAGTTTAAATTAAGTAAATTGAGAGTTTACTGAAGACAAAGTTATCCACACTTCCATAGGCCATAGAAAATGAGTAAGAGGCTCCAGCCTCACTTTCATTAAGGATACAGCAACACTTGTACTTATAGCCATATGGATAATCAGTGGACATAATTTCTACAAATTCGGATAAGTTAACAGTACAGATAATTCTATCAGCATGCAAACATGGTATTGTTACAGTCAGGCAGGCAGGCGAGGAAAACCAGGAAGAAGTGATGTTACGTATGACACTGAAGCTTCGATGCGCGTATCGCACATGCGAGACAATTTCTAGTGAAGCTCTGTATCGGGGTGTGTATTGGTTTCCCAGAGTCACGTGATCGATGACAAATGAAGCCTCACTTTCTGTCCAATCACGTGCGCGTTACGCTTTGCGTGTCAGAAGGTTCGAACCCCAGAGTCCTTGTTGGCTCAGTCAGTCTGGTTGATGGGTTTGTGAGGAGAGTGCTGTACTTTGAAAGTTAATCAATACATTACATTTAGATAACCAAAATGTATTTGTCACAATTTTTTTTTTGTTGATGTGTCTTTTTATTTTGGTAAAATCTTTTTTTCTAGGTAATTTGGTGTTGGTATTTGGGGTTAGGGTGGGATTAGGGGATAGGGTGTTGGTGTTTGGTTAAGGCTTTGTATTTAGAGCAATGACAACAGGTAAAAAAAGAAAGACTTCCCCTATCTGGGAATATTTTGAATTTATAGCTTCCAATGTATATGCTTTCTACTGTCTAAGAGGAGAAATAGACTCAACACTGTGAAAGTTTTTTTCCTTAATGAAAATAATTAAAAACTTTATCACTTTTCTGTCATTCCTACAGTTACACAAGCACCATCACTGCCAAGTATAGCACATTTAATGATCCTATCACACAATGTCCTTATTCACTATGTGTGTGTTGAGAGAGAGAGAGTAGGCCTATATTAGATCTTATTGAATCATATAAGCTCATATTATATTTTATTGTCACACTTTAATGAGTAAATTAATTTATTTAATGGAAAAATTAAACACAAACGTGTAAGGCTTTTATCTGTACACATAACATTGAAACGATGGGAGTGTGTTGTGGTTGCTTCATCTGACAGAGCTTCTTCCACAGGCTTCTGGCTGCTTTATTTTAAATAAGCACCAGATGGCGCTGTTCTCGACACTCTTGAAGCTTCGAATCTTTTTCCGTAACAGTCAGGGGAAAGCCTCGCTGCTTCATGAGGCTTCATTTCCCCATCCCTACCAGGAAGCAGACTTCAAATAAAGATGGGTTTAATTCAAAAGGAGGACGCAACACATCAAACTATACAGTAACATACAGTAGAATGGACAAGGAGTGCTGGGAAGTGTGAACAATATAAAGGGAGTGCTAACGAAGAGGGCCAGGTGCAGGGAATCCAGGGAGAGCGGGAAAGCTGATGAGGGAGTGCAAACAGGTGTGAGGCTGGGAGGATTCTGGGGAATGGAGTCCGGGACAGGAGAGGATTGTGACAGGTATAATGTTCTTTACACAAATTAGATAATTTAAAGACATTATCTTGGACAGACTTTGTTTCATATACGTGAGAACCTTTGGTAAGGGTCACAGGTGAGTCCTAAATTCTGGAAAGATATTCTCATCTGGGACGCTGTTAAAATCTCCCGGAGACTATTATTTTGGCATGGTCACATGCCTCTACAAATAAACAATCCCTGAAAGCAGAATTAGATAAAAGACATCACTGGAACAGAACATGAAAACCACATCCACCCAGGGCACAGAGCACTGATTCAAACCTCTACACATGACTCACTGTCATAGTTTAACATATAGTGACAAATTGTGCTATAAATTCTAAGATCCTAAAAAAAATTACATATACTTAGGATGCATATGTGTTAGTGGAGACATGTAGTCCGTTATTGACCTTAATGACACAGTTAGACACAGTTGTCTATACATGTCTCATACAGCTGTCACGAGAAGAGCAGAATAAAATGTCCAATTCATTATATAATACAAGAAGAGGGATGTTAAATCCACCCACTGTTAAACATGCTAGCAAAGGCTGTGCATGTAAACCTCAAATCCCTCAAATCCCTGGCCTCAAGAAGAGCTACTGACTGATGTTAGAGCATGTTAGAGCCTGTGCGTCCTTGTTTGTGTGCCCCATTCTTTTGACACTATGATTCTGGTTCGAATCCTATTAGTCACACCTATTAGTCACACAGTTATACATTGGTGCAGTGAACCGAATGGGAGTGAGTTTTAGGTAATTGAGTGTAACAGAGGCCAGAATTGTGCGGGTAAATCTTACTCCCTCACTGGCTTCAAGAAGTGTGTTAGTTACTGACACTGGAGGCGGCCATCTTTAGCATCATTTAAGCCAGCTAGCATGAGCTGTAGGCTAAATCTAATTCCCCTGGTCTCAAGAGGTTTGCTAGATACGGCAAAGCTGGTCCGAATCCCACTTGTGGAATTAGCATAAAGATTTTTGAAAGAATAAACACAGAACAAGAAACTTTAACTATCTAATCATAATCATAAGCGCACTACACCAGCGCAATATAGCACTGTTGTACTTCAAAACCCTCTTTATTAGTATTTAAATTTCTCTCCTCTGAGAGCATTTGCTCCAGCAGAATCACCCTCAGGCTTATGAAACCAATATATTTTTTTATCAATATATTCATCTGTTTTTATTGTTTGGCCTTAGATGACTGACTGCTAACCTGATATTCTCTGGTTGAACATTTTTTTGCAAACTGACTTCTGAGATCTCAGCAGCCCCAAACCATGGTCTCTCCTCATCTCCGGGTGCTGTGCTTGTTTAACCTCTTCTCATATTTTCTCAAAAGTGTGGAACATCGAGGTTGTCTCTTGTGAACCTCAGCAGAGGCTTCGAAGTTTCACATTTGAGTCGTTTTTATGGTAACACTTTACAATAGGTGTCTACTAATATGCAGTTTCACATTTGAGTCGTTTTTATGGTAACACTTTACAATACGGGTCTACTAATATGCATTGTGTTAGAAAAATATCCATATTTAACATGTTATAAAGTAAAATGTCTAGCTTTCAAACTTACAAAAAAAGCATAGGCTAACTGACTAGTATGACTAGGATGTAAGCGCTTTGAATGGCGAGAGGCATTACACTTTCTTCGTAAGTTGAATACAGAAGGCGGTCCACCGGAAGCTACTTTATAATGTGTTAAATATGGATATTTTTCTTACAAAAACCCATCGATTTGCTTTAGAAAACCTTTATAAACCCCCCGGAGGCGTGTGGAGTATGTTTATGATGGATGGATGCACTTTTTTGAGCTTCAAACTCCCGTTCACTGCCATTATAAAGCTTGGAAGCGTCAGGATACTTATCAATTTAACTCTGATTGTATTCATCAGAAAGAAGAAAGTCATATACACCTAAGATGGCTTGAGGGTGAGTAAATCTTGGAGTAATTGTCATTTTAAAGTGAACTAATTCTTAGAGCAGTTTATATTTGTTTATACTTTTTTTTTAATTAGTTAGTAGAAACTATATATTTGTTAAATATTATTATTAATAATAATTTAATATAATTTCAGAGGTTTTGTATACTTTTGAAGGAGCCATATTTGGAATTTTGTGCATTATCAGAATAGAGATTCATGCACCGTTCGCCTCCGTTTCTCACATGGAAGTCCGTAAAAATAAATGTGCAGCCACCTCAGTGATAAAACCTCGTGCATTCGGATTGTGATTTATTCATGGTGGAGGGGAGAGTTTTGTGATCATGAACACGCTGCTCACGTGGTCCATAACATGATTGTATCGATTGTATACTGTAAATAAAATATCATATGCTTGGTATGATAAGAATAAATGCTGCCGTAAATAACGGCCCAATTCAAATGTTTACATGCTTTCCTTCCTTTTATTTTTTTAGCGGTGATGAAATATATTGCTCTTGAAAATACTTGCCAGCATTTAAAGAAATACAAGTCTAGAAATGCATCCAAATGACAGCGCAACCGCACGGTGCATTGCAGTGGTCAAAAAGGATATAAACAGTGAATTTTTAAGTGATATAATCTTGAAAACTCAGAGATGTGGATTCGGACAGCAATTAAAAGACCACATGACCTTGGTGTTTGTCAAAAGCATGGGTAATTCGGAGTACTGAAGGAAAATGAAAATTAAGCAGAAGTACGTAGGAGGGCGGAGCCAGGCTATACTTGGACTAACCTGTTCATGTGAATTGACTTGCTCCTCCTCCTTGACACGTCACTACGGCGTGAAAGTGCAGGTCTTAATAGTGGATTAGAATTGTTTGGTAGACAGGTTAGAGTGTGGAGAACAACAGTTTCTTCAATCACATGTTATGGTATCGCTGTTCACATTAAAATGTTGTTTTCTTGGAAAGTTTTATTTATTTATTTTATTTTTTAAGTAAACTGGAGATTGTGATCAATAATTCACAGCTTTTTGTTGTTACGACTGCATCTCCGTGCGTGCTTTATGGACATGTGTATCGGGAGAGATTCCTCCACTAACCTCAAAGGGCTAAAGAAAGTTTTAAAGAAGATTAGCCTCAACAACTTTTTATTAGCTTTATTTTGCATGGTAATTTGTGATAGGATGATTGCTAAAATGTGTTATTACGTTATTCATGTCATATTTCATCTCACTGCCCATTTTTGTGCAGTAGATTGAGGTCAGCAGGCCCGTCGCGACAAGGCAGGCAAACCAAGCAATTGTTTGGGGCCCCGAGCTGGCCTGGGGCCCCAAGACAGCGACAGGTTAAGAATAAAATGAAACGACAAACTGTGTGAGCACCCCATTGATAGTCAATGCAGTAAAGTGCAATGACACTGTTATCGGGATCCCCCTTAAGGGGCCCCTCTCAGTAGTCGCTGACAGCAGCCAGCCAACCATGCGATCTCTGCTGCCGGCAAAATACAAAACCTCCTCGGATTTGAAGCGGAATTTTATGCTTCAGGAAGCCAGAAAAGAAAATAGAGAAAGGAAGAGGAGGATAAGAAAAAAACAAGATAGTGGTATGTGATAAATTACTCTGGATAAAATAGCTCTACTTGTCTTGTGCAAAAATGGTGTAAGTTTGCAGCAGGTAGGCTAGCAAAAATAGAGAATGGGAACGTGACGTCAGCAACGCAATGCATTCGTGGTCTTTAGGACACTGCACTACATTAGAGAATGAGTAGTAGTGGAGGTAGACTTTAAAACTTGTATTATACAGTTAAAAACACATTTGAATGGTCACCGCTTGCTGTGTTATGAACTGCCATAGCCGCTCTTTTACAACCTGCGTGGAAAACATATCTCAAATCATGCGCAATATTTCAGTTTACCAGCTTGGAAATAACAAGAGTAAGTGAAAGTAATGCTACCTTCACGTGCTATCGGAAATTTGACAATTCCCACTTCTGAAGTCGTGGTTACGAGCTCATCCCATTCATATTTCGAAAGTGGAGCGCGTTCATGTGCAATTTTTACCAAGGAAACTCCTATTCACGATCATTCCGAGAGCACGTGAAGGCAGCATAACACTCGGAAATAAACAACTTAGCCAAAATGTGTCTTTATAATTTGTATTTATTATTTATAACAGATATATTACAGATGAATATTTTCTGAACCGCTTGAATGTGCTCACACCATAAATAATGCATGAAACGCGTCTGGAAATGCTTCATAGTTCAGCTTCTCTCAGTAGAAGGAAATCTTGTACTTGTTCCATTTAAGTCCAGTAAAACTTTTTAGTACTGTAGGCTAAAGCGCTTTCAAATACAAATCATTTCAAAGCTGCTTTACGAGCCATAATCTGTTATCCTTTAATGCACGTTAAGGAATTAGGGCGATATGATATAGGCAATGTTGATTGAATAAATGATCCACTGGCTGAGATCAAGCTATAAGTATATTTACTATTTTATATATCAGATACAGACTTTTTAATTAGGCTATTAAAAAATAAACTGCAAAAGACAAACCAATGTGTGGTGCGATAGAAGGCGGCCGTCTGATTTCTCATTGTATGAAACGTGATGAATATGTGCAATGTCCTGGCCGCACGACTGAGCGGTCATGTACGTAAGAGATTCAAATATTAGTCCATTTATTATAAGTGAGTGCAAGCAAGAGTTCTTAAAAAGTAGTAAAGTAAATACAGTCGTTTTTTCCTCTGGTGATTCGCATTTGTTATCATTGTATGCTCCTGAGCGTGTCCTAAAACATGGCGGCGACTACCCATAATGCAATGTGCAATGACGCAGTTTCCCAGACTCTATATGTTTATGTTAGCTATCGTTACTTGCCTGACGGCAAATGCTGCTTGTAACGAACAGTTAGTGCAACTTTTTTTTCGAACAGACGAAGGCAAAAAGGCAAAAAGTCATATCGTTTGTAAATTGATGTTTACTTCAGGAGAATAACAATCTGTTCTATTATGACAATGTAATTTATCAAGTAAAATATATTCTAGCTATGACAATATTACTTTTGAGACAGGAAAAGTAATTTAGTAGCTGCCATATTTTTCTCTGTTATTTCCTGAACTCCTTGGTAGACAATAGCAAAATGTTTGTCACTTTCTTTATCCATGAGTTCTTTAATGTCATCCTAAAAAGAAAATACAAGGAAGAACCTTTTTTTTTTTTTTTTTACAATTCTCAAAGAGTAATGATTAGTTGCAGGCCTTTCCATTGACTTTATAATCTACTTGACATCAGAATTAAATGCAGTTTTACATTTTTTTTTAATTATTATTTTAATATTCATTTATTATGAATATTGAAGTGTTTAAATACCTGCCCAAATACCCTGCAGTACCTGCATAGGCCCCCAGGGGTCCAGAGACTGGACTAGGTTAGTGGTAGTCTCTTTTGTGCTGTCTTTGTCTGGTTGCAAAAATGTCCAACATGCATTTCTATAAATGTATAGCCTATATATGTATAACATTTTGTATATTTTGTCTACAAATTGTAAAACAAGATCCTTTGTAATCTGAAACAAAATTATAATGTGGATAAGATTGGAATAAATTCTAAAGGTACAGCAATTGTTATGCCGTCTGCAGATTGTGTGAAGACTGGGGAGATATATGCATATGAATAGTTCTTCAGAGAATGAATGCTATTGCTTTGATGAACAGATGTCTTAGAATTATGAATTATGAATCTCTTCCCAAAACCTAATTTGTGAACAAAACGATGGAACTGCTCTCTCACCCTGCTCCTAACATCTGATTATGCTTTGAAATGGAAGAGCGTAATTTCCATAGACCATCTTCACATCTCTGATCCAAGACTGACGACCTTTGTGTTTTGTTATGTTTATGTTTGATGTTTAATTTATGGGCCATTTCCAGGAGCACACAATGGCAGGAAAGGGAATGGCCTTTGCTGGGTATTTGTTTCTCTCTTCCTTTTTTATGACTTTGATGATGGTCGGAGGTAAAATAAGCAGCTTTCATGGGGAAAAAATTTCATGAAGACTTGCTGTAGTGTGTGCACGATCAGAAAGAGAAAGTGTGATGTCTGGAATAAAACCCCAATGTAATATTTTTCTTATGTAGAGTTGCACCTACCAGATTTCTATTTCTCTCTTTCTCTTAACCACACAAACACACTCACTTAGTCATCAATTCCTATAAATCTATGAAAAATACACATGAATGAAATAAATGAAATAAAACACACACACACACACACACACACACACACACACACACACACACACACACACACACACACACACACACACACACACACACACACACACACACACACACACACACACACACAAATGTAATTATTACATTTATTTCACAATTTTGAATTTTTTTGTAGGGATGCACAATATTATTGGCACAACATTATCAGCCGATAAACGCTTAAAAAAAAAAATCGGCATCGGCCGATATGAAAAAATTATGCAGATAGGCCCTATGCCTTGTCGATATGATAAGATCATGTCAGCGGTGTGGTCATTAAGTGAAAACAAGCAAATACATTGCATGTATGGTGATTTATATTGACAGTACAGAAGGACGTGACCGTCAACGCAGGGTTGCCAGGTTTTCACAACAAACCTAGCCCAAAACAAGCACAATCCTGTCTCCTCACTCTCTAGCACACGCAGCAGCCTCCACAGCAGCAAAAGCTCCTCCAGATCCTAGTACCCGCCCTCTAGAATGTTATATAGTGGGGGCGCTGTTGTTACAGTAATAAAATGAAAAGTAGAATACACAAATAAATTGAAGTTACTTCTTTTTCTGAATAAATCAATCAGTAATGATGTCATAAATAACAGGATAAATATACTGTAATTGTAGAATTTTTTATTTGAAGCTAAAGACAGCATCAACTGATTTCATGCCATCGCCACTTCATGTGCACAAATATTAATAACCCTGAATGCATACCTCGGGTCTTAAGCGAGCCGAGACGTCATTCACTACCCTCCTCCTCATTCATTTTTTTTTAAGTTAGACATCAACCTTCTTAGTATTCCTCAATCAATCCACTTTAAACTTTAAAACAAGAAAAAAATCAACGACCCGAGGTGTGTAAGATTGTATGTATTTTTTTTCCCTGTACAATAATAAATGAATCTATAATGACAAAATAACTGCAATTCACTTTTATTCCACAAGGTGGCAATGTCTGATACACAGTGATGAAGTGACGTTTCACTCATACTTACTGCAGACTGAAAACTAAACAATAATCTACAAATCTTGAAATGGCTCAGCGATTTACTGCAGAGCAAGTACTGAACACAATCAAATATTAGAGTCACTGTCACTCAGTGGCGGTTCTAGGGGGGAGGCCAGGGCCCCCTCTGGCCCCCCCTAAATTTGGAATCATATCGCATCAAACAATTTTCTGAAACTGGTTGCAATGTGCGTTTTTTTCTGTGGCGGTATGTGATGAAAAGAGTACTTTATTGTGTCATAACCAATAACCAATGCAGAGAAGCAATGAGGAGGCTGCGCGCTGTGACGCACAAGTAGTCTGTTTTTTGAATGATTCGTCACTCAGTCTGCATTCACTCAAATAGATGTAAAACGCGGGCTATAATGGTTGCTACGCACTTGATTATAGATAAAATAACCTCTCTTTATACACGTTGTGTTGTGTGTATCTTCACCCATATGCAGCAGTGATACTGTAGATTCATTTTACTGACTTGACAACTTTGAATTCCATTTCAAATTCCATTTCGTTAATTTAAACATACTGGTAGTTAAAATATATTTTTTCAATGGCTAATTTCTCCGAACATGTACACATATGTAATCTTTGATCATATTCCGAATTATGAAGATGCAGCCAAAGATAAATTATGACCAACACTATGAAAGAACCATTCATGTGTGACTATGACAGATACATGTTTAACAGAGATAGGCATACCCGAGAATAGATATAGAAAATAATATAATTTCAGTCTTGTTCACATATAGCGAGAAATAATATTATTTTATCCAATTGTCCAGTGCTGCTTACAGAGAATTAGATGTTTGTTTTTATGCTTATGCTAACTTTGCGAAGAGTCCGCTAACAGAGAGCAGCTAGGCTACAAAGCATGTACAATAAATGGTTTAGTTTTACTTTTATAAATTGAGAATGCATGACCATAGTACAGATACATTACTTTTCAAATAAATAAATGAACTTGAAATTATCTTACTTCATGTGTAGAGACTGCAGAGTGATACAGTACATGGCCAAATAAAAAAGACTTTCAATAATCCGGAAAATTAGTTAAAGGGTTATCCCCCCCACCCCCCCTCCCCCCAAAAAAAAACACCTTATGTAACTCATCAGAATAGCATGAGAACAAATGCAATACTGATCTTATACAACAGTTTAATACAATAAATAAGTTAATATTGTGTTCAACATAAGAAAGTCATATTGGGAACGACATGGGGGTGAGTAAATGGTGATAGAATTTTCATTTTTAGGTGAACTACCTATCTATTGGTTAAGATAAATGTTAACGTGGGCTCCCTAAAGTTGCCCCTGCCTGGCCGCCCTAGTTACCATGGTCCAGAACCGCCACTGCTGTCACTTGATGATGGATCTGGTGAAGGAAGCTGTGAGTGATCAAAATATTTATTTTCAAGACGTTGAAAATGAGTTTTGAGAATAAGCGTGAGATCGTGAACATGATCCAGATGCAGAATGTACTGGGAAATTAGTTCTGACGAGGATAGTGGTGATGGTATAAAACATCTGCTCAAACTGAACCCTTCCAAGCTCCAAAAGGTAACGAAATGTGTTTTATTTTATTCTTCTGTAATTGTTGCTCTAATATCAGGAGTGTTATATATTATCGCGACAGGTAGAGATCTATCCATGTTAGATATAGATCCGGGTCGCTAAAGACCCGAATATTTAAGAATGTTTGGCGAAACAGTCATGCATTTAAGGGTTACATCCAAAAATAAAATATTTAGGTAATATCTGTCTGGGGTGAAAAATCACTGACTTTATTATTGTTATTTTCAGAGCTTTTAATATACTCTTATTATAAAAATAACTTTATTAACATCTATTTATCTTTAACAAGTAGGCTATTCTTTTAGTAAGGAGACCTCAGAAATCTGAAATCAGAATGAAAAAAAAGGTTTTTGCTCAAAATGGTGTTGTTTCCAAACAAAGGGAAAAAAATTATGTTTATCGGTGTCGATGTCGGCATCAGCCAAAATGATTTGAAAAATATCAGCATATCAGATCCACTACTTTTTTGCAATGCCAGTTATATAATACATAGGACTTTTAGCAATTGCGAGTTCTAATTTCTTAGAAATTTAGATTGCTAATCTCAGGGGGAAAGTCACAATTGCTAGATATAGGGGGGAGAGTGGGAACAGTTGCAACACAATTTAAAGTTATTCAGTATTAACTTCTTATCTGTAGTCGTGCCCATCTGTTCGCCCTTGGGAACGAGGTGTGTTCAGGCGCATTGTTGGCACATTGCTATTTTGAGACAAATGAAAACGACTGTGTCATTGACCAACAAACACCTGGGCTAAGGTTATTAGCGCAGTATTTGTTGTGTAGATTAAAGGCAGCCTATAGGTTATTACACACACAGCAGCACACACAAAAAAAAATTATATTAAAAATAAAAGGATTCCTCTCTGGGGAAGCGTCTTTCCGCTCGAAAATTCCGCCACGCAAATAGAGAATCTGAAATTGGTGCTAGCACAACTGGCTTTTAAAGGGTGATATAAAAAGAAAAATCACAAATTATCTTTTTTACTCTCAATTATCTATTATTTTAGTTTATATTCCACAATTTATATTTGAGGGGGGGGGGGGGGGGGCGTCAAGTTATAAACTCAAATAAGGTCAGAATTGTGAGTTATATCTAGCACGTATGACCAAACCCCCCCCCCCCCCACACACACACACACACACACATATTTGTGAAATATAAACGTGTAATTCCAAGTTTTAAAGAAAAAGTCAGAATTGTGAGATAAAAAGTGAAAGTGAGTGACGTTTCTTGAATCTGAAAACAGTCCATGCTACAGCACTGAGTGTTTACACTCTTGGTATCACTCCGCTTGTCTTTGTTAGCACGTTACAGACTGTCAGTCTGTGCTTTAGTGTTTGGAATTTTACAGTGACCATTTTTGCAGGTTACATCGCTATACAGTCAAAGGTGGCGAGTGAGTGAGTCATTGAATCATTCATTCAACCAATTTGTTAAAAAAAAAACGAATTCATTCTAAAACGAAACACATGTCTTTACAGCGGAGTAATATAATCATTCACAAAACACAGCAATGAAATTATATGAACAAGTTGCTGAATCATTCAGTTGTTTTAACTGATTCATTTGACAACGCTGATTAATATAATAATGAATAATATTGTGTCTAAATCTTAAGCTACTCAGTATTACATTTTTATTGAACTGTGTATAAAAGCAATATCACACATATTTGTATACAAAATTGCCTTAAAAATGTCTCAAAAGATTTCTTTGTTATATAACTTTGTGTATGTGTTCAATTATTCTCTGCTAATATGTTCATGTTTTCTACTGATGTATTCTTCACAGAGGGAGCCTACAAACTTTTCTCAGCAGGAAGCATAAGATGTAATTGTCCTTGTAAGTAACATTTTTCTTCATTACAGTCCATTTGAATCCACTAAAATGAGCGTGTTGCTGTCTGTTCCTCAAGTTACTTTGTAGAGCCCACAGTAAATCTGACCTGCCTCATTCCAGCTGGTGTCATCACATTGGCTTACACTGCAAGTTATGTTACAAAATAGATGCTTGCACAAATAACAGTAGAATAATTTTTGTCCTCTGCTATTATCAGTCCGTGCAATACAAGCCATGTTTGTAGAAAGCAACAGGTTTGTTGGTTTAATAGAATATCTGCTCAAATGACTTAGCTGTCACACTTTAGAAATATGATTGTACCTCCCTCATGGTAAAGTACTTGCCTACAAAAATACATTTCATTATGAACTGCTTCACAGAAGACAATAATTTAGCATCTGTTTACAACCTCTCTTGCAAGGTCAGTGCAGTAGACTGCAGCATGCATTACCTCAAAACACAGATTGTGCTTTTATATAAATAAAGCCTGATCCTTCATACTAACAAGCTGCATAGTTGGGCACAGAAAATTGGGCTCCAAAAAAAGTTTAATGCACATAAATATGGCAGAGTAAAATGATAATGAATTCTCCCTGAGGGGAAATCTATTTACATTTATAATAATAATAATAATAATAATAATAATAATAATAATAATAATAATAATAATAATAATAATAATAATAAGATGAATTTTAAATGATTTAAAAAAACCTCCATAAAGTTTTTACATTTTTAATGTGTTGATATTTTTAATGGCACACATTTTTTAATTACCATTAATCCACACAAAAAAAATGAATCCATTTAATAAGATGTAATGCTACATGAGCTCATGACTAATGAAGATGCTCATCATTCAGCAAGCTCACATCAAAAATAATAATAATCACATAAAGTTTCTTTCTGTTTTCTGCTTATCAGAGTCAGACTGATCTGATGTCATTAACGTCTACCTCCGTCATGTATGTTAACTGAATCACATCCTGAATGAGAAGCGGTAGCACAAATGTTGCTTCAGGCCCTGTTCTGGATCAGTCCTGTATCTAGGATTTGTTATGTCTGGTATTAATTAAAGTTGAAATTGAATTAATGTCATAATTTATCAAGCTGCACTCATTCCACAAAAGGAGTACCATTTGTGCCCACAGCATTTGATGACCTGTATCGGTAAATGTTTTGCTAGCCTAAATTAATTCATTCAATTTTTTCATCCAGTTATTTACATTTTCATACACACTGAAACATAATATTGACAGAACTAAAACTTAAATTATTTACTTATGAACAACTTTACCGTCATACAAATTTGTACGTATTCTTATTTATGAATATTAAAATCGTGGCATTAATGTTTTGACTCTCTTGTATTCACTTGTCATATCAATGACATGTCTTCAGTCGCATTTATTACATGCAGTTTACTCATCTACTTAATACAATAAGTACATTGTACTTATTTTTGATGTAATTACATAATAGTTAATATAAAGTGGGACCAAACTTACTATTTAAAACCTATTCACAAATTTGCTGAGACCAACGTTTACTACTTTTACAACTTTTAGAGAGAAGTCTTAAGCTAAGAGAGTTGAGTTTGTTGCTATGGATGATGTCAACACGCTTACTAACCATGCAGACAGTGATTGTCTGATGGGGGAGGGGTGTCTGTCAGATTTAATCATAGAAATATTGTAGAACAAGGTATCATGTTGCCATATTCAAATAAAGATTTTAAAATATAGGCTAAGTGTCACCAAATAAAAGTAAAGTATATGTTCAGCTATTTGTCAGCCTCTTTCTGCATCCCGAGAGATTGCAGAATTCATGATCGGGGGGCATGATCGGGAAAGATCCACAAGATTATTTTCAACTTGACCGCTCAATGTCATTCAATGCATTTTTCCTGTACATAAATTAACCTTTATGTTATGTCATCGCAGATTCAAATATATACATCTAAATATGTATTGCATTTATGAAGATAAGGCTCAGCACCCAAGACATTCAAATATTAGTGTCACTGTCATTTGATGGTGGATCTGGTGAAGAAGCTGTCAGTGATCAAAATATTGATTTTAAAGATGTTGAAAATGATAGCTTTGATATGTTTGAGATGGCGAATATAAGCCAGATGCTGAATGTACTGGGAAATGAGCTCTGACGAGAACAGTGATGATGGTATAAAACATCTGCTCAAACTGAACCCTTCCAAGCTCCAAAAGGTAATGAAATATTCTTTATTTTATTCTTATGTAATTGTTACAATAATATCAGGAGAGTTTTATAATATATAATAATAGATCCGGGTCGCTAAAGACCCGAATATGTAAGAATGATTGGCGAAACAGTTATGCATTTAAGGGTTATTGAGCATAAAAAAATATACTTACAATCTTACACACCTCGGGTCGTTAGCCACCCTATACAATTTTTACTAGAAATTAATGGAAAAACAGGCATTATTTTATCATTGTATTATTTTTTCTTGTTATATTGTTTATAACAGTGGTTCCCAACCACGTTCCTGGAGGACCCCCAACAGTGCACATTTTGGATGTGTCCTTTGTCTGACACACCCACATCAGGTCTTGGAGTAGCTACTAATGAGCTGATGACCTGAATCAGGTGTGTTTGATTGAGGAGACATGCAAAATGTGCACTGTTGGGGGTCCTCCAGGAACGTGGTTGGGAACCACTGGTTTATAATGAATTGATTGAAGTATACTAAGAAGGTTGATGTCTAACTTTAAAAAAATTAATGAGGAGGAAGGTAGTGAATGGCGTCCCAAGTCGCTAAAGACCTGAGGTATGCCTTTAAGGGTTAAAAATTTACTTTAAAAAAATAACCATTACAAAATGAGAATTAGATTGAATATGGCAGCAACTACAATTAAGAACACATATTTTATTGTTTATAAGTGTTTCCTGTTGATGTACATGTCATAAATACAAGCATTTGGGGCTTAGCTTGTTTGGTGTTTTGCTGGTGTCCTGCTGTGGCCATATGATGTCTATCATCACCTCTATCACCCGTCTGTGACTCCACCTGCTGGTTGTTCATGCAGTGCCCGCAGAATCCATTTACTTTCAATTAACTCTGCTACCATCCACCCCAGGGACATGGCCCTAGCCTGCTCGTAGTGCTGCCAGCGTAGAGTGTTCACCTGCCTTGTCCTTAAACTCGTGTCCTATTTTGTAGATTTAGTGGCGAGGGTCTGTCTCAAAATGAATGCCACAGTTTTGTGTGGCCTTACTGAGCATGAAAGTCATTAGTAGTGTTAAATGGTCAGTGAATTGGGAGGCTTGGCTGCTTTGCTTGGCGCTCAATAGCCAACTGAAAGAAAATTAACATCTGCTGTGCTGTGAGACCAGCGTGTTCTCTCTTTTTCTCTTTCTGTCTCACTCATAGCCTTTCTCACAATATTCGGACAGAGAAACAACAGTGCCACCTTGTGAATGAGAAAAATCAGATCGATGCTGTTTTATTCAGCAGCTTTTGATGGGAGAGATATAACGCAGCATGCTAATGGTTGAAGGTCATGACTAGACAGTTATGGTGTTTTAGATGCAAGTAAACAAACAAATATCAGTAGGTTTGCAGTTGCAAATGTTGACGACAAATGCAGATGGGGGTAGTGGGTGTTCTTGTTGTCAGTACACTACTGCACACAGAAACACCAAATAGAGCAATGTTCTTAGTCCAGCAAGCAACGTGTGCACAAAATTAAGGGGTCATTCCTGCTATAGTACATTTTCATGTCCATATCCAATATATCTTAACGTATTAGATACAATATTAAACTCATACATTTTCATAGAGAGAAATCATATACGTTTTATTTTATCATGCTATCAAGCGTGTATTTAATGTAATCATGATACTTTGGTTACATGAGCAAGTATCATTCAATGTGACAATAAGTTATTTTGCTTGTCTCACTTTAAAACATTTCTGTTTGATATACATTTTAGAAATAAGCATGAAAGGATCACTATTTCAAATGGTTAAACATATCTAAATTAATCTTTTGTTAAAACCTTTTATAGCTTTCTCTTTATTCCCATACCTGTTAAATGTCTTGCCATTGTGTAAATAATCAAATTCAAATGAATAAAATATATGGTCTAAGCTTAATCAGGCTATAGCTTTTAATAGAAATACTCCCTGAAATTACTTTAAAACATTTTCCCCTGGTTTCACAGACAATGCTTAAGCTAGTCCCAGATTAAAATGCATGTTTGAGCTGTTTTAACTAAAAGCAACTTGCACTGACAGATCTTAAAATATGTCAGTGCCATTGTTTTGTCTCAAAATGCACACCAGTTATGTTTTTTCCTAAGGCACGTTTATAAAAGTTACTTAAATATCCTAAATGAGCCTAAATGAAGGCCTAATCCTAGTTTAGTCTAAGCTGTGTCTGTGAAACCGGGCCTTTTGTCACGGTAAGGAATGGGTGACAACAGCGAGGACTCAAGTGCAGGAAGAAAAGGTGATTTTAATAAATAATAATAAATAAATAAATTACACAAACAAAACACCCACGAGAGGGTAAACCAAACTTGACATAAACTAAACACAAGGAGCAGGAACATGAAGCATGAGAGGGAACAGAAGACAACACTGATCCTCCGTGGAAAAGTGAGAAGCGATCAGGAAGTCCAGTTTAGCAATGTTAACAGTGACACCAAAGCTCTGAAGCGTGTGTCAAAAAAATGAAACGATTTTCAGTGAAGCTTTGTATTGATGCTTGATTCGTTCTATCAAAATCACGTGACCAATGACGTCTGAAGCTTCGTTTCACACACACCCGCGTGATTGCTTCGTACTCTGATTCAAAAAGATGTAAAAATGCACAACACGACACAGGTAATATGCCTACACACACACACACACACACACACACACACACACACACACATATATATATATATATTTATATATATATATATATATAAAATATTCCTACTTCCTCTATTCATAAGTTTTATTTGTTTACAGACAGGAAAAATAGCCACATTCCATAAAATATGTCATCTTTATTGATTCATTAATTCATTTTTGCTTCTTTTGCCCTGATAATGCGTTGGTCGCGAAACATTTTGCGACACATCGCTTTCCCTCACTTTCACCAGCAGAGGTCCTCGTCGAGCTCTGATTTGAAAAGCTTTGAGAAATTAACCTTTTTCTGATACAATTGTGCTGAAAGCTTCACTGTTTCAGAAAGCTTCACTTCGCCATCACTAGTCCAGTTCTCGGCTGAACGAAGGAGTGCAAACCACACCGGGTGATCCTCTGTGAAGACAGGCGATCTACAATCCAACAGGGAATCACAAGGACTCAGGAAACACCCAGGAGAAAGACATGCACACAGGAACAGAACACAACGATCCAGCACAGGACACTAAATACACGGACACTAAATAGGAAACAAACAAGGTCGGTGATGAGGGAGAACAGGTGGGGAAAATTAATAAATAATCAGATCACAAGATGGGCGGGGTTAGATGAGAACACATGGCACAAAGATACACATGACAAGCCATGTGTTCACACAAAACATGGCAATAGGCTTGTTCGAGAAGCATTGGTGCTGCGCAGACCGATCGCCGTATGACATCAAAGTACTGCGAGAGCGATTCAAAAGCATAAGTAGTCGTTTGCTCTCCAATCGCTCTCGCGGTACGCCGAACGGTCTGTGTAGCGCCGATGCATCTCGAACAAGGCCGCAACATACTCCGCAAGAACTGAGAAAAAAGTTCTCGCTCCAAGGGCTGCAAGAACAAAATTACGTAATTTTGTTCTCAGAGCCCTGGTTTGGGAGTTCTCACAGCTTGTTCTCGACACATCGTCTGAGCAGAACTTTTTTCTTGTGGGTGTCCGAGAACTATTGTGTAATTGATCAGAATTTTAAAGTGGGCGGGGTTAATGCAGAGAAACGTAGATGTTCGGCACCTGCTTTTCTCGTGGAGTATGTAATGTCCTGGCCAGAACGAACTTTGTTCTTGTTCTTGCCACCTCGAGAAAACGAACAAAATGTATTTGTTCTTGCAGAGTATGTTCCACAGTGTCATGGCTCTGTCATAAACCCAAGAGCAAACTAGACCGAAGTGACAGAACCATGACACCATTGTGTTAAGATTACAGATTTCATGACGTACTTCATAACAGGAATGAAGTAGCAAATGGGCTAGGTTCAGTGGTGGAAAGAGTACTGAAAAAGCATACTCAAGTAAAAGTACTGTTACTTGTCAAAAAATGCAGTGCAAGTAGAGTAAAAGTACCTGTCCTAAATACTACACAAAGTAGGAGTAAAAAGCAGCCCTTGTAAAAGTACTCAAGAGTAGTGAGTAGTGATTATTATGCTATGAATGTTATTCCACCTTATACCCTGCAAATTAAAAATGTAGCTTACTCTTTTATGGCTGATTCTCAGTAAGAACAAAAAACATGAGATCAACAGTATATCAATATTTTGATATAAAGTTTTATTTTTGACTGCTAGCACTAAAAATACAGCCATGTAATATTTGAGAAAGCAACCAATAATCTTGTAACATTTATGACAACCAGTCTGTAGAGGTTTTCTTGCGATTAATTAAAAAAAGTTGCAAAGCGTTGTACATTAACAATTTTATGTTAAAAAAGCAGTTATTTCTTTTCAAGACGCATTCATTGTACTGCTTTAATTTCAATGGATGTTTTCTCTGTTAAAAGAATAGGCTACACTTCAGAAATCAGAATCGAGTAACTCACAATTTTCACCGCTGATTATTTTTGCTTGTAATTAAAAACATAAACCTGATTTAAATCTGAAGTTTTATTAAAGTTATTTGCTATATACATGGACTACAATTTTAAATCGCCATGTGAGAACACATTACATTAAAATATGCACTTGTAATGAGTGTAAAATCCACATTATAATTTTCATTCAAAATCTTTTCTTTATTATTAAAAACTCAGATTCTCTCTTTTTTTTTTTTATTGGATTGCATTTTGATTTAATTATGCTGGTATGTATATTTTTGGAGTTTTATATATGATTTGTAATGAAGTGTACCGCCCCTTTAAGAAACACTTAACTTTGGACACGTTCTCTCCTCGCTCAGTTGATAAACTACGCTGAGATGAGGATGTATGTTGGCTCACGGAGCAATTTCACGATTTAAGTCATCATACAGTAACCAGCAACAACCCCCTTTTATAAAGCGCGCGTGCCTCTCACTCTAGGCTGGTCGCGACTCCCTAACGCTATGGTTGATATGACGGGAGTCACACGCGTGATGCATGGAGACAGGACTAATGCCGCGTTCCAGGCAACCCGTAACCCGTGTTTTTCCAACCTTCTACCCATGAAAGTGCACTGGAACGGCAGCCAAACCCGTGACTTTCCACCCGTGAACTCGTACTAGATCGATGTTCTCCCAGTTACGAGTTTTGACGTCACATAGCCCGCGAAGCAACAATGGCAGCCCATACGGATGCAGTGTTTATGAAACAAATATACAAATAACGTAAAATAAAAGGTATAACAGCTTTTCTTGCCGTCTGCGCCGTTTTTCTCCTCAGTTTCCCTCAAATAAGCAAGGAGTAAGCACCCTTGGCGATAGAAATTATTGTAAATGAGCATATACCCAGTACGGTCCGCTATATGCTTTGTTTACATCTAACTACCACATAATTCCTTGCGCTCAGGCATTTTGGCGTGACTTTGCCTGGAACACTACAAAGTCATGAGTCGTGGTTTGAAGTTGTAATTTACGGTCTCAAAAACCTGCCTGGAACGCAGCATTATTATTCGCCTTGGCCAATCACATTGACAGGACAAAAATAAACATAATGTTGGTTAAAATGGTTTAGGGAAAATAGCGCAGTAAAAGTACCTATACAGCACTTAAAATGTGCTCAAGTAAAAGTAAAAGTACACTGTTTTTAAACTACTTAATAAAGTACAATTCCTGAGAAAAACTACTCAATTACAGTAACAAGAGTATTTGTAATTTGTTACTTTACACCACTGGCTAGGTTACACTATTAAGATGGTCCATTTTAGAGATTCTACTTACTTTAAGTAACCTTGCAACTTACGCCAACAAAGTCTTGTGCAAGTATTAGTAGACTGTCTGCTTAATATCTGCTAACACTATATTGAGATGGTCCCGCAACAGACATTGTACTGACTATAAGGCCACGTTCACACCGCAGTTGAATGCGGTTGTCAGTCCTTTATGGCTACGTTCACTCTCTCAGTTTTGGGATTGACCACCACATTTACGTACAGGTGTGAGTCTTGAAATGTCCCGTTCACTCTTACAGTAGTGTCTCAGACTGTCTGTATTAACGTGCAACGGGAGTCAAGCCTGTGTTCTCTTACCAGTAATAATAGGGATTGTGACCAAAGTAATAGATGGCGACATGCATACAACAGAAAAGTCTTATCACTTTTGACAAGACAAGAGTTTAATCAAGCCTTGAGTTTCATTCATCAAATCTTCATTAAACGAGTGGATAGCAGCACATTTAGGTTGCGCATAGAACACAAAACTGATGAAAGCAGCTCTGGAGAACAGTTACTGGATCTAAACCCTTCAGATGACACACAATTTATATCTCCATCACCGTAAGTTACTGAAACGAAACCACACATGAAAACCAGCAACACACTGTAGACTGTAGTCTTGCACTATATGGCGAGACAGACAACTTTGTCCAGTCCAGTCATTCTGTTATTCTAATTAGGCTTGTTCAATTACCATTGTTGAGCATGAATTAATAAAAAAAATCGGTGTAACGCTAAGGTTCCAACGAAGAAGAAGGAGATGAAAATAATATACAGGGTTTATTAGAATGATACAAAGCCAGCATGCGAAACTGCATGCAACATAACACACAATACCGGACACTGAAGTGGGCACAATGAAGAAAGGTAACGCTTTAGCTTACAGCCCAGAAAGTACTGTGTAAGTAAAGCGAATTTACAGCATAACTTTCGGTAATTATAGTGTAACTATAAAGTACGTATGTGTAGGTATAAGCGGGCTGTAAATTAAAGTGGTGTTTGATCCCCTCTTGTTTCATGTAGTTACAGGGTAAGCATGAATCTGCGAGCTGTATATTAAAGGGGTGTTTGTTACCCTTAATTTTCATATGAACATGTCCGGAGATGACGGAAAACAGAGAGCAGCAGCTTCCGTTTCTGCTCTGACAGCCGCAAGACCACAGCGAACACGGTGAGTGCATGTTAGAAATCAGGAATGGTGAGAGAACATTGTACTTGCTATGTTTTTCAGCCAAAATTTAAATCCTGTCTGGCTTGCGCGTTTTCCCGTAATGTTTATGTGTTAGGTCAGTAGGAGGTATTTTGTGACTGTTCAAACATATTCAACCAGATGAGAGTCTACACTGAGAAAGCAATACAGTCGAATGTATTTTAGCATTAGAAAACATTAGCATTCATTAGAACAGTAAAGAAGGTTTTTAGCTGAAACCGAGGTCCATGGTGATTTATACAATAAAAGTCGATGGCTACCGTCACTTTGAGAGTAAAAAAGAACATGACAGGCAAAACAAAATTAAATTAATACTCCAGAAGATACAGTGAGGTCTTATGAAGCGAAACGATCAGGTTGTGCTCATTGTGTTTTGCTTTCCAGTTTGTATTTCCACAGCATGAAGGTAAGATCTTAGGTATTTATGAATGAACCACTCATTTTAAATCTTCCCAGTCTACTGACATTTGTTATGACATCCGCTTAACATACTGTCATGTTTCTTGAATTCACGGACTCATTAGCTGTGTCCCAAAGTGAAGGGTGCGCACTTCGAAGGCCGTGCACTTTCGAAGGCCAGACCAGGCCACGCCTTCGAAGTGCACGAAGTGCATGAAGGGCGAACCGAGGGACAGGGTTGCCAGGTCTGCACAACAATACCCCTCCAATTGCTAATCAAAAGTAGCGGCATCACGGCCAAAATGGGCCAGAATATGCCAAAACGCGGGGGGCACCCAGTACAAATATTGCTAAAGTAAAGACAACTTACACCTGTGGACTATAGGCTACAAACAACCCACATCAACAGTAAATGCTTCCCAATTCCAGACTTGGCAACACTGAACCGAGCGTCGTTGAATGGGCTGTAGCAGGTGTGTGAACACTGACAGCGGACGTTCGTGAGGAGATTTTAAAAAGAGAAATGGAGCAGAATTTATTTATTTATTTTTTGCTTTTTATGAGTTTTATTGGATTTTGGACATGCTTCAAAGCCTGCGATGATGGGAGACCGGACCATAAGCACGTAAATCTGTAGCATATGGTTAAATATTTAATCGTTAAGTTGCAACTATTGTTTATTTATTATGTTAAATGTAACTGTTATAATATATTTTAAACATTTATATATTTACGTCCAAGTCTTTATTTAAGTACTTATTTTTATTCAACTCACATCATCTCAGATGCAATTGTAGCTACTTTTTATGACATGACATGCCAGCCGTCGACCGATTCAGCCCCGCAAACCTGCGGACAGTGGAAATATGCGCTCGTCCCAGAAGAAGATGATGCCCCGCTGGCACAGGCCTTACCAGGGTTTCTATTGTGCATTACCATCCCGGTCCAGCTCCACCAGCGTCTCAGCTCAATGAAAGTGTAGAAATGTGTAGAAATGTTTTCTTCTGTTTCAGCTGTTAATTTAAATTTCTGTTGTTTCTGATGTTTATTGTAGGCCTATGAATAGTTGTAAAAAGTAGGCCTACATTAATGTATAGACCAATTTATTTTCATTTACACATTTTAATTTACATGACAAGAAAATATATGCATGAACATATGAATTTGTTTAATGTACAAATTATAACTTGCATTACAAAAATAAACAGAATGTACATAACCACTTCTGTTTTATTTAGCCTACACATTTCAAGTTAACGAAAATGAACAATAGACAGCCATTACTTGGTTTAATTTACAAATAACTTGCAAAAAAAATCTAATTGTTCTGTGCATCCCGGCCACGACTTTACATTCAGCCTTTGGAGGAGACTTTCGGTATAATGGACCGTCGTCAGTGAGCGACATTCATTTATTCATTCATTCATATAAAATACTTTATTTTGCAGTAAAGTCAGCAGTTTTCGTTTATTTGCATTTTGACTTATAGTTTTGAGTGACAGATGTCGTATTTTTGTCTGTGACATATTTTAGCTACGGTGTTGACAGTATGCCTATGATAAGAAAAACATAAATGATTGGCCAACATAGCCTTTTACTTCTGTTATCCCCAGTCTCTCTCTCTCTTTCTGTAGGACATTTAAAAGAGAGATTCTGGAAACGAAATCAAAATTTAGCTGGATCGGTCGGGTAGGGAATAAAATAATTTATAGCGCGTGAGCACGTAGTGAATTTGAAGCGCGAGCGGGAGGGTGCGGTGCGGAATAGATCCTATTGCGGGAGCGGGACGAAAAAACAGCCCTGCGCAGATCTAATTTGTATTTACAGAAAGTGCAGAAATAAGAAAGATAAAAGAAAAAAGAAAGAAAGAGCGAAAAAGGAGAGAATGGACTGATTCCTCTTCTTGAGAGAATGGTTGAGAAATAAATAACACTTATGCAAGTTAAAATGGGGAAATTAAAGTTTATCTTGCCAGGTTGCTCTACCACAAATGCACTAAACGTTTTGTTTACTTCAAGTTCAAGCGGTTGCGCCAGGCTACACTTGAGTTACCGACCGCTACCGTCTTTCACTGGGGAATTTAAACCCGCGCCGCAAGAAATCTGATCGAGTGCCGCGGGAATGCGGACCAGTCAAATCCTGTAGTCACCAGTGTGCTATGAATTCTGGGATAGGGTAGGCTGTGAAGTTGTGGTAAGGTTCCATCTGCTGTACCCTTCCTTTGCCTGAGAAACGGAGGGCGCATTTTGAGTCGCTTTCGACTTGCGGCAGCCTTCGTCGCGCTGCTGTGACGCAATCGCACTTCAAATGTGGCCTTCAGAGGTGCAGCTTTCACATTGGGACAGCCTTCGTAGTGCCGCTGTGACGCAATCGCACTTCAAATACGGCCTTCAGAGGGTGCAGCCTTCACATTGGGACAGCCTTCGTAGTGCCGCTATGACGCAATCGCACTTCAAATGCGGCCTTCGAAGTGCGCGCCCTTCACTTTGGGACACAGCTAGTCTCTCTCTGTGTAAGTGTGTCTGATCAGATCATCAGCACCTGCTGTGGTTGATCAACCTGCCTATTTAATGTCTTGCTTACCACCCTGTGTTTGTCAGATCGTTTGGTTGTCTCCTGTGGTCCTGTCCTGTCTTCTGTCCGTGCTCTCTGGAGATTTGTTGTTCCCTTTGGTTCCTGTCTGCTCCAGTGGATTCTCTTCGGACGTTTCTCTACGGATTGATTGCCCATTGCATCCCTGCGCTACCTGAGGATTGTTCTACCTGCCTTCGACTCTGACCACTATTGTTATCACTACTCACTGAGTTTGGAATAAACTTTCCTTGATTTTCACTCGCACTCTCAAACACAATGCTTGTGATAATGTTTGTTAACTCTACAATAAATAAATCTTCTTAACCAGCTAATTACACTTCAACAGTGATGCCATAGAAATATACAGAGCTATCGCAAAAACCGAAGTTCAAATGCTAAATTATAAAGATGGCTGCATGCTTGTTCCTAAAAATTGTCCCACCAGCAATAATATCTGGCCCCTGCCCACAGCCAGATTATTTTGATAGCGGCTGGTTCGGAAACAGATCTGTCATGATAATGAAATGGAGGCCAGCTAGTGAGAGCTGTGCAGGTAAATCTCACTCCCCTGATTGTCAAGATACATCTAATGACTGACGCTAGCGAATGCAGCCTTTAGCCTCTTGGTTAGAACGTCCTACTCCCACGCGGAATGACCCGGGTTCGAGCACCGCGTGGAGCGCATGGTGCGAACTGAAAAGATTACAATATCAACAGTTACTCACAATCAATTTATCTTTAGTGATTTTGCCTTCAGAAAAGTACGAGAACGTTTTTGCCGCAATGTTTTATTTTGGGATGAATTAACAGCTTTTAATATGAAAAGTTCATATTAAAAGTTCTTTAGACAAAAAAGACATTTAAAAGATTCCGTGGAATGGATCGTTAGACACACCTCTAAACAAACAGTGAACCATTGAAACGCCTCAGCAGCACCAATGCGTGAACAATAATAAAATCAAATTCAGCTTCCTTTTTATCAAAAATATTGACAAGACAGCCAGCTCAAAAAATGAATTCTTGATCATGGATGCAGAACAGCTGGGGGTTCATATGCATATACTCCTGAAACGACAGAGTAAACATGAATAGAGTTCAAGTCGAATGAGTAGAGTTAAAGCCAGTGGCACCCAAAACTTCAATAAAAGAGCAGTTTCCAATATCTCTGGGTACCAAGGGAGCGCGCTTGGCGGTGGTCGACGCTCCAATGCCTCGCCACCCTCAGGTGCCTCTCCCTTCACCAGCAGGGGACGTCGGCTGTGGGGACGCACTCAAGCGGCCTCCCCACACTCGCACGTCCCCTCCGCGGATGCAGGTAAGTGTTCTGCAGCACACTCAGATCCCACTTCGGGTTCTGCAGCACACTCAGATCCCACTTCGGGCCGCTCCCATGCCGTCTGAGCCGGATCCCTGCGTTCCGCCTCGCTGCCCCGCTGCGGGTACGTCGTGGTGCCGTTGGTCCCCCTGCATCCCCCCAAGTTCAGGGGCGTTCACTCCCCAACAGTAGTGGAGGCGAACGCCCCCGTGCTCAGGGCGGAGATCGCAGTCCTACTGGCGAAGGACGCGATAGAGCCGGTCCCTCCAGCTGATATGAGATCCGGGTTTTTCAACCATGTCCGCTATGGTTTTACCTCTCCCCTGTAGCTGCAGATTAAGCTTGTTTAGGTGGCCCAATGTATCCGCTAAAAATGCAACATTAGACATACATTTTTCATCTTCCAGGAGGGCAAGGTGATCAGATGCTGCCCTAATCTTGCTTAATTTAAGGAACGCCTTGACCTCATCCAGAAGCGCACAGAAGCGACTCAACGATTTTCCTTTGCTTAACCAGCGTACGTCATTGTGTAGTAGCAAGTCATCGTAAGCGGCCTCTTCTGACTCAGCCACAAGTTGTCGGAAAAGACGATGCTGTGTGCTTGATGTTCCCCTGACAAAATTAATGACTCGCTTCACTTTATCCATAACTTCCTTTAGCTCACCGCTGAGCTTGGTGCAAAGGACACTCTGGTGGATGAGGCAATGCAGTCCATGTATTTGGGGGGCGATCTCCTTAATTCTGCTTACCAGACCTCTGTGCTTTCCCACCATAGCTGGAGCCCCGACTGTCACGATTAGGTTAACCTTCTCAAATGACAATGAATGCAGCCTAAACAACTCTTCCAATTTCATGAATATAATGTCCCCAGTCGTGCGCCCTTCTAATGGAATGAGAGAAAGCAGCTCTTCCCTGAACTCCTTTCCATCAAAGTATCTAACGTAGACGCACATCTGGGCTACATTTGTGTTGTCAGTGCTCTCATCAATGGCTAGGGAAAAGTAGCTAGCCTAATTGAGACCACTGATCATAACTTCCTGCACAGCATCTGACAGCACATCTATGTGCCGGGTAGCGTACCTCACAGATAGGGGTAACTGTTTCACAGAGGCAATAATAGCATTCATCGACTTGTCAGTAGCCGCCAGTTCTTCCAAAACTGTCACCATAACCTATTTGAAAACCTCTGCGTCAGTGAATGGCTAGTTGTGTTGTGCGAGCACCCAAGACGCTTTTAGAGACGCACTTGTCTTTTTCTGTTGATCTGTGAGACCCCGCACTGAGACCCCTGCTGCTGTGTGCATAATTTGCTGTCAGTGCTTCAATTTTGCACTTTCGTGCCTCTGTTTGAAGTGGAAAGGCCACTTTGAAGGTGCCATACTTCATCTCGTGGTGCCATCTGATATTATATTCTTTGCAAACAGCAACAACTTCGTTGCAGATGAGACACACCGGCTTTGCATTCACAAAACCAGGTAAAATAAACGCATAAGCCCCGTTTCCACCGAAATTACCCAGAACAATTTGTACCAGGAACTTTTTTTACAGGAACTTTTTTTTCCCCCAGACCTGCTACTGCGTTTCCACTGCGGTCTAAAGTGACGTGAAGATTAGGCAAATTAGTCCGGAGACGTGGGACTGTGCACGACTTTTCCTCCCAGTCAGCGATGGACAGTAATCATTTTTTTGCGATACATAGTCTGCAACAATAACAAGTATGGAGGAAATGCAAGTAGCGCTGCTTTTGCTGGTTATGTATTGGTTTACTAAAGAGGTAATTAACAAAACTGCGGAAAAGAGACGAGCACTGATACTAAAGCGTATTCTGAAAGCTCGTAAAGCTAGATTTAAAATAAGACAACGTATGTTATTATCAGCTATGACGGACATTTACCGTGCGATTGCTGAGACAACACACGCCATCGGACTGAAAGAGCAAGTGTGTATTTGCTGAACGCAGAACGATCCTCGCAAAAGACTTTTAAAAATGCCAGTTGAAATGAAATGCTGCGTGAGCTCAACCAATCAGCATGTTCAGCGCCCAAGACCCCCCCCCCCCTCCCCCACCCCCCCCCGAAAGTTTTCGAACTTTGAAAAAGTACTACCTCGCAAGCAGGGCCGTTTGGAGGGGGAACTATTTACCCGGAACTTCATTTAGACCCCGGTTCCAGCGGTCGAAACACACAGAGTACCACCCCAAAGTTCCTAGTTCCTGGCGAAAGTTCCTGCGGTGGTAACACGGCTATAGTTGTCTTTCCATTTTTCTTTGTATGCCCTATTTTCGGTGTCGACTTCCCTCTTTAAACTCTTTGATAATGCAATTTTTTTTCTCACCAGCTAGATTAAATGTTAACATCACTGCACACAACGTAATCGCGTACCTCCAGCACGCAAACAATAATAATAAAAAAAAAATTATGCAGTTTAGTTTGTGAGGATGCCAAGGAATAATTCTGAGTGTAAAAGTAGGCGTCAAATAATTATTACAATAAGTTAGGCTCCACTGTGTAACAAGCAAATTAAAAGACAATTATTATTCAAAATATGGAAAGAGGAAATAAAATCATTTGTTAAGAGCATGACTCAAACATGCCATTAATAGGCTTATTCAAGTCCTCTTTTATTTTGAGTTATTTTTATCCATTCCGCGTCTCCCATATATGACCGTCACAGAGACCAGTGACACAAGTCGGCAGCACAACTTTCGAGCAAAATGAGAAAGAAGCGGGTTTTTTTTCAAAATTGGAGATTTTTGCTTTTTTGCAGAATCTGTTAGTTAAGATCACAAAGAAGCCTCTCCGTGTTTGAGATAGCAGTATTGGTATATTTAAAAGCATACACTTTGAGGTTGAAATCGGCTTGTTTTTTGGAGATTCTAGCATGCAGTAGAGGCGTGTTTCTTTTGTTATTGCCCCCGCCCTCCAAGGGAAGCGTGGCTCAGTGTTGCCAAGTCCGCGGTTGGGCTACTTAAACACTGTTGCCACGGGCTGTTTTTCATGTCCGCGGGCTGAAGCGACCCCAATTATGTGATATTTAGCCCCGGGAATGCGAATTTTAGTAGGCAACCATGCCAAGAAAACACATATTTTACCCCCCAAATGCGATTTTTACCGGAGAAGCCCCCCTGAAATGCGATTGGGCTTGTTTTGGGCTAGTTTTGAGTAGCAGTTGTGTGGGTTTTGTTGTGAAAACCTGGCAACCCTGGTGGCTGGCCGCGCACAGATCTCTGCTGGCAGTGCTAAAGCAATAACGAGCAGCTGAAATGAAGTGCAAACCTCCCAGATGATAGAAAGTCTGAAGCAGTAAAGAAGCAACAAGATCATCTTTCCCTTGTGCAGAAAGAGAGGGATGTGTACAACAACATGACTGAAAATAAACATACAATTGCTGTTTATACTGGTTAAATGTCACAGGACATAATAAAAGAAACGGGGTATGATGACGTGTGTTGATGTGTACTGGTATAGTAGTTGTGTCCCATTTCTTAGGGGAATATTTTCACCCCTACGCCTTGGCACTCTGTTTCAAGGGGCAAGGGGAACGGATAGGTGTAGGGGTAGGGGAAGGCAAAGGGGTATAAAATAGAATTGGGATTGGGTATGTCACAGGCAGTATGTCACAGGCAATTTAGTTGCATTTTTCATCAATTAATTTCTTAAATTATTACTTGATTATGTTCTGGCCCGCCATCTAGAAATTTTTTTTTGGCCCGATGCCAAATTTAGCTGGCGACCCTGCTCTCGCTGTCAGAAAACAGAGACGGGTTCAAATGCGAGTGAAATAAATGAGAGTTTATTCTCAAAATACAGTTAATGATAACAATGATGGTCAGATGCAATGGCAGGCTAGATCCAGGTGGCGCAGGGATGCAATGGGCAACCAGAAACCAGAACACAGTGTGGTTAGCAGGACAATAAGTAGACCAGGTAATCAAGTGCAGCAGGTGGTGATGATGATGATAACAGCCGGTAATCAGTAGCCACGCCTCCCAATCTCACACCACACACACACACACACATGGAGAGAGAGTATATACAGTTATATACAGTTTATATATATATACAGTTTTATGCAAAGGTTTGGGCACCCCTGATAATAATCATAATTTCAGTTTATAAGCCACAACTTAATTTGGATATAATTTAAACCTTATGAAAACAGTAACATTTCAGTTCTGAAATAACATTTATTCAATAAACAGAAACAATACAATTTGAGTCATAACAAAAACAGACAGGTGCAAAAATGTGGGCACCCCAAAGTAATTATCACATTAATATTTAGTAGAGCCCCCTTTTGCTGAAATAACAGCCTGTAGTCGCTTCTTATAGCCACTGATAAGACCCTGAATTCTGGTTGCAGGTATTTTGGCCCATTCTTCCTTGCAAATTGTCTCCAGTTCATTCAGGTTTGATGGTTTCCTAGTGTGGACTGCCCGCTTCAAATCATTCCATAGATTTTCGATGATATTCAAGTCTGGGGACTGGGATGGCCATTCTAGAACATTGTATCTGTGTCTGTGTATGAATTCCTTGGTAGACTTGGATTAATGCTTTGGATCATTGTCCTGCTGAAACAACCAACCCTGGCGTAACTTCAACCTCTTGACTGATTCTTGAACATTGTTCTTAAGAATCTGCTGATACTGGATGGAATCCATGCAACCCTCAACTTTGATAAGGTTTCCAGTACCTGTGCTTTCCACACAGCCCCATAGCATGATGGACCCACCACCAAATTTTATAGTAGGGAGCAGGTTCTTCTCCTGGAATGCTGGGTTATTTTTCCGCCTGACAAAGCGCTTCTGGTTGTGACCAAATAGCTCTATCTTATAGTTTCATCTGTCCACAGCACATTATTCCAAAATGATTCTGGCTTATCCAGATGAGCCTTTGCATACCTCAAACGACTCTGCTTGTTGGCAGTACGCAGAAAAGGCTTTTTCCACATCACCCTTCCATTGAGCTGTTACTTGTGCAAAGTACGCTGGACTGTGGAACGATGTACAATGACACCATCAGCAGCAAGATGTTCTTGGAGCTCTTTGGAGGTGGTCTGTGGTTTGTCTGTGACCATTCTAACCATTCTTCGCCTTTGCCTTTCAGATATCTTTCTTGGCCTGCCACATCTTTCCTTCGCAAGGACTGTTCCTGTGGCTCTCCATTTTCTAACTATAGCTGTTAGCTTTCTAACAGCGAACCTGGCATTAGTGTAAATGATTCTTTGATTAGAGCTTTTATGTATTGTTTATCTACAGGCATGCTAAACATGGTTCTGTGTGTGATTTGGCTAACTTACTAGTTTAAGCCAGTGCTTAGTGTTTGTTTTGGGTTAGTTCTTGTGACAGATATTTGGCTATAATCGTTCTAAAAATACAAAAGTTAAAGTGCCATTCAGTAGCGATCATTATAGATCCGCAGTCTTTACTCTTGAGGACTGAACAGGTTCTGCTCGATCATCTTCACTCAAATGTTCTGGGTCTGATTCAGGCTCAGATTGGTGTGGTTTTATTGACGCCGTTGTTTCTAACACTGACCAAAGCACAGCCTCCGATAAAGGTAGGGGCGTGACGTTTCCGACATACGTGCACTAGGCGTTTAGCGAATCACAACACACTGGGCCAGCTAACCAATCTGAGCCCATCGCGTATTTTTGAGGGACTGGCTTCATACAACCCGGAAAGCATCAGACCGTTTTACAAGGAGGGACAGAGCAGTGTAGAATAAAGGTCAAATATATGAAAAATAAGGCAATTTTTTTTAAAACGAAGCATGAACACATGTTACAGTGCACCCCACAAACACAGTCAAGCCTTCAAAAGAATGTGTTTTACCACCCCTTTAATTTTGGGTGTGGCAATATACCGGTATTGGCAATAACCACAATATTTAAAATGAATAGGACTGGTATGATAACATGATGCGTAAATACTCCGGTGTCCCGAGTCTGACTGTAGCCGTGTTTTTCCCTCACTCTCTATTACAAACTGTTGCAGTCATAAAAATAGTTCAGCTTTGTTTATAATGTCAAATTTGTTGTATTTCGTTTCGTTTCTTTATTAAGTTAATTTAGAAAAAATGTTTGGGGCAATTTTTGTTAGTTAAATTAAAGTTTTAGGTTTTTTCCTAATGACCAAGCGGCCAGCGGCCGACAGTGAGTTAACCGCATGTTTGATCAATTTATCCCCTCAAATCAACACTTGACTTGTCTTGCCTAAAATCCATATAGGCCTATATAAAACACTTCAAGCATATCACAATGTAAGTTTATATGTTTACTATCACCACCACAGTAAAAACGCATTTTTGACAAGCTGAGGCAGGCTCGCACGCAACGGCGCCTGCAAACGAAACGGGCTACACAATCTAAACTATAAAAATAAAAACATGCAAAACTATGCAAATTCAGTTCACGACAACGAAAGCAACAGATAGGCCTATGAGTTGTAGGCTATTTTATTTATCGGCTCATTTCAAGATCAAAGGCCGTAATAGGAGAACGAGCAACCTATAAGCACTGGTAAGAGCATTTAGTCTCATTCGTTTTAAAGCTACACTGTGTAACTTTTTTAGTCTATTCTAAGCTAAAAACACTTAGTTCTTTCAAAAATATATGTGCTCATTAATGTATATTTACTTCTTTCAAGTAATAAAGTATTCTCGTAAGTTTATAATATGCCATTGAAAATACATAAGGTAATGGGATCTAACGGTGGTCGCCATGTTGCCCCTCCATCTTGAAAGTACATTAGCCAAAGAGGGACATACCCGTAAATTCAAGCTTCGCCTTTGGCGTTTTAACCGGTTTTAACACTTGATGGCACTGTACAAAATTCTCTGCCTCGCGCATATGCGCGTCAACTTGTTCAGACTTGTCTGGTGCATGTGCAGAGAGTTTTCATCTCAGCAGCTCCAGTAACAGAGTTATATGGAGTTTTCCTGGCTTGTTTATTCCTCAAAAGTCTGTTTTTCCTTGTGTGGTATTTCTGTGCGTTAATAACTCCGTAAGTAATAATAGTTATTGTCATTGTAGATGTGTTTCAGAGTGTGTCATCACGTAATTCAGTTGATGTCACCTCAGAAGTATTTTTGTGTCAACATACAATAGCATAATGCTCACCTATTTTGTTATCAACAATGTTTATTCGTTTATAGAAAATATTTGCTTGTAATGTATGTTGATGGAAATATGCATCAGGTCTGATCGGCATATTAACAATTGTTATACAGAGCGCACTGCAGTGCTAACGTTAAAGCGGCGCACACACTTTTGTAACCGGACACCGCTTGTTAGCAGCAGCAGCGGCAGCTCAGCTCCTTTTAATGCAGCTGCATTTAGCGCCTATATATGGTACAATAAGCTCTGGTTTACGGTTACATTATACAAATGTAACTTATAAGTATACCGGTAGTTATACAGTTCTTAACTGTGTATATTTACCATCCTTATTTGTTCTCTCACAGAAACCACATTTATGTACATATCCACGCAAACCTGTTTATGCCTTGCAATTGGATGACTGAATAAACATTACTATCATCAAAGTTCACTCTGGATTAGCTGCAGTTCTTTCTAGCCGAATAATTAGGCCAGTTGAGTTTCAACCATCCCACTGCGCACAGAATATCCCACAGGCACCGTGTCGAATGTGGACGAGGTCGAGCTGGAATTCATGTTAATCTTGGTCTAAATCGGCCACCGTAGGAGTTAAAACGAAATCGGAATTGAGAGGAACAGAAACTAAAATTCACTGGATGGTCATATACCTTTTCACCACTAGATGGGGGAAAATATCACACAGTGTAGCTTTAATGGAGATTATTGTGTTTTTGAGCATCTGATTCTGAGCCTTGGGCTACTTTCAGTTTCACTGGCGGCCGTTTGCGTCTTTTCTTGCATCTTCTTGTAGTCCCCTCAGCACTCGGTGCTCTGCGCGCAGCGCGTGGTGGGAGCGGTGGATCTGAGTGATCGGATTTAAATCCGCCTCGAAAGAATTTCGGAAGACATTTACTCCTAATCTCTTCACAATATGATAGATATATGATCAGAGAAAACGAATGAAGTGAGCAGGTGTAAAAAGGCCATAACTCTTGCAGCTGCGCTGAAGGAACGCGGCGGTCAGAGTCACCAGTCAGAGCCAGTCGACGGTCGCGGTCTCAGTTTATTTTAATGAATGAATAATGTCTATTATTGTATTTGTATTTGCAATCTAGTCATGGCCAATAACATTTATGTTAATATTTATTCATCATCATACTGTTGAACTTGACAGTATTTTCTCTCTTGTTATTTCATAGGGAGCTTCAAAGACAATTTATCAGTAACAGAGTATTACCATGTGTTTATCATTATCCAATTATGTTTGTTGGGAAAAAAATAAAACTAAATAAACAAAGTAAAAATTAATTGGTAACACTAAATTAACATTAGTTACATTAGTTAACATGAACTAATAATGAACTGCACTTATTAATCTTTGTTAATGTTAATTTCAACATTTACTAATGCATTATTAAAATCTTGCTAAAATACACTGTGAACTAACATGAACAAACCATGAACAGCTCTATATTAACTAACATTAACAAAGAAGATTAACTAATGCTTAACAGCTGTTGTTCATGGTTAGTTCATTAACTAATGTCAACTAATACAACCTTATTGTAAAGTGTTACCAATTAATTTAACTTTCTCCCCCAAGGGTCTATAGATATCGCGATATATCGATATCGTGATTTTTTTGGCCAAAATAACCGTGGTGTGAAAAATCTGATATCGTGACAGCCCTAATATATATATATATATATATATATATATATATATATATATATATATATATATATATATATATATATATATATATATATATATATATATACATATATATATCTCGTGAAATAAAACTACTAAAATTTGGAGGCTTGAGCAAAAACACTTTTAGGAATTGTCATATGGCCCAGAGACATTGCCAGAGTTATCTTGGAATGAGTATCAGCCTGATGTGATCTATTTCCTGAGTGCATACCTCACACAATAAGGCTTTCATCTCATTTTAATTTATTTGCACTCTTGATCTTGTACAAGAGACAGACGTGCCTCAGCGTGCTGTGTTGGTTTTATGGAGTACATGGTATTGATTGAGCACACTGTCCTGGACTAGAAGCTCTATCGAAAGGTTAAAGGTCAGAGAGGTGAGGGGAATGAACCAGAGGATATCTCATCCTTTACTCTGTTGTGCAACCCAAAACAAAGCTGTATTTATTTTCTTCCCGTTTGATTTAGAAACGAGAAATTATTTTATTTTAAGACAAACATAAATTACTGCCAACCTCCTAGTGTTTCTGTTGGTATTATTGTCTTTATATATGCACTTTTATACTTCTAAGTCTTAGGATTCAGAAAGCAAAAGTTATTTTCAATGGTGTTGTTTCATCTCAATACATTTGATCTCGAAAAACTTGCCAACATAGAGCCAAAAAAGCTCTATCAACAGTGGAGTCCAAAGTCTAAGACCACTTTGAAAATCTAGGAATTAATGAATGAAACCTTTATTGCCCCGAGGAGAATATGTTTTACACTCAAGAGAGCCACATTGAACATTAGCACAGATAACAATAATTAGCAATAAAGTAAAACCACACCAAACATCATACAACATTATATAGACATAGAGGTTACAGAAAACAAAACATAAACAACAACAGCAACGCAGAAATGGTAAACATGCAATCATCAGTCCAGTAGCTAAAATGAATCAATAAATAATTCAATAAATAATCAATAGTGCACATTATAAAATGTATATGTGCCTGTGTCTGATCTGTTCAATTACTGAATGCTCCTCGGCACAAATGATGTAATGGCACGTTGGGTTTTCGTTAATGGCATTCTAAATCTACGTCGAGAGGGGAGAAAACTGTGAGCAAAGTGGTTGGGATGGATCATCCAGTATCCTCAGAGCCAAATTGAGGGTATACTGATCTGTGAGGTTGGAGATGCTTTTAACATCGGATCCAGTTATTTTCCTGGCATTTTTTGTCACCCTGTCCAGCAAGCTCCTGTTCTTGCTCTTCCATCGAGGCTGATTGGATTGGCTTGCCCATCACTCTACCATCTCGCAAATTGTTCATTCAGGGCATTTGCTTGTTCAACTGTGTTTACCGGGGTGTTAGAGTGGTGATTTTTACCTATGATAGTTTTAATACCCCTCCACCCCATACGCAAGTTATTTTCCTTGAGTTGTTGTTCAACTTTGTTTTTATATTGTCTCTTGCCCTGTTTGATTTTTGTCTCTGTATTTCCTTCTGAATCAGCTTAATCTTCCCTCCATACCTGTCATTTGCTTTACATGCTCTTTCTTTATCCACTAACAGTTTATTAATTGGGGCTGTAATCCAAGGTTTTGAATTAGCAAACAGTTTGACACGTTTTGTTCGGGATCACATTATCCACACAAAAGTCATGGCATATAAATTGCCTGGAGATGTTGGCTGTGTTCAGGGCTCTGAGGAGCTTCCTCACAAATCTCAGGGGTTATCATGTTCTGGTGCGCTCCGACAATATGTCAGTGGTCGCGTACCTGAACCATCAGGGGGGGTCTGAGGTCTCGCCCTCTGTGCAGACTGGCGCATCAGATCCTCCTGTGGTCCCAGCGGAAATTATCATCTCTCAGGGCGATATATATTCCCGGGGACCAGAACCAGGGTGCAGACATCCTGTCGAGGCAGTGGCTGAGGCCGGGGGAGTGGAGACTTCAACCAGATGTGGTGAAGTCCATATGCGAGAGGTTCGGCCCAGTGGAAGTGGATCTCTTTGCGTCTCGAGAGACATCCTCTGTGGTTTTCTCTCGGGGCTGGATGCCATGGTGCAGACTTGGCCGAGGCTGCTCAGTTCCAGGGCTCCTTCCACGAGAATCATGTACGACTTAAAGTGGAACGTGTTTTACACTTGGTGCAGGGAGCGTAAGGTGGACCCAGTTAACTGCCCAGTGGCTTCTGTGCTGGAGTTCCTCCAAGATTGCTTTTCTGCGGGGCTTACCCTGTCCACACCTAAGGTGTACGTGGCTGCCATTGCGGCTTTCCACACTCCTGTAAGTAATGTTAGTAACGTTAGTTGTACGTTTCCTCCGTGGTACTTGGAGGATGAGGCCTGCGACTCGCTCCAGAGTTCCAACTTGGGATCTGCCAGTGGTTCTCGAGGAATTGGCTTTGGCCCCCTTCTAACCGCTCGAGTCTGCAACAGTTCTGTCCCTAAAGGTGGCGCTGCTCTTTGCTATCACTTCTCTGAGGAGAGTGGGGGACCTTCAGGCCTTGGCGATTACGCAGACTTGCCTGAAGTTTGCCCCTGGCGAGGTTAAGGCCATCCTTCATCCTAGGCCAGACTATGTGCCCAAGGTGCCATCTAATGTGGCACGGCCTATGGTCCTGCAGGCATTTCATCCTCCACCTCATGTGTCGGCTGAAGAGGGGAGACTTCATTTGCTCTCCCCGGTAAGAGCTCTGCAAATTTATCTGCGGAAGTCTTCACAGTGAAGAAGCGCTTGACCCGCGTCCAAGCAGACGGTCAGTAATTGGATCATTCAGGCAATTGTCTTGGCCTATCGGGTGCGCGGTTTGCCTTCATCTTTGGCCTTGAGGGCGCATTCCACCAGCGGCATGGCCTCTTCTCGGGCCCTTCATATGGGGGTCCCGATTCAGGAGATTTGTGAGGCAGCCGGCTGGGCTACCCCACACACATTTATCAGGTTTTACAGTCTGCATCTCCTTGCGACGCCAGGTGCTAGGGTGCTCTCGTCCTAAGTGTGCCTGGGTTCCAGCTTCACACTAGGGGAGGTATGGTTAGTTGTGGCATAGTGAGCAGTTCGTTCCCCAAAGAGTCGTTCTTACGACACAGTGAGAGTTCCCTCGAAAGGGAACGTCTCGGGTTATGACTATAACCCATGTTCCCTGAGAAGGGAACGAGACACTGCGTCGCCTTACCATGCCTCTCCATGCCTGAGAGTGATTTGCTTCATCGCGAAAAAGCTACCGCTGTTGTGACTCGGCGTCCCTTTATACTTCCGGGTATGCCGTCACATACTACGTCATGACGTAGCACCAATTAGGATCGGTCTTAGTTTCATTCATGCTTCAGATGCGCAACGCTAAGGGAGCATCCCCAAAGAGTCATTCTTACGACGCAGTGTCTCGTTCCCTTCTCAGGGAACATGGGTTATAGTCATAACCCGAGACGTTCATTTAAAATGGACATGGTTGATTACTCTAACTCAAAATGCTCATGTAAACAGAGGAGGAATTTTTGTTTTCCCTATTTTTTCGTTGTTTTGGATTAAAAAGTGGGATGCATCTTGAAGAGTGGACCCTTACACTGACATGTATGCTGCTGTTTTTTGGATTCGTCCAATCTGATCTGAACAACAGGAGAGGAAAGATGAGTACTGCGTTTGTTATGCTAATGTGGCATATATAGAGAATGGAGAGGGATGTTAATCACTATTTAAATTTTATCCGACTAAGCCACCCTGGTGGGAGGCCAGGGAAAATAACTCCCAATAAAAGACACACAGATAAGTTTCACCAACTGAAGGCAAGGAATTATGAGAGAGACGCAAGTAGCAATACAAAAATAGACTTTATTATAAAAATCACAAGCGCTAATTAAAATTCCCACAAACACACCCACAATGGCAGAATTGTAATACCCAGGGCCAGGATTAGTGGGAACCAGGCAGGCCAGCTGCAACTCGGAGGTCATCCAAAACCCACCTCAATTCACACAAAAGCAAACACCACGCACACCCACCAAAGGGAAGTTGTATCAGCACACTGTGAAACACCGCAGAATGAAGCAGCTAGCCTCCCCAGTTCCACACACGACCTCACTGGCCCTGGAAAAAAAGAGAAAAACATTAAAGAAAATAACAATTAATAAAAATAAGCCAAACACCAAAATGATACAGTTACTGTCGCAGCTCTGACACTCAGGCCTCCAGAGGACACCACATAGGCCTACAAAATAAGCAAATAACCAGCACCTAAATGGCGCAAAAGCATTGAATCAAGGATTAATAAACAAACAAACTTTTATAACAAATACATACAAAAAGAGGAAAATAAACAAAACCAAACACAAGTACAATAATATAATAAAATAATAATAATCAAAACCAAAACAAATAACCAGAAAAAAACAACAAAGAAACAAATCTAGAAACAAATTACAACCAAAGGAAATTATATCCAAAAGCTTAACTGATAAGTAGCCTTGCGGACAAACATCCAAAGCCCACTTTAACAGCCCCGACGACTCACAAGCAGCAGAGCAGTACACAGTCCAAATGACCGTCAATGACACGATCAAAACCAGAATAGACCCGTAAGCAAAACAGCAGCTGCGTCACCTGAGATCACTAGCTCGGAACCGGACTTAAATGTTCCCCTTTCCCTTTAACCAAGGAGTATAAGAATTAGAGAATTAGAAAAATTTAAAAAGCAACAAATATGAAAGACAAGAGCAGCATACTTACGGTTGATGTCAAACACTGAACGCACAGCTGTATGGTTACTCACTACCGGTGCCGCAGCACGATCTAGCGACCAGCATTCACCACACACACACACACACACACACACACACACACACACACCTGCCCTCGCTGCTGTTACTGAGAGCAACACGCAATAAATACCAAAACTGTAATGGTTACAAGTTAAGCATTAAAACATACCTGCAAGTGAACTCCGCCACAACTTGCTGCAATGCCAAACGCCACTAGCTCCGCTCTAAATTAAACTATAAATAGCGCATATTAGCCTCGTGATATATGCATCACTACACCAACAAAAACTCTACATACCTGAATGGGAAATGGAACGGAAACGGAAATGCCAGGGAGAGAGAGAGAGAAGCACCCCAAGTCACACGCATACCTACCCGTCAAAATAAGGGTCCCTAAATAGTGCAGTTACTATCACCCAATTGGTCCCCCAACAACACTCCAACCAACCAATAAGATGACGTGACTCATCCTGCCACACTAATGGTTAAATGGCTGGTCCTTTAGCATTTCATTTAACCCTTTCCTCTCTGGTGTATTTATTGCAAAAACAAGTTCAGAACACGAATCTTGAGTGTTTTAGCTTTCAAATGATGCATACACTCACCTAAAGGATTATTAGGAACACCATACTAATACTGTGTTTGACCCCCTTTCGCCTTCAGAACTGCCTTAATTCTGCGTGGCATTGATTCAACAAGGTGCTGAAAGCATTCTTTAGAAATGTTGGCCCATATTGATAGGATAGCATCTTGCAGTTGATGGAGATTTGTGGGATGCACATCCAGGGCACGAAGCTCCCATTCCACCACATCCAAAAGATGCTCTATTGGGTTGAGATCTGGTGACTGTGGGGGCCATTTTAGTACAGTGAACTCATTGTCATGTTCAAGAAACCAATTTGAAATGATTCGAGCTTTGTGAAATGGTGCATTATCCATTATCCAATTGGCACTAAGGGGCCTAAAGTGTGCCAAGAAAACATCCCCCACACCATTACACCACCACCACCAGCCTGCACAGTGGTAACAAGGCATGATGGATCCATGTTCTCATTCTGTTTACGCCAAATTCTGACTCTACCATATGAATGTCTCAACAGAAATCGAGACTCATCAGACCAGGCAACATTTTTCCAGATTCTAAAGGGTCTCGAAAAGCTAATGGAGTTGGCATTTTAAACCAGCGAAGTCGAGATCAATAGTGCAAAAAGTCTAAGCAGCATTGCAATCTATGGGCACCGCAACAAACTGCAAGTGCTACTCAAGTCCTTGGAAGAGGAGTTCAAGGTAACAAGTACCAGGGAAGTGTTGCAATATAGAGACTCAAGCGATCCAAAATTGGCAAAGGCTGGAATTGAAGTTAGGACTGGTCGGGAGTGGAAGGCTGAGGGGGCTGTTCGAGAAGCAGAGGCAAAATTACATCACAACAGGCTGGTGGGAGTGGTAACAAGAGGCAGGGCCGGACTGGGTTCCTTTTCAACTCCCCATATTGACACCACCAAATGGAAGTAAAAGCGTAAGAGGAGGTGAGAGGAGGTGAGGTGAGAGGAGAGAACCTGCAGGACAGTGGGAATGAGGCAACAGGGTGCCTGGATACGATGGGAGAAAGCGATCGAGAGGAAGGTGACATGGGCGTAGCTGTGGAAGGCAGAGCCACAGCAGATCAAGTTTCTCATCCAGGCGATATATGATGTGCTTCCCAGCCCATCAAACCTTCACATATGGGGCAAAGTGGAGTCACTAGCATGCCCACTGTGTTCCAGGCATGAAACTCTAGAGCACATTCTGAGTTGCTGCCCAAAGGCACTGGGAGAGGGGAGGTACAGGTGGAGACATTGCTGCAGGAGTCGAGTGGGCCAAGAGCTCCCGCCTCTCCAAGAAAACCATCACCTTCATCAGAGCTCGAGAACAGCCAAGACCAGCTGCAAAAAAAAACATCTGCAGGCATCTTGGCCACTGCAAGAGACTGGCAGCTGTTGATGGACCTGGAGCAGCAACTCAAGTTCCCCAACCACATTGTGACCACCACCTTAAGACCAGACGTTGTTCTCTTGTCTGAGTCCACCAAACAAGTGGTTCTGTTGGAGCTAACAGACCTTTGGGAAGACCGCCTGGAAGAGGCCTTTGAAAGGAAACTCACCAAGTACTAGGGACTGGTCAGTGAGTGTCAACAAGCAGGATGGAGAGCAAGGTGTCTCCCAATTGAGGTCGGAAGCAGGGGCTTTGCGGCCCAATCGATGGAGTGAGGAGGAGAAGAGCCATCTACAATACCACCGAAGCAGCTGAGAAAGCCTCAAGATGGCTATGGATCAAGAGAGGAGATCCATGGTGGCAAAGTAGCTAAATTCGCCAACTGGACACAAGCTGGGGTCTCATCAGCCTCAGCTAGGTTGCCTGGATGAGGGTGTATGATATTGAACAGTGGTGGGCCGTCAGGGCCAGCAAGGCCTTCTCTGCTGGCCTAATCACTATCAGAATAACAGACTGAAATTTTAATATATTTTTTCCATGAATGTGTGTTAAATTATTCCCAATAGTCTATTTTATTAACTTCATCGCTATTCTCTTGGTTGCGCTGCTTCCATTAGTGTTTGTTTATGTTAGAGCTTTTATCCGATCATATTTCAGGGATCATGTGTTGCTAGGTCAAACAAATATGCCTTGAGGCCTTCAGAATCAATATCGCGGGCGCCGAATGGCAATGAAACTGTATGCTTTAACCAATCAGATAATCACTCCGATTTAATCACCCAATCAGATTTCGAGTTCCCGACAGCGGGGCCATCTAGCTGGCATACAATAACGTTGGCATTTTCATGTCCTTTGATTGGATGATCAGAGAGCGTACTAGCAGCCTAGTCAGAATAACCAGCAAACCGCACAAGATAAAACATATGTAGTTTTAATAGCGTTTTTTCAAACCCAAATGGCTGACAGAGGAGAAGAAATTAATGTATTATTTGACATACTTACAAAGCCATTTTCAAAATTCCCGCATACTGCCTTCTCCAGCTTAACGCAGTCACGGAACGCCATTTGATCTGTCACGGCTAAAAACAAACATACTGTAAGTTAATGTAGCCTATACCATCACTGATTTTGAAGTCCCGTGGATCTTGATTTATTTGAGAGAATGGGTAATAGCAGTAAATTTACTGCACACATTGGCATGTTTTGTGTAATAATCATAGTCTATTTTGGTGAGTAAGTTAAGCTATAATGAATTTTATTTACTTTTTTTATATCCTACAGTCAACCCTGGGCTGGCTAATCCATGCCCGTTTTTTTCCGTGATGAATGTGATTTTTCTTGTAAATGTATGATCGATTTTTTTAATTATTATTATTTTCGTTATTAATGTATTATTTACAACATTTTCATACTATTAAAATATAGTTTTGTGGGGTTTAAATGAAAAAAAACTTTGTATTATCTTTGAACCTCACCTGAAATAAATTTGTCATACTGTTGGTAAGGTTTTTCAAGAACCATTTATGCTGTTATGTTTTCTTTCGTGTAAAATGTGCACAAAAAAACAAACAATTTGCTTTCCGGGGTCGGAGAACTCAAAGGTAACGTTAGCCTACTACACAAATGCACGAAAATTATGTGGCGCAGCTGTGGCTGCAGTGAAAGGAGACTTGTTGAATTGTGTCAATTGGGTTTCCTGCGTTAATAAATTAAAATATATAGTCTTACATTTATATATACTCTATACTCTTAAATTATTTAATAATTTAATAATTCATTCTCGCTCCATGAGAGACGCAACGCCCTGTTATAGCCTACTGCGTTTCTGTATAATGTTAATGGTTTCTATAGCCGTGGCGTCATGATGATTTTATTATGAGGTGAATTAATTCAGGTAGGATACCACTGAAGGCCTAGGTGTGAAATGCACAGCCCGCCACTGATATTGAAAGACCCGAGACACCCAATGATTCCAGGAACATCACTGAAGATGTGTCCAGTAGCATCAGTAGATGTATTTGCACAAAATTAAACGTGTATAGAATAAGAAGCACAATGTAACTCTTTCCCCATCAGCATTTTTGATCATTTTACAAAAATTTCATGACCCCCAGAATCTTTTGTTGGATGAATATCTGAACATGCAACATATCAAAAGAAAGAACAGTCTCTCTGGTTTTAAACAACAACAATAATTTTATTTTTTTTAAAACAATGCTTCATGCATTTTTTATGAACACTTGAATGTGGGTAAGTTTCATAAAAAAAGCAACATTTAAAAAAAAAAGAAGAGAAAATCATGTTTGTGTGTTTGTGTCAAAGACTACATCCAGATCAGGTTCAGAGAGATGATCAAAATATAGATGGAGTAGATTGAGTCATCAACACCCCTACTGCTTGCACTGTAGAGAGTAATATAAGGGACAACCTGTCACTTTGATTTGTGACCCCTATGATTTATGGCTTTTTTGACCTCTATTTCCAGAAGTCATACAATTGTACAACCTTTTTATGAGATCAGCAGGTGTGGGTTCCGTTTCCGGAGGGGCTGTTTGTGTTTAAGGGGGACCATATGGTTTTTATGCGAACAGGAAGGGATTGTGCAGGGGTGTTTGTGTTTACGCGGGACCGTATGTTTTTATGTGATCAGGAAAGGATTGTTTTGATCGTTGACACTGTATATTTGAGCTCTGATTGCAGGTCTCTAGCTGGTTCAAGCCCAGCAGGTCCTTGAGTTTCTGAGCCGATATGTCAGGGGTCTTGTTTTCAGTATTCGCAACATCCATGTCTGTGAATAAAACAATTCAAATGGGTTTAAGAAAAAGTATTGATAAACAATGTAGATAAAAAATAGCAAATTTATGAAATATTTTAATGTAGGGGTTAAGAGAGAATGCATGTCTTTAATAAGTTGATTGAACTCAATTGATTTGAGTAAACTTGTATATTTTTACTTGTATATGTCTCCCAAAACTTGTATATTTAAGTTCAATTAATTTGGTGCTCACGCTGACTGTAGTTTAGTTCACCAAACTTGGTGTTTATATAATGTACTTAAACTATTACATTCACCAAACTTGGTGTTTATATAATGTACTTAAACTATTAAGTTCACCAAACTTGGTGTTTATATAATATACTTAAACTATTAAGTTCACCAAACGTGGTGTTTATATAATGTACTTAAACTATTAAGTTCACCAAACTTGGTGTTTATATTCTGTACTTAAACTATTAAGTTGTATTTACTTTTTTTATGTCAACAGGATCCACATAACTGGATTATGTAGAATTTAATTAACATTGTTTATTTCAGTCAACTTATTTTTTTTACATAAGGTTAATTCAATGCCATTTAGTTAAATCAAGTTAACATTCTTAATTTTGTCCAAAACTATTAAGTTAAATTATTCTAAAATGAATATCAAACAAAAAACAAAAAATGTAATCCAGTTTAATTGATTATTTGTATTTAGTGACAATTTTGTATTTATAAAATTATATATTGTATTTTGTATTCATCTAACAGGAAAACATTTTACAAAATCTTATAGCCAGAAGATGGCTTAGTTACATCCGTGGCATCCAAACACTAACATAACACAAACTTTTAAATAAACAAAACATTAAACATTAAAAAGTCTCTCCATTTTCTCATCTGGTTAAAAATGCATAAAATAACACTATTTAAACATTTACTCTCCGAATTCAGCCCCTTTGCAAAACGTGATGGGGATTGAAAGTCCTGTTTGATTGAATCACTTGACTGAAACATGTTATTTCAAAATGAAAACGTCAAGTTATGTCAAAAAGTAACAGATTCAAGTCAATTTAACATGAAGCAATCACATTTGAACCAGAAACCTGATATAATGGTGTTAAATCAAGATGAACTGCTTAAATAAAATGAACAGCATCATACAATCATTTTGAGTGTACTTATATATTTAAGTTAACTCAACATGGAATTTAAACTGTAATTAGAAATTATTTATAAATTACAAAGTTCTTATTTTTGACTGTAAGCTTTGTGCAAACATACCAAACTAATAAAAACAAACAAACTACTGAACAGCATATTGAATGTCTTTATTTTATTTTATGACCTAAATTAAACGATTAATGAAATTAGAGTACACACTGCTGTAATGGAATTGGGGCACAACCACACTGCACTGCACTGTAGTAACAATATCTTGCATCAAATCAAATCAACTTTATTTATATAGCGCTTTTAACAATGCAGATTGCTTCAAAGCAGCTTCACAGTGTTAAACAGGAAAATAATGCAACAGAATTTTATTCAGCCGTATAGCCGAGAAAACGGTGATGTCATCAGTTCATTTCAATTATCATACAGTGACAATGTGGGCTTTAGATCAGTAATTAGATCAGTAGTTTAGGTTATTTGGTTAATTTAGTTTAATAATTAGATTTATTTGGATATTTAGTTGAAAAAGGTAGTGTCCCCAACTGAGCAAGCCAAGCCAGAGGCGACAGTGGCAAGGAAACCAAAACCCCATCAGGTGATATAAAAAATAAACCTTGGGAGATACCAGGCTCAGTCGGGGTGCCAATTCTCCTCTGGCCAATTAACAAACAGCGTATGATTATTATTCTGACAACTTTACAGGTCAGAGGTCATAACAGATCTGAATATTTGAAAGATCGGAGGCAACACACCGGAGACGGGTTTACTGAGGATGATGTGTCGATGAAATAATTATTAAATTGGAATAATCGAAATACCGGATTTATCATGCCGGAGACGGGTTTATTGAGGATGCCGTATTGATGAAACAATTTTTAAAGTGCAATATTCCAAAGATCGGAGGCAACACGCCGGAGACAGGTTTTATTGAGGATGACCTATCGATTTAACAATTATTAAATAGGAATATTCGAACAATCGGAGTCATCACGCCGGAGACGGGTTTATTGAGGATGCCGTGTCAATGAGGCATTTTCAGGGGGAGTCTAATTGATACGGTCTCTGCAGACACTTCAGGGTCATGCATTGGTCTTGTCTGGGCGCTGGTCCACCATCTGAACTGGATACGGCTCGGTTCCGACTGACTGCAGTAGACCTCGGGATAAAACAGAGAGACTAACATTAGCGTAGATGCCATTCTTCTGGTGATGTAACGAGTATATCAGGTGTTATGGGAAGTGTTCCCGGTTCCGGCTGACCTAGTTAATGCAGCCTAACAATCATTTAATTGAAAAAGTGTTTTATGTGTATGCCATAGTAAAGAGATGTGTTTTTAGTCTAGATTTAAACTGACAGAGCGTGTTTGCTTCCCGAACAATGCTAGGAAGACTGTTCCAGATTTTAGGTGCTAAATAGGAAAAGGATCGACCGCCTGCCGTTGATTTTGATATTCTAGGTATTATTAACTGGCCAGAATTTTGAGACCGCAGTAGACGTGATGGAGTATAATGTGTTAAGAGCTCGTTCAAGTACTGGGGAGCTAAACCATTTAGTGCTTTGTAAGTAATAACCAAGATTTTAAAATTGTATCTGATGTTTAATAGGGAGCCAGTGCAGTGTTGACAGAACTGGGCTAATATGGTCATACTTCCTGGTTCTAGTAAGAACTCGAGCTGCTGTGTTTTGGACCAGCTGGAGTTTGTTTATTAAGCGAGCAGGGCAACCACCCAGTAGAGCATTACAATAATCTAGCCTTGAGGTCATGAACGCATGAACTAACTGTTCAGCATTTTTCATTGAGAGCATGTGCCGTAATTTATATATATTTTTAAGATGGTAGAATGCAATTTTACAGATGCTAGAAACGTGGCTTTCAAACGAAAGATTGGTATCAATGAGCACACCCAGGTTCCTCACTGACGATGAGGACTTGACAGAGCAGCCATCAAGTGTTAGACAGTATTCTAGGTTACTACTTGTGGAGCTTTTTTGTCCAATAATTAAAAATAAAAAAAAATTCTGAATTGAGTTGCAGGAAATTACTGGTCTTGTGAATTGGTAAGTTTCTTCAGGGCGTGAAGAAATATAGAGCTGCGTATCATCAGCATAACAATGAAAACTAACGCCATGCTTCCTAATGATATCTCCCAGTGGTGGCATGTACAGGGTGAAAAGCAACAGTCCTAGCATTGAGCCCTGTGGTACTCCATACTGAACTTGTGATCAGTGTGACATCTCTTCATTTACTGCTACAAACTGATAACGGTCAGATAGGTATGATTTAAACCATGTCAATGCAATTCCTCTAATGCCTACATCATTTTTGAGTCTATTCAAAAGAATGTTGTGGTATCGAATGAAGCGCTAAGATCGAGTAACACTAATAGAGAGATACAGCCACGATCAGATGAAACGAGTAAATCATTTGTAACTCTGATGAGAGCAGTCTCAGTACTGATACAGTCTAAATCCTGACTGGAAATCCTCACAGATACCATTTCTTTCTAAAAAGGAACATAATTGTGAAGACACTGCCTTTTCAAGTATTTTTGACAGAAAGGGTAGATTTGAGATTGGCCTGTAATTGACTAATTCTGTAGGATCAAGTTGCGTTTTTTTAATAAGTGGTTTAATAATAGTCAACTTAAAAGTTTTCGGTACATATCCTAATGACAAGGATGAATTAATGATATTAAGAAGAGGATCTATGACCTCTGGTAGCATCTCTATTAATAGCTTAGTCGGTACAGGGTCGAGCATACATGTAGATTTTGATGATTTAAGAAGTTTAGCCAATTCTTCTTCTCCTATAGCAGTGAATGAGTGTAATTTTTCCTCAGTGACACTACAATGCTCTGTCTGATGTGATACTGTAATAGACGGCTGCATGGTTAAAATTTTCTTCCTAATATTATCAATCTTACATGTAAAGAAGTTCATAAAGTCATAACTGCTGTGCTGTATCGAATAAATACCTAGGGTTGTGTTTGTTTTCTTCTGAGAGAGTCGAGAAATAAGCAGATCTAGCCGTTTTTACGGCCTTTCTGTATGCGATCATGCGCTCTTTCCACAAATTACGAAAGCCCTCTAGTTTTGTTTTCTTCCAGCTGCACTCCTTTTTTCAGGCTGCTGTTTTAAGGGCCAGAGTGTGCTCGTTGTACCACAGCGTTGGACTATTTTCTTTAATCTTCTTTAAGCGCAGGGGAGCAACTGTGTCTAAAGTGCTGGAAAAGAGAGTCAATAGTTTCTGTTGCAACATCGAGTTCTTCTAAGCTAACTGGGATGCTGAGGAGATGATACTGATGAGGAAGATTTTTTAAAAAGTAATCTTTAGTGGCGGCAGTGATTGTCCTGCAATTTTTTAAACGAGGGGGGGGCGGCTTTGCAGCCTTAGCTAAATTAAGTATACATGATACTAGGCAATGATCTGAGATGTCATCGCTCTGCTGCAGAATTTCAACGGTATCAACATTTATTCCATGTGACAATATTAGGTCTAAAGTATGATTATGACGATGAGTGGGTCCTGACACGTGTTGCCTAACTACAATAGAGTTTAGAATGTCTTTAAATGCTAATCCCAATGCGTCTTTTTCGTTGTCTACATGGATATTAAAATCACCAACAATTAGTAATTTATCTACGGCCAGAACTAACTCTGATAGAAAATCAGCAAATTCTTTGATAAAGTCTGTATTGTGCCCTGGTGGCCTGTATACAGTAGCTAACATTTATCATTTACTAGGGATGCACCGAATTCGGGTTCGGATTCGGCCGAATATTGGGCTTTTTGACTGGGTTCGGTTTCTGCCGAACCACAGAATTTTTTTCCACCGAACCCGAACACATAGGCTTGCACTATGCCGCGCCCCGCTGGTCGAACGTAATGACGCCGCTGTTGAAAGTGAAAATGGAACTCATGAACAGAAAACGTGGCAGTATACTTTAAGTCAAAAGAAGGCGATTCAAGTTGAGCTACGCGTTCAATTTGCAATGCCGATTTGTCTCGTGATGACAAGGACCCTAAACAACAGCCGCTGTTAAAACATTTGCATATGAAACATCCGAGAGAATACGAGTTGTGCATGAAGGAATCTTCAGATAGCAGCCAAAATGTATTTTATTTTACCTTGCAAACAGCCTATAGATCTATAGATCAGATAAAATATAAATAAAATTAATAAAATATATAGGCCTACACTAAATATTTTTCACTTAAATAATTACAAAATTAAGATGACAAAACGAAAATACACTGAATCCGTAAGCTTTGAAGAACCGGAATTAGGTAAATAGGTAGATAATATCTACTATAAATCTTTACATATACTATTCTCTTAAAACCATCATTTCGTTATTTTTACTAACCCAAATAATGATTCATCCGCTAGGTTGCACGTGAGGGGGAAAAATAGGTTCCTTCCACTTAAGAGTTGAGCTCTTTTTATTTTAATATATCTCTTTACATAAATACTATTATCTACTTTTAAAAAAAATAACTGCGTTATTTTCCTAACCCAGTGTTTTGTATGTGAATGCTGTTTCACGTGAATATTACCACAGGAGTGAAGCACAAAGCTTTGTTTAGCCTAGAAAGGAAATAATGGTCAGAGAGCTCTTTTTCATTCTGCTTTGTGATCTGGATATGGTCACTCGATTTTCCGTGAATTTGGACAATAGGCCTAGTCCATTTTATCCCAATGGACATGGACATCTCGTTTCTTTTCCCAAATCTTCACTCACGTCTCACCCATGTTCGCAGGGGATTATAAACGTTTCCTTTCGTTTGCTTATAATTAAGTCTATTATAACTATTCACATCCTTTACTGTGGGAAATTATAAAAAACACTGTAAGACGAATACCTTTTTACTTCAAATTTTATTTAACCCTTTAAGACCTAAGGGTATTTTTACAATTAATTTTCCGCCTGGTGTTATTTACTAAAAAAGCTTGTAAAACATCAACCCTGTTGTGCACAGACAATTGACACACCTCTTTTTTTTCAAGACAAGTTGCTCTGTCAGTATATTTGTGTTGCATTGATGTCACCTGAATGTAAAATAAGTTATGGGACCATAAAGACAAATGAAAACATAAAACGGAAATTGAATCACTCAAATATTTATTGAAAACACACACAAATATAAATAAAAGCTAAGCATATTTCCTCTGGAAAACAGTTTGTTCAAGTCTTTAGAGTCCTGGAACTCAGGAATAAACATGATAACTTATACAGAACCAAAACTATTTACATTTTTCCAAAAAAAGTCCAGGCGCTTTTGGCCTCTTTGGATTTTGGATATTTACTGGTGCCAAGCCTCAAAACAGTTCCTATCAGGAACTTCTCCTCAAACTTTCTCCTCAAACTTTTTCCTCAAACTTTCTCCACAAAACTACTAAAAACTGCAGCGCGTCTCTCTCTCTCTATCCTCAACACTAGCCGTGCGTCTCTCTCTCTTCACAATAAAAGAGCTGTGGTTCATGCGTAATGACGCACACCAACGTGGATGACGGATCAGCCTGTCATTGGTCAAACCCTCATCCAAAATGGCAGCTAGCATCGCGCTAGTGGCAAAAATGACGGAAAATGTATAAATTATGGACATCAAGTGGATATATCTTGGATGTAAGCGTTTTGATTTATTGCTGAACAACTCCAAAAAGATGCACATGTTCCAGGCTGGATAGAAAACCTTCTGTAAAGGCTACAAAGACACCAAAGACACCCCTGTGATGGCTAGCTCGTTAGCTTTCTGCTGGAAAAAACGGTAAGAAAATCGATAAAAGTTTAATGAAATAATATAGATATTTATCGGAGGTGCCGTGTGACGTCGTGGGCGATGCCGTCGGGCTCTGAGGGTTAACACAGTTTGTTCTTGTTATTAAACTTGGTAAGGCGCGTCAAGTTTGGTTTATTTGAATAGCGCATTTCACACACGCCGGTGATTTTAGTTTCGTTTTCTCTGGCAGTGAATAATCAAACATTGCCTAAATGTCTTGACCCTGTGGAAAATAAAATCTGCTCTTCAGACCTTTTACAACAAGTGTTGCTTTGCAACATCAGTAGAACATATGAAGACGAAGATATTCAAGAAGGTGTCTATTCAGTGTCCCATTCCTCTCAAAGCGCAGAGCGGTATATGACGAATCTTTGCGGGGAAATAGTATGAATCAAATATTTTTCTAACTAATATTTAATTTTCATATATTCTTGAGGTTACCATTATTTACTGAAAATCGTTTTTGTTTTATAGGCTGTAGTGTTGTTTCACTGACGGAAGTGCTAAAATACACATCCATATGGATGTTTCAGCCTCAAATGATTTCAAAATGTAGGCTATATATCTGGCATATGCTACAGTATTTAAAATAGCATATATGCATTAGTTACATTCTCAATTTAATTTACAGAGAAATCCCTGCTAAGTTTTTAGTTTAACTAATACTATAGAAGAGGATTAGTGTGTGTCGCACACAACAGACTCGCAACGGGGGCGTGGCATCACGATGGTGGCGCTCCATCTTGATGTTGGCACAACCCTAGCGCGCGCCACCTGCGCTCTCCGTTGGGTTGTTCTTTGAAACGACAGAGGACGACTCGGGGTAATTTTTCTATAAACCATCATGAAATAGCGTCGAGAAGAACATACACGACAATGTTTACTTTAGTAAACTTGACCAAAACAGTTAATGGCATCCCTACACTGCTGTGGACGTTGTTAACTTCATTAATGTGTTTACTGTGATAATGGACTGCGGATGGGAGTAGGATTCGGTATTCAGTTTCGGATTCGGCCGAATCTTAACCAGTGGATTCGGTATTCGGACGAACCCCAAAAATCTGGATTCGGTGCATCCCTATCATTTACACTACATAACGTTACATAAAGCACCAAAACTTTGAAGGAATTATATTTGAAACTAGACTTCTGAGTAATACTGAAGATAATATGAAGAGTTCGGTTGCAAAACGCGATAAACGCCATTTTTTGACATTTGGATTTTATTATTGGAAATCACTGTTTAGATGTACCTTAATCTATGTGTGAATTGCTGCCATTAATAAGATTTAAAAATTTACATTTTAAGCCTACTACAAAATGTATTTTTTCACAAAACGCGATATCCGCCAGCCCAGTTTCTTTACAAAGTGCGATATAGAACGTTCAGGATGCTGCGCAGGCTCAGGATGTCACGCGAGGAGAGAGTCACCGCCGGTGAAGTGCTCCGAGTTTGCTCAGTGATTTAACGATAATATCAAAACAAAAAACATATTTTTAAAAAGAGGATTCAATAGGCTAACTAAAAAACGTTTACCATTTAATTGTTTATACTGTAGGCGAGCTGTCGGTCACGTAGGCTACGTCACTGATCAACAGCTGTCTGTCAGTCAGAGAATCAAAGCTTCAGAGTCAAGCTAACGTTATGGATTTCGATGACGGATTGGAGCCGGTCATTCCAGCTGCTGTTGGGAGAAAGAGGAAGGCATCTAAAGAAAATCATCAAAGGGGGAAGACCAAACGGGCAAGGCATTCAGGGGAGGGAAAACATCCAAAGATTAATTGTGGTCATCGTGCAACTGCGAGTAATGTTGGTCTGTGTCATGCCGACACACACACACACACACACACACAAAACATTGATTCACTAGCTTTTCTTAATGGTACTACAGTAGTAGAATATAGCCTAAGGTGGATATATGGCGTTTTGCAAAAAAAAAAAAAAAATAGTTGTTATGTTGTGTATGTTCTGGCCAAAACTAATTCGGAATCTTATTATTATTAATCAATCTTTGTATATACTATTCCATATATTTATGATGTATTTTTTTTAACCAATTTAAGATGTTTGACAATGTTAAGATAAATATGTTGCATTTTGGCATGGTTTCTGACTTATTTATGAACTATTTATGGACATAAAATTAAATAAAAAATATCCTGGATTTGAAGAATATTGTGTCCCTGGCCTTCACTGAGCTCAAGTAATAGTTTAATGTACAAAAAATTGTGAATGAACTTGACTGTTGATGAAATAACCAACATTTCTCAAAATGGATATATCTCGTTTTGCAACGAAACTCTTCATATTATAAATTACAGCAACCCCTCCCCCTTTGCCTTTCATACGCGGCTCGTGTGTATAACAATAATTTTGGGGGGTTGACTCATTTAAAGTAATGTAGTCGTCAGGTTTTAGCCAGGTTTCTGTCAAACACAGCACATCTAGATTATTATCTGTAATGATATCATTAACAATAAGCACTTTTGGGTTAAGGGATCGAATATTCAGCAACCCGAGCTTTATCAATTGTTCATCTATATTATATCTGTTGTTTATTTGTTGGACATCAATTACATTTGTACTGTCGAATGGTTTTGATGTTTCTTTGTATTTACTAATTCGGGGAACAGACACAGTCTCTATGTGATAATATCTAGGTGAAAGAGTCTCTATGTGCTGGGATTTATCTGACTCCGGTGACGTGAGACAGCTAGCAGACGGTCGGTTTAGCCAGTTTGTCTGCTTCCTGACCTGGGCCCTAAGTCAAGGTTTAGCTCTAAGACTATGTGCCAAATTACTAGAGAGAAGAGCGGCACCACCCCAGGAGGGATGGATGCCATCCTTCTTCAACAGGTCAGGTCTGCCCCAAAAACTTTTCCAATTTTCTATGAACCCTTTAAAGTGAATTTCGTTTTGTTTAAATTGTATAACATTTTTATTATTTATTATTTAAAAAAATTAGCATGAGACTACTTTCAAAAACATAAAAAAATAGAACACAAATGCTCTTAGTAATTTTTTTCTTGTTTCTAGTCTAAATATTTAAACATTATTAAATCAAGATACATTTACTAGATAAGTACAATTTCAACTAAATAAGAAGATCATTTTTTTTGCTCTCTCAATCAGGTATGAAGATCATTCATTATGCAGCTCATTATTCAGTTTATTGTGCAGGTCATTATGCTGGCTATTATGTTCTTTTGTCCTCTCAGGTGATACTCATCATTATTCATTAGATATCACGCCTCCTCGCATACTGGCTTTGTGAAGAAAAACTGTCTTACACATTTTAAATCAGTGTATTGTTTTATGTGAATAAGTAGGCTCAATGATTCTCACATCAGTTTGAAGCAAAAACTAAATGGAAATACACCCTGGAGTCAAAAGTCTTGTGAACACATATCTATTGTGTGTTTTGAGGCCTTAATTCTAAAACAATTTTTTTAGTTTTTTCAAAAATCATGCATAAACATTTTTACAAGACATTTTTTTACTCAAAGATACAAACATGTACATACATGTTGCTCACATATTATGGTAGCCCAGTTTGTGCTGAATACAGTGTAATTACACTTTTGCCATGAATATGTTTACAAGCAACTGAAAAAAAAACACAAATGTAAGAGCATGTCAAAACTTCTAAAGGGCCCCAAAACAGCTCAGACTCCTAGGGGTTAACATGGGGGTTTTTCTGTGTACTATTACATAAATCTTACCTGTTTCATTTACGTAAATCTGACATATATGAATCACATTCAGTTTATAAATACAATTACATAAATCTTACCTGTTACATTTATGTATAACTTACATATATAAATCACATTACGTTTATTAATTTGTTTATGTTAAAATTATGTAATTCAAATGAATGGAAAATGTATATGCAATTCAAATACATAAATCTTATGTCTAGACGGTTTATGGCCCCTTTCATACTAAAAAGCACACATAAAACTTGTAGGGGATTTTTGGGTGATATATGAATACTGTAAAAATCTTACATGAGTTTAACATGTCATGCAATGGTGTATGGTATTACAGTTTTTTACGATCGCTATGGCAATTTTTGCAATACTTTTAACAATTTTCCTAAACTCTTAACACACTAACACACCTATATCATACAATTGCCAAAACGGTTAATTTCATGCTCAAAATCACACATTGTAAACTAAACTCCAACACTAATTTTTAAAATACAATGATACACTAACACACTATTTCTACCAAAACACTAACACATGTTCTCTTCCAAAAAGAACATTTAATTAATCATAGCACAATGTCATAAAAACACTAATACTATGGAATTACAGAAACTGCATTATTTTATGTGTGAGGTCTGCCCTTATACAATAGACAGTATATTTTATTGATCATAGAGTGTGTATTTTGTTGGGTTTAGTTAATGCATGGATTTTGTTTCTTTTGCTGCAGAAATCCTCCCTTGCCCTTGTCCTGGTACTCATCTTCCTCTCCCTCTTGCAGGCATTTTTCTTACTTTCTTTGTGTTGCTGTATATTGTTCCTTTTTCACACAAGAGCAGCCTCAATAGGCCCTCTTTTACTGTATACCATATGGTCATGTGATTGAAAAAACATCAACACCTAAACAATTCCTAGATGGGAATCAGCTGTGATTTATGTATTTGCATAACTTAAATCAGCTGTTTCTCAGTACCAATGGAATAAAATGCAGGGGATATATTTATGTTTCACTTCACAATATAAACAGCTGTTTACCTTGACTTTAGCCTATACGGATATGTTTAGAACATGATGTTATCTGTTCTGACATACAGGGCCCTATCTTGCACCCAGCGCAATTGACTATGTACACCGACGCATGTGTCATTCCTATTTTGCACCCGCGCAAAGCACGCTTTTCCCTCCACAGAAGCACGTCGCTAAACTAGTGAATGAACTTGCGCTACCTGGGCGGTTCAGCGCAAAAAAGGAGGCGTGTTCCGGCGCAAACAATCCCTGGTGCTATTTTGCTGTTCCATTAAACAATTGCGCCACTGACCAGAAAAAACCTAGTCTAAAGTCAGTGGCGCGTTGCGCGTTGTTCATTATGCTATTTTAAGGGCGCATGCTTGACCATAATGTATAGCGTGCACAACGCGCATACACTTTGCTCATGTAATCTACACAGATGCAACAGTTATTTTTGCAAATCATAAATTGTTACACTAAAAAATATTAACACATGAGATGACGGAAATCATTGTGGTGTGCCACGAAGATGTAAAAAAATAGGCATAAATCTAGCTTACAAATTATTCAGGCTAATTGTAGTCTAATAATTAAGGAGACCTGTTTGCCCAATAGTGGCAACTTCTGGCAATACATATATGTATATAAGGACATCTAACAAATTGGTTTGTCCGTCAAGAACCAGGAAAAAAAATCGGTAAGGGTGGACGCAGCGATGTCCTCTGCTGGCGTCAGGTCCTGAGTAGAGGCAGATCCACCTCCCGTTTCACGGCGTGCCCGATTGATGCTGGCAAGCTTGGACTTTCCCCGTCTTCTGATGTCATTGTAGCGCTTGCGGCACTGGTGCGACGTCCTGGGGATGCCAGCTGATGAAACAATTGTGGCTATTTCCTCCCACGCCTGTTTAACCGACGCTATTTTGGGTGGGTTTCTCCCATCCCCATACAACTTCACTTCTCTGTCTTTCACTGCTCTTACAAGAACATCAGTCTCCTCGGCTGTGAACCGCTCCTGGCGTGCGCCTGGTAAATACGCCATAATAATAGCAATCCATAATGGAACTTGCGCACCTGCTTTTACAGGGAATGTTGGATGACGCTCTGATTGGTTTATTCACGTTACGCCCAAACCACACCTATGAATAATGAAGCTACTTCAGACCAACCCATTTTAGATTTGCGCCGGGCGCAAGAGCCATTTATCCCGCCGGGAAAATAGCAACAGCGCCGAGACCCGCCCACAAAGTTACTTGCGCTTCGCGCTTTGACACTTGCGTTTCAGATCGTTAAAATAGGGCCCACAGTGTTAAAGCATTGGTAAATTTGGCAGTAAAAATCCAGTGTTTTGGTCTTGGTTGAGCTTGTGCGTAAAAGAAGTTCAAGCATTTTAAATTTGTGTTAACTGTATGCATTTTGTTTAAAAGCAACAATAAATGTGTTAATAGTATAGCTTACACAGACAGATGTTGTGCTAACTGTGTTAAGAGTTTAGGAAAACTGTTAAAAGTATTGAAAAAAATGTCATAGCGATTGTAAAAAACTGTAGTAGAAAATACCTGATATTCATATACAAATCATATAGTTCTTTTTTAAAGTCATATAGGATTTATTTACATTTTGTGTCATTTATTTATATGTAGCCTATTTCATACAGATTTCAGATTTTTTTAATAGGGAAATGGTGTTTGCTCTTCAAGCTTATATAATATACATATAATTACAACATATAAACTACATATACATATATCTCTGCATATACTAACCATATATGATTTAAGTCAATGACTTACACAAATTTGCGATGGAAACACTTTTATTTCAACACAAAATTAAACTCAAACTCAAATTATACTCCACATGTAGTGTTAATTTTGTCACCTATTTTTAATTTAGTCTTAGTCTTGTGCCAAATGTCTTTGTTATTTTTTAGTCATATTTAGCCATTCACGTATCTTTTATTGTTAGTCAAGTTTTAGTTGACTAAAAGTCTCATCATTTTAGTCTAGTTTTAGTCAAAAGACAACTCAAAGTATCTTAGTCAAATTTTAGTCGACTAAAAGTCTTGTAATTTTAGTCTAGTTTTAGTCAAAGGAAAACGTCTCGGGTTATGACTATAACCCTTGTTCCCCGAGAAGGGGAACGAGACACTGCGTCATCGTGACGACACTTTGGGGAACGCCCCTCGCGTAAAGCGTCTGAAGAAACTGTAAAATCAGCCCAATCCGATTGGTGTTGCGTGATGACGTCGTATGTGACGGCATACCCGGAAGATACAAAGAGACGTCTGAACGAAACAGAGATAGCGTTCTTTGCGATGAAGCGAGCGCTCTGATGATTGGGTGGACACGAGACGCAGTGTCTCGTTCCCCTTCTCGGGGAACAAGGGTTATAGTCATAACCCGAGACGTTCCCCTTCGAGGGAACTCGAACTGCGTCATCGTGACGACACTTTGGGGAACGAGTACCAACTATCCCGCACCAATCATACCCACCCCAGTGTGAAGCTGGAACCAGGCACAACTAGGGGGCGAGCACTCTCGCGCCAGGCATCTCAGGGAGATGCAGACTATAAAAACGAATGAAGGTGTGAGGAGTGGCCCACCCAGCTGCCTCGCAGATGTCTAGCATAGAGGCCCCAGAAAGGAGGGCTACTGAGGAGGCCATGCTCCTGGTAGAATGGGCCCTCACGGCTAAGGGTGAAGGCAGGTTGCGCACCCGATAAGCCATGGCTATAGCCTGGACAATCCAGTTACTAATCGTCTGCTTTGACGCAGGCAGCCCTTTCTTGGGTGAACCAAAACACACCAACAGCTGGTCTGACTTTCTCCACTGAGCAGACTTCTCCAGAAAAATCCTCAATGCCCGCACGGGGCAGAGGAGGTGAAGTCTGCTCTCTTCCGCCGTCACGTGAGGTGGAGGATGGAATGCCTGGAGAACCACTGACCTTGCCCTGTTTAGATGGCACCTTGGGCACGTAGCCCTGGCTGGGATGCAAGATGGCTTTAACCATGCCAGGGGCAAACTCCAGGCAAGTCGGCGTGATAGCCAAGGCCTGGAGGTCCCCCACTCTCCTCAGAGAAGTGATAGCAAGGAAAAAAGCCACCTTGAAGGTCAGTATTCTCGCCTCAGCCGACTCCGGCGGCTCAAAGGGGGCCTCAGCCAAACCCTCGAGCACCACCGCCAGGTCCCAGGTTGGGACCCTGGAATGAGCCGCAGGCCTCATCCTCCGAACTCCACGGAGGAATCATACAACCAGATAGTGCCTTCCCAACGGCCCATCACTTAGAGGTGCGTGGAAAGCCCAAATGGCAGCCACATACGCCTTAAGTGTGGACGGGGAAAGACCGGCGGAGAAGCGGTCTTGACGGAACTCCAGCACTGAAGCCACCGGGCAGATAACTGGGTTCACCTCCCGCTCTCTACGCCAAGTGGAAAATATTCCACTTCAGGCTGTACAACCTCCTGCTGGAAGGAGCTCTGGAGCTGAGTAGGGTCTCTACGACACCCGCCGACAGGCCCTCTACTAGGTACTGGGCCCCCTCAAGGGCCAGACCCAGAGACCCCACACCTCTGGCCGGGGGTAGGCTTAAATCGTGCCCTCGGCCTGAGATAGCAGGTCCCTCCTCAGAGAGACCTGCCATGGGGGACCGTCCCGCAGGTAGATGATGTCGGAGAACCATACTAAAGTGGGCCACCGGGGTGCTACTAAGAGAAGGCTGATGCCCTCCCGGCGGACACGCTCCAGTACTCCCGGGAGCAGAGTGATCGGGGGAAAAGCGTACAGACGAAGCCTCGGCCACATCTGTGCCATGGCATCCAGCCCCAGCAGGGCCGGATGAGTGAGGGAGAACCACAGCGGGCAGTGGGACGTCTCTTGAGACGCGAATAGATCCACTTCCACCGGGCCCAACCGCTCGCACATAGCCTCCACCACCTCGGGGTGGAGTCGCCATTCCCCGGGCCTCAGCCCCTGCCTCGACAGGATGTCTGCTCCCTAGTTTTGGTCCCCGGGGATGTACATCGCCCTGAGGGATGACAACCTCCCCTGGGACCACAGGAGAACCTGATGCGCCAGTCTGCAAAGAGGGCGCGACCTCAGGCCCCCCTGGTGGTTTAGATACGATACTGCCGACATATTGTCGGATCGTATCAGGACATGGTGGCCGCGGAGGTCCGGGAGAAAGCTCCTCAGAGCTTTGTAGACCACCAGCATTTCCAGGCAGTTGATGTGCCAGGAAAATGCCGGGTCTCCCACAGACCTCTGAAAAAGCAGCCTTCCATGACCGTGTCCCAACCAGTGAGGGATGCGTCTGTTGAAACGGTTTCCCGACAACATGATGCTCCCAGCACCGGCCCCCGGGACAGGAACCAAGGTCTCTTCCATATGACGAGGGAACGAAGGCATCTGCGCGTTACCCTGATCATACAGAATGAATTTCCCCTCAAGGAAAGCCCCCTGGTTCACTTCCGCATCAGGACATGGTGGCCGCGGAGGTCCGGGAGGAAGCTCCTCAGAGCTTCGTAGACCGCCAGCATTTCCTGGCAGTAGATGTGCCAGGAAGAATGCCGGGTCTCCCACAGACCTCTGAAAAAGCGGCCTTCCATGACCGTGTCCCAACCAGTGAGGGATGCGTCTGTTGAAACGGTTTCCCGGCAACATGATGCTCCCAGCACTGGCCCCCGGGACAGGAACCAAGGTCTCTTCCATATGACGAGGGAACGAAGGCATCTGCGCGTTACCCTGATCATACAGAATGGTCTTCCCCTCAAGGAAAACCTCCCTGGTTCCCAGCCACCACTGTAGGGGTCTCGTGCAGCAGGCCAAGAGAAATTCTGTTGGACGCAGCTGCCGCAAGTCCCAGCAGTCCTAAACTGCTGTACAGTGATGCCCGAATGGAGGAACCTGATAATGATACGCTTCGCCCCCGAAAGCGAACCTCAGGAATCCCCCGTGACACAGAAGGATGGAACATGGAAGTATGTGTCCTCTTTAGATCCACCGTGACAGACCAGTCCTCAGACTGGATCTGAACCACGACACTCAAGCATCTTGAATCTGAATCTCCTCGGAGAACGATCCAAGTACCTCCGATCTAAAGTTGGACGCAACTGGCCATCCTTCTTAGGAACTATGAAGTACCGGCTGTAGGACCCGGACTCCCTGACTGGCGGAGGAATACGTTCAAAGCCTCCTTAACCGACAGGGAGTGTACTTCCTGTTCCATTACCCGCACCTGCTCTGGGCCGACCACAATTCAGACCACCCCGTTAGACTTCGGGGGAGGGAACTGAACTGCGGCCTGTAACCCATTCTACAGTACGCAGGGCCCATGCAGATATATTCGGAGGCATAACCATGCGCCGAGATAATCTGCTAAGGGAACCAGCCTCTCGAGGCCGGCCTCGGGTGTCAACCGAGCCTCCTCCCCGACCCCCTGAAGCGGCTAACCGGCAGGGCGAAATCGAGGAAGATTTTCGGTGTGCGTACGCGTTTGCTGGACCGCCGCAGGTCTTGCTAGAGGCGGCTGGTGCAGCGCGCGTGCGCTGAGAAACGATGTGGCCCGAAACGTACTAGACGGCGGGAGCACAACATCGATTCCCAAAAGCTCCTCAGGGGAGGCGACCTCGATCGCTCCTACCCGGGAGAGGGGGCCGGCCAGCAGGGGCCTCATCTAAGGGAGCAGCTCGACAGGGCCGCAACCTCCAATCTTAGATGGATATCCAGACAAGTCAAACACGCTTGGGCGACAGACTGATTAAATATCTAACTTAACAAAGTCAGATAACATGACACTCAATTCCTCAGAATTAAATGTCATCATAATCACCCAACCGTGCAACCTGGTCCGAATGATAGGCTGAGTAAAAAATACATCTAACTCCTATAGTCAGATAATATTTTAATTTAATTCTTCGGAATTAAATGCAGCCATAGTAAGGTGAAAGCGAATACTGTTCGATTATATTATATACGGCTCGAAAATCACACGTTGCCTCAGCAACGCGGCTCAAGCAGTTATAATACAATTGGCCTTCCTCCCTCGAGAAGAAAGCCAAACAGTATCACATTTCACAAATACGGTGAACATGGTCTGAATAATAGGCTGAATATCTAACTCCTCAAAGTCAGATCATATTTCATTTAATTCCTCAGAATAAAACGCAGCCACAATTATCCGACAATACTGCTTAATTGTATTATATACGGCTCGTAAACCACACGTTGCCTCAGCAACGCGGTTCAAGCCGTTATAATACAACTGGCTTTCATCCCTCGAGAAAAAAGCCAAACGGGCACGAGGCTGAAACACCCGAAGGCGCACGGCAGTACGCGTCGAGATATTTCTGAATGAAAACAGCCCGCCCCCTCAGGAGCTGACTGCATGCCTCGCACCCACAGTATCCCTTCTCACCGTGTCACGTTGTATCACTCTAATAACAGACCCAAACCTGCGCGCCGCCTCGGAAACTCGAGGTTGAATCTGCATTAGGAAAGGCGAGCCTCGATACGGAGCCCATCTAATTCCTCAGAATCAGACAGCTCACGCATCGGGTCCTCCACCCCGGGGGAAGAAGCCGCAGCGCGGGCTTCCACGCGGGGAAGGAGAACAATGGAGCTGTCACCGGGAAGGAGAAGATGCATAAGCACTTCTCAAGTTCCCCTGACAGACCCATCTGCGAGTCCATGATAGATCAACCGTGCTGCCTCAACAGCACGGGACCGGCCATGGAATTCGCGAGCCCTGTATGCTTGTGAAACAACGTTGGTAGATAACAACACCAAATACTCTCAGACTGGTAACACAGAGCGCTAACGCTGAAGAGCAAAAAAGCTATCTCTGTTTCGTTCAGACGTCTCTTTGTATCTTCCGGGTATGCCGTCACATACGACGTCATCACGCAACACCAATCGGATTGGGCTGATTTTACAGTTTCTTCAGACGCTTTACGCGAGGGGCGTTCCCCAAAGTGTCGTCACGATGACGCAGTTCGAGTTCCCTCGAAGGGGAACTCAATATATTGTGTGGCAAAATAAGTTACATAAAATATATATAACCTGCATAATGTATGTGCCACAACACCATAGCTAACTGGTTGATTTACAGCGTAGATGCCTAAAATCAGCATTAGCTTATGAGACGATGGGCACAAATCTCGATTTCGATCTTGATTCAGTATGAATTCATATGTATATAGCCTACTGTTACTGTACATAAGGAAAAATTATTTTAAATTTATATTATACTTTTTGGGGGGTTAAATTATATTTGCTTGCATTCATTAATATTCACTATTATTAACATTTTAAAATTTCACAAATAACTAAGCAGTTATGATCTGCAATATTTTTTTGAGCAACTAGACTACATGTATTACAAATTACTTTTTTTTTCATGCCACAAAATGACTCTAATTTGCCTCTTTGCATTGGAATTCTCTATTTTAACCTTAATTACTACACTAATTGTAATACTATAAACAATACAATATTAAAAGACAAATGTTTTAAGTGGTCATTAATGGACCATACTTATTGCACAAATAGTTTTTAGTACCAAAAGATCTCCTCAAAATATTAAATAAATATTATTGAACTAAAATATAGGCTATTTATTTTAAAAATAGTTAAGGTGTATGGTCACATTTGACCACCAATGAGTATGAGTGACCAATTAGTAAGGAATACCTGAGGGCTAAATACAATAAAAACATTAACATTAATGTAAACAATTTTGCATCTCCATAATATAATGATACTGTAAATGTGGTTGACGCAATAATCAATGCACACTATGCTGTACTGTTTACCAAAAATTGCTGCAAACACCTGTATTGTGTATCCGCTTAGGCCATTCAAATGTATTGTCACAGCGCTAGAAGTATTGAGCGCTCCAGGAACCACGTGACCGCGCGCGCTGCCGTGAGATGACAGGCTGGCAGCAACATGTAACCTGTACATGAGCAACAGCGCAAACTCTTTTGGAATATTTTGAGCAGCTGAATATTCATCTCATGATGAAAAAGTAGAGACGATTGTAGACAAAAATGAAGAGAGATTTTATCTTAGTTTTTATTTTATGCCAAACAGTTTAGTTTCGTCTTTTTTCGTCAACAATAATGCATGTTAATTTAGTCTTAGTCAGCGTTTTTAGACATTGGTGCAGTCTCGTCATCGTCTCGTCTTTGTCATGGAAAAAAAGGTTGTTGACGAACACTATCCACATGAGTAAATTACAATTCCAACTTGATAACAAAACATACAAAAGAGCAACACCAAAATACATTGAACACACTGTCATGGCCATCAATCATCAAAGAGAATTGAAAGGTTAGTTCACCACTTAATGAAAATTAGCCCATGATTTACTTCACCTCAAGTCATCCTAGGTGTCTATGACATTCTTGTTTCAGACGAATACAATCAGAGTTATATTAAAAAATGTCCTGGCTTTATCCAAGCTTTATAATGGGAGTGATTCAAGATTTTGATGGCCATAAAAGTAATCCATCTGCAGAGGGTTAATAATGGCCTTCTGAAGCGAAGCCATGCATTTTTTGTAAGATAAATATCCATATTTATTAATTAAAATAAAAATAAATAATAAAATAACTAGCTTCCGGCAGTCGACCGTACGCGTCGACTTATGCCAAAAGAGAGACCTCTGACCCGACACATGATGTATTGACAAATGTGGATATGCAGAGGATAGAGCAAAACAAAATACTGGCGACAAAATAGAATTAAAAGAGGATTCGATATAAGAGAAGTTATAAGAAGATTCGATATAAGAAGAGTTTGATTTTGTTGCCCAGAGAGACGTTGAAGCTTATGCTACTCCTACATCATACATCACATCACAGGTCACTCTTTTGTCGCAAGTCGTCTGCCGGGAGCTAGTTATTATAGCCTATAAAGTTATAAATATGGATATCTATATTATCAATATAGGATATTAATTGTTTATTAGTACTTATATTACACAGTAATTATAGTACAAATATTAATGATTTATTCTGCAAGACCTTATTCTACAGCACTTCCTTAATCCTACCCAATATCTAAACTTAACAACCTTACTAACTAATGAGCAGTAATTAGGGGTTTATTGAGGCAACGTCATAGTTAATAGTTAGTTAATAGTGAGAATTGGACCCTAAAGTGTGGGGTCCTGCTGATCTCTGCTGATCTCATCAAAAGGTCGTAAAACAATTTCAAAAATGATTTCCTGAAATTGAGGTCAAAAGGTCAAAAAAGCCATAAATCATAGGGGTCATAAATCAAAGTGACAGGTTGTCCCTTATATTACTCTCTCTCACAGTCCTATAGCTCGCCCTGGGTCTCTCACAGTCCTATAGCTCGTCCTGGGTCAACATTTCATTCAGTAACATTAGGCAGTTTTGATTTATATGCTGTTTAATGTTGGTGAACACATTATTGCATATGATTACATATGATATCACTTGTTTCTGCAACACATCGTCTTTGCATGTGTTTTGGTCAGGAGATTCAGTACTCTTTCAGAAGATGACTAACAGCGCACCACATACAACAGTGAAAACACGGAAAGCCAGAAATGTCCTCTAATGGTGGGGAAGCGTTTTCGCATAAAAGAGTTAATAAGCTCAAATTTGCAGACAGCATTATGACACCAGTATTGAGAAATACTGTGTGCTTTTGGATGCATTTTATTTTACAGCATGTATACTTTATAGTGTACTTACGCATGAAAGTACTGAGTTATGTTAGGTAACTACATGGGTTAAGGTTAGGTTAACTGTTTACCCAGTGAAGTGAAGTGCTACAGTGCATTTTTAAAATTATGACTCACTTGATTACAATCAAATCAACATTTATTGCAGCTTACAATAACATCCACAAAAAGATTAGCAGCCTTCTGCAGAGGACCGGCAAGTTATGATTGGAGTAGGACCTCACACAGTAGGATTGGTAATCTTGCCCATGAAGAGGATGCTCTTGGTGCTGCCCTCTAAAATCAGTACCAGAAAAGGCCGGTTGAGCATCACATTTTTTAGCAGCATACGGGGAATAAGTTCTATCGTGGTTGCAGCTACTCCCTCTGCGCCCTCCTCATCCACGCTGAGGACTGCCTGATGGTCAACCTGGAGATTGGGTTAAATATGTGAACATGACTGTATAGAGTTTTCAAATTCTTTAGGTCTATCAACCATTGGTGGTGCTTCAAAAGGTAAAAACAAGTCCACACGTACCTGTGACACATGAAGTTCCTTTTCTGAGATCCCGGAGAAATCAGCTGTGTCACTGAATGCATCGATTATTCCCATCTCCTTCAGAATGTCGTTCAGTTTCATATTTGCAGAGATTTTGAACTTGGGCATAAACAGGTCCACAGACCTGAAGGGCAGAAATGTAGATATGGTATATCAGCTATTATGGCCATTTCCAAGTTCCCACATTTCTGTGCAACTAAACAACCATTAAACGTAAAGTCAGAAGTCAACTACTACATGAATTTAAATCTGGAGGTATTGACAGTATTACCCATTGAAGAGTTTCTCATGCCAGTACTTAATATGGTGTCTGCAGATGGATTCTTCAACCTCCTTCATCTTCCCATCACCAGGAAGAACGATCATCATGGAAGTATTTCCTTTGTACGGTACCTTCATGACCGTAGTTTTGTTGACAGGGTCTTGATAGATGCCATAGTAGCCGGTTCTTTTCATCATGTCAACTTTCACGGTGGTGTCCTTGTCCACTTGGAAGTCAGCTTTGTGGGTCAGTGTTTCATTAAATGGCTCGTCCCACTTCCCTATAAAGACAAATTGCAAGAATTTCAGATCAGATCAAAGAAATTATTATTACAGGAATATCGCTGAATGAAATAGAAGTTTATTTAGTACCTTTGAAGTACATATAGTTAATCAGCATCATCACCGTATCTGCATCCAGGTCCTTCACCATGTCGGTTATCTTGTCATGGGTTTTCTTGGCGATATACTTGTTAATCTCCTCTGCAGCAATTTCAGGCTTGGAGAAGTCAACGCTGAAGGCTTCGCTGTTGTAGTAGTGCTGAGAATCATTCAGGAACTTGTCCACCACTTTGAAGCCTTCATTGATGGCCACACCAGCTCCTGCCTCCAGCTGCATGTCTCCCTGGCTGTGTTCCAGCATGTGGAGCAAGTGCTCATAACCCTCATTGACCTGCTCTGGCTTCAACTCACCATAACCCAGAGTGCTGTATATCTGTGAATGAGTGCTGCCATTGGCACCTAGAGCCAGCATGCTTAAAGCCATTGAGATCCCGATCGGGGAGAAGAAAATGTTCTTGCCCTGGGCTTTAGGATGGGATGCAAGTTTCTTGTAGAGAGAGAAGGCGAAGTCAGCGTTGTGTGGAGCAAGCAGGTGGCAGGCATCACTGCCCTCCTCGTGGCTGGGGTGGGGTTCGTCCTTCTCATGGTGGAGATGGTGGTGGTGCTCGGCTGTGTGACCACCGTGGTCGTGACCTTCGTGGGGTTCGGCCCAGGCCGTTGCTACCAGCAGGGCAGCAATTGCAAAGCAATAAATCTTTCCCAACATTTTATCACCTGTTTTATGACCAGAGGGCACAGCATTGTACAAACATTGTGATTTTGCACTAATCCCAGCAAGTAATTTTGCATTTAAAAGACGCCTAATAGCCATCCAAACACAGCCCTGACGTCTAGGCTAAAACAAGGCAAAATTTGGGCTGTCAATGAAAATGTATTAGATTTCTAACCATAGCCCAAGAATAGACTAGTCTTTTAGAACATGAATATGTCAAAGTAATGAAACCAAACGCCTTGTAATCACTGTTGACTTTGCTTACATGATGGAATATCATACATCTTGCAAGTAATTTTGGCAAAAAGGGGGTTACTCATAGCCTGACTATATCGGGTCTGTAGTTAACCAAGACGGTGAAATGACGGCTTGCTGGGAGAGTATATTTAAGCTATTTAAAATTCAGTTTAAATCATAGCTCTTTAAGCAAAACAATTGTAACTTACCATCAAAGTCCTCTTGACTGTTCAGATGGAGTGGCGTCAATTTATAGTCCTTCAAGCATCGGCCGAGTAACATTTTTAAACATTAACCTGTTTCCACCCCCATTCTGTGAACGCAACCACTCATGATTAACTGTTGCTCTGTATTTAGTGATGCAACACAGTTTTATACTTCAGTGTCAGGGGTTTTCAATACTTAAAATGTGTGTGTGTGTGTGTGTGTGTGTGTGTGTGTGTGTGTGTGTGTGTGTGTGTGTGTGTGTGTGTGTGTGTGTGTGTGTGTGTGTGTGTGTGTGTGTGTGTGTGTGCAGGTTGATTTAATTTAGTTTTAAAAAGGAGGCAATCAGTAATTTAGGAATGATGACTGTCTTCCTCTCAGACTGTTGATCAAAAATTCTTCACATCTTAAGATACCGTGGTAGCTTGTGCCTTTTTTCTGTGATGGTCAATTGAAGCACAGCTCTAATTCTCTAAATCTTAGCAGTCCCTAATTGGTAGTTAGTTTAAAATTAAGGTTTTAAACTAATTTATTTACTGTTTACACTCCAATTAAACATAAATCCTATAACGGACTCAGTAATTGTTTATTTATTCATTATTATTAATATTATTATTATTATACCCCTTTTTTATATTGGGTTTGCATCCACGATCAGATCATTGCATACAGAGCTTGCAGAGAGAGACACAATCAATCAACCAACCAGTGATATACTGTACTGTAATAGATGTTTAAAATGAATACCATCACAAGAGTCAACACCAGATCATTCACCTTTGAGGGCTGTATACAACTGGCTTATCTGGAGAACATAGAGTGAACACCGTACTTCTCAATAGAGTCTCTGAAGTATATTTTTTCCAAAGCAAACTTTGGGAGTCAGATCCCTGCAAACCTGTCAAAGGGGGAAAGAAAATCAATGTTTTAGACAGTGTGAAATGTCACCATTTGCACGCCAAAACTCATTTTGGCGTATACATTCCACGAGATTGCACACTCGTATTATTTATACGCATTTTCGTGAGATCGGGCTCAAAATAATAATGCAGGCGTCTTAGAGCTTCTATACTCTCAGGCTGCATGAACAATCTAACTTCAGAATGATCAAAAGAGCATCTTGTGCTTGTGCGATCATTGACTTACAAATAATATGGAAGCTGGTTTCGCCACAGGATAAAACATTATAAATAACAAGACAATTGCGAATTTTTATCGGGAAAATAACTGACTTTTCTCAGAATTGCGAGTTTATATCTCTCAATTCTGACTTTATCTCACAATTGCATGTTATAAAGTAAGAGCAATTATTTATAATTGCGATTTTATATCACGCAATTCTGAGGAAAAAAAAGTCAGAATTGCGAGATGTAAACTCGCAATTGTGAGAAAAAAGTCTGACCTGTGAGATAAAAAGTCACAATTACCTTTTTTATTCTGTGGCAGAAACAAGCTTTCATAAAATAGTGATCATTCAATGTATATAATAACATTTCTTTTAATGTAAATTTTTTTTCATGGTTTTACTGGTGGTTTGCAAAGCACAATCACCTTGTGGCAGCAGAAATAGTCAGGCTAGTGTGTGTATGTGTAACATGACGCGAAACTGACATTTCGGCGCTTTGTCGAGATCCGGAAGCGCAGATGTTTCGAAACACTGCTCCGAACTGTGATTCGAAACACCCATGTCACGTGACTATGGCTAAATGAAGCTTCAAGTGTTTCATCAGGTGGCGCCTGAAAGGGGCGGGAACAAACCACACATCACACATCTGTATGAACCTAATTCCTCACAGTTTAAAAGTGAAGTTAATCCATCTTCACCTCGTAGGTTTTTGTGATTGCAGTGATTTTCTGATAGCAGTATTTTCCCTCATTTGTATGTAGGCTATACTTGCTCAAAAAATGCATGTCAGCAACAAGTGTCCCTTGTGAGAGGATTTTTTCAAAGCCTGGAGAAATTATATGTAAAAAAAGAAGTCGTCTAAGTCCGTCAACAGGTCCTTCAACAGCAGAGCAAATCATATTTTTGAATAAAAATGTGATCATAAAAAAAATAAATAAATTCTACTTTGTAGAGACAGTAGAGACTTGCTTCTATTGAAGCTCAATATTCTCTTTGGAAATACTCAAATCATGCTGGAGAACATGATCGTCAGGTTTTACATAAACTTGTTGAGTTTACGCAGCTCGGGTAGTGGACCCCACTGAATTAATCTTGGTGAATCTGGTTATAATTATATGTGATGCTGTTTTGATGTACTGTGTGTTCTCCCATAGACCATCAGCACACTGAAGATCCAGAAAGCAGTTGATCACGCCCTCTATCAGGTGCCTTGCCACCAATAAGTTGGGAGATGAAGAGCGAGTCATTGTGTTTCAAGTAACTCGTGAGTGCTTCCAAACCAGAGACAATCTCCACTGTACATCCCAAATGAAACTATTGCATTCGAATTGATAAAATCTGAACTTTTTGTTATTTTTTTCATCCTCAAAGGTTTCCTTAACCTAAGCGTCCTCCCCTCCAGCAGCCCTATTGAGGGAGAGGATGTGGTAATGCGCTGTGTAGCCGATCGACTGCTGTACTCTAACTTGCGTTGGTATCGGGTAACAAGCTTAGCCAACCCTGATCCGCCTCCAGTGGCTGTGCCCTGTGATACCCTCACCCTGTCACCTTTCCACCAGCCCAATGTCACCATATCAGGCCTGCAGGGCACCAATGCAACACTGGACCTGCCCATTCCCAATGCCACTTTGATGGACCAAGGCCTGTACGCTTGCCAAGTGGAAAACGTGGGCACCAATGAGAGAACCTGCTTACTTCACAACCTGAGGCTCAGAGGTTAGTCCATAGCTTTACATAAAGAGTGTTCAAGGAGCATCATTATTTGACTAACTTAATTAGTTTTGTGATGCTTGGGGTGTTTTATGACCAAAAAAAACCCTATAGTTAATCACAATGAGGAGGCTACAGGTTACAAAACCAAGATCATGGCTAGTTGTTAGACAGATGTTAATTTTTCTTTTTTTTTTTTACATGGATCATTGTCAAGGTTATTTCAGATCAACACATGCAAGTGACCACTAGGTGTCGCCGTAGAGATGGGTGTCGGATTGATTCCAAGCTTCGAAACAATATGGCACATTCTTCAACTGTTTCAGTGCTTCACGAAGCCTCGGTCTGCCCATCACTATGATCCACTGGAGGCAAGTTTGCTGAATCCAAGTGCAGTTTATTCATAATAAACTAAACTCAAAACAAAGACTTGGCTTAACTTGGCATAACATAAAACAAAGACTTGGCTAAACAAGAAACAAAGGCTTGGCAAAACATAAAACTCACCAACAGCAGGTTACAAAGATCAATACCAGACAAGGACACATGGCAAACATGAGGGTTTAAATACACTGAGACTAATGACTGGACAAGGGACACCTGTGAACAATGAGTCCTCTTCGGGACAAATGTGGGCAAAACATTTTTTTTTAATTAAAAAAAAATACTTTCCTTAATCTGAGCGGTACAAGACTTGGCTACTTTTCCTAAGTTTGTCACCTGAACACAAAAAAAAAATTGACTCGATTCTGCAATGTTAAGTGCTTTAAAAAAAACCTCCCTAATCCAGCCTTCGTGGACAAAATTGGGCACCCGGAATGAATGGGAAAAACTGTAATTCTGAGCATATTTTTTCATTATTTGTCCAATAAAAATCAGTAAACCCAACACAATTCAGATCATACATACACACAAATAAAGGGTTGAGCCTATACAACATTCTCAATGTGGCTCCCACTCACACACACACACACACACACACACACACACACACACACACACACACACACACACACACACACACACACAAAAGCATTGCATTGAAAGCCATTGGATGAGCCTATAACAGATTGAGTTGTATTTTTTATTTTTGTCAAATAAAAAGCAGTCACTCACACATACACAAACAAAGGAATTAAATGAGCCAATAACTGGGCAATAATTTTTTTAATTGCCTATCAGCTACTGCAAAACACACACATACACACATACACTTCAAACTCGTAATAAAGTCCTACTGCAATATTTGTTGATGCTTCCAGACAAAACATGTTGTACATTGTTTTTGTTTTTTTATCTGTTTGATACCATTTACTTTTATTGTTAGGTTTATTGTTTATTATTACCTGTTTGGTACTTTTGTACTACAATTGTAACATGATAAATTCTAAAACTTAAGAGGTTAAGGTCGTTAAAACATTGGTTTACAGAGTTCAGCCTATATGCAGCCCTTTAGTTCTATTGCCATTTAGTGGCTATTGATATTGTAGCTTTTTAATATTTTTATACCATCATATGTCACCAGGTGTCACCAAAGTCACCACATTTTTAGGTTTTGGCTCTCTGGACTTACTGGAATGATTTTTACTGAAGTTAAATAAATATTAAATATAACATAAAAATAAGCATATTTTACATAAAAAAAATGGTACTTTTAGAGGTAAATAAATAAATTAATACCCCAAAAATCCCAAAAAAAGCCATAAATTGATATAATTTATTTTATCGAAGGTGGTGATATAACATTTATAAAAATAAAAAAAAAATTGGGATCACACCTGAGACCTTCGTTCCCAAATTTGTCCACAAAGGCGGGATTAAGGGCTGTTATGCAAGGTCAAATTATCAAATAATTTACAATTGAATTTGATTGAATACCTATTACAATTAGGGTTGGGTATCGTTTGGGTTTTTTTCGATTCCGGTGCCAAACCGATACTTTTAAAACGGTACCGGTGCCTAAACGGTGCCTGAACCGATACTTTTTTTTTTTTTTTTAAAGGCCACAAAACGAGGTGGATGACATTAAATGGCTTTATTTATTTATTTATTTTTTATTTAAATTGAACCATTTATTAAAAGTTTAATGTATACTTAAATGTATGAATATAAATAAATACAAAACACAATTTACTTATTTACAAATTATAATTGTCTTATTTACAAATTCACAGTAAAACCTAAGCCACCTAACCCAACTACAACAAGCCTAAAATAACTCTAAATAACAGTTACAGTAATAACAGTAGTAGTCTGTATTCTTGGTATGCTACTAACCAGCTTCGAGCTTCAGCTTTATTTTGAAATATGATCATATTCTCTGGCTATATATTTTAGAACACATCGCCTTAATGTTTCCATGGTGACGCGTCATGTTTCTCACGTGACACACAGCAGCCGCAATAGCGCTGACAGCTCAGCTGTATCGGGTTTATTTAGTTTTTTCTTTATATTCAAAATATTCACAAACTTCTTAACTGTGTCACGAACTATCTGATGTTCAAATGTGTGAGTGAATGTGTGTTAGTTGATCTATAAAGCTCAATGGGCGGCGCCATGTTAGTTTGCGCCTCAGAATCGGATCTGTCGGATTTACAGCACTTGAGTTCATTCTCGTCTCACGAAATACATGAAAGTAAGTGACCAGTGAACTGGAAGAAGAATAGAGGAAACTATATAGTTACTATATAATGTGCATGTATCTGATGTGAATAAAACACGTAACGTTAGTCAAATTATAACCGTCTGAAAGGATTTTCATAGCCGTTTTCATAGACATCAGTGTGTGTTTTTTTTCTAGTAGCCTACTTATGAGCATTTAAATGTCTGAAACATGAAATAAACATGATGTGGTTGAAAACACTGAATAGTTGTCATGAGTTGTGATGAGCGCTGAGCGTCTGTCTCTGGCTCGGTGCCAGCCAAAGTGCGAAAGCACGTTTGAATTTTGGCACCGAAATGAGGAACCGAAATCTGCGTTCTGATTCGGTCCGGTACATACCGGTTATATATATGGCACCGGGTTTCGTTACCCAACCCTAATTACAATACAGCAACATATATGCCAATTTGAAAAATAATGTGCCTCAATATACATTGTTGCAAAAATCCCCCCAAAAAGGTATCTAGATACAATTAAATGCAGTTTCCAAATGAAATGAACGCTAGTGACAGTACAACGGCAACAATTTTAATCCTTTTTACACAAAAGTATGATTATGACAAAAGTATGGGCTAACACAGTGCATTTAGGTATACATACACCGATCAGGCATAACATTATGACATTATGACATTATGAGGAGGTGAAGTGAATAACACTTCTGATTATGTGATTATCTCTTCATCACGGTTCCTGTTAGTGGGTGGGATATATTAGGCAACAAGTGAACATTTTGCCCTTGAAGTTGATGTGTTAGAAGCAGAAAAAAATGGGCAAGCGTAAGGATTTGAGCAGGTTTGACAAGGGCCAAATTGTGATGGCTAGACGACTGGGTCAGAGAATCTCCAAAACTACAGCTCTTGTGGGGTGTTCCCGGTCGGCAGTGATCAGTATCTATCAAAAGTGGTCCAAGGAAGGAAAAGTGGTGAACTGGCGACAGGGTCATGGGCTGCCAAGGCTCATTGATGCACGTGGGGAGCGAAAGGCTGGCCCGTGTGGTCCGATCACACAGACAAGCTACTGTAGCTCAAATTGCTCAAGAAGTTAATGCTGGTCCTGACAGAAATGTGTTGTTAGGTAAGATTGGAGGGTTCTGGGGGAAACGGCTTGAAGAATGGAATTAAGAGAGGCGTCAAGGAGGGGTTTCAATGGGTGGTTTATGGGAATATCAGCTCTGAATAGTGAGGTACTGGGGTTGGGAATGGGTCCGCCTCTGGTGCCAACAGCTTGTTTTTTTGTGAGGATCTATGCTCTGATATTGCTGGCAACAGGGAGCGGTTCCATGGCTGTAGCATTCGGAGGGATGGGCATCGTTGTTGCGGAAAACAAAGTGAAAGGAGGATGAGTGTTATGACCCGTTAAGTGAAAACGGGGTTGACGTGAAATTCTAGATGGAAAATATAGGAAGATCACCAAAGACACCAAATCTAAAGTCCAAAATAAGATATACATTTATTGAAGTGGAAAAGGTAATTAAATAAAGGAGCAAATGGCTTCAGGGTGCCCCAAGGCCAACATAACAAACAAAATAGACTTACAAATTAAACACGTATAAATTACCTACTCATAAACAAAATAAAATTACAAAGAAATTTCCCTATCTCCCTTATAATAAACAAATTGCAAACATAGTCAAAATAAATGTCAGGACACCCCTACGCTCCTAAAACAATATGGTCAACTGGGTTTGGGTTCTGTGGACGGGAGGAGGCATCCGGAGCTCTTCACGTCACCAGGCCAACGCCAGAATGAGCTTGCCATCTTCAATGAGCTCCGCCCTTTTAAAGCGGTGCATTGTAGATCCACCAATCAGGCTCCTCCTACGCCAGCCAATCCCTGCACACATATGAACAAGAAAACATCCCATACAAAACAAACCGAGGATCGTAACAATGAGTTTGGGTAAAGGTGTTAGGAGGAAAGAAAGCGGGAGCCATGGCCGCTAGCGGAGGCAGCCTCGCGCTAGAGTCTGATAGTGGGGCTGCAGGCCATGGACAAGGGATAGAGAAAGTGACAGGAATTCGCTATTCATTGATATTCAACTGATCCATTCATCTAACGAACCAACAGTAGGGGGGAGCGGGGCACAACCTAAAGCTTTTTGACTGTCTCAGTTTGTGTAAATCCACTTGTGGTTCAGAGTATTTATTTTTTCCCACATTAATTGCACACGTCTAGTACAATTATGTGTTTGTTTTTAATTAATACAGAGTATACTTTTTTCTTAATTTACCCTGAAAGAATGGAAGTGAAAGGTGACAACATGCCCCGTAGGTTGTACGTTGTAACATGTGGTGGGGCACATTGTAACATGACCAAATGACAGCTTAAAGGTCCCATGGCATGAACATTTCATTTTATGAGGTTTTTTAACATTAATATGAGTTCCCCTAGCCTGTATATGGTCCCCAAGTGGCTAGAAATTTTGATGGGTGTAAACCGAGTTCAGGCTGTCTTTCTCTGCCTTTGAGAAAATGACAGCTCAGACGAGCTGATCTGAAATTTTCCTGTTATGAAGCCATAACAGGAAAGGTTACCTCCCCTTCCTCTGCTTTGCCCGCCCAGAGCACTCAGAGAAAAAAGATTCAGTTTATGTCAGCACAGGCTTTACAAACAGACTTTACGATATGGATTCGACAGCACCACGACAAACAGTGAGTAACAGTGTTCATTAATGCCTGATCAGTGATCAGTGATTTCTGATGTGTAGCTAATCATTCAAGTTCACACTTTCTTTCTAAATCGTTTAATGATTGCCGTCTTGATGCCCTAAGCGTAATGCATCAGTGAATCAAGCCAGTGACTAAAAGGATCGTTTCTGTTAGTAGCATGAAACAAATCCGTTTTTTAAGTGATTAAACTACAGAGAGCGATCAGAGAACACTCTTTATAATGTCCGGAGCTGTCAATCACATATCGCGAGTGTATCTGCACACTTGCCCAAACTGCCGTTATAATGAATGACGCTGTTATGCAGCACAGCGAAGCTCTTACTGTATTCATGTCTACGTCGTGTTTGCTGTTAGTTGTGGTGAAAGCATTTTGTGAGAGAAAACACGCTGCAATGACAGAGTCGACATGACTGGGACTGTTTATACAGAACTCTCAGCTAAAAATAAGTTCTACCAGAAAGACTCGGGAAGCCAGATGAGTACAAGAAGTAACACATTTATCAACAGACCAGCAAGTATTATATTTAGAGTTTCTTTGGCATAGGCCCCGTCCGTAACTCCCGTCTCGAGGGTAACGGACTCTGCATTTCCTGCCTGAAGATGAAGGCAGGGGCGCAGCCGACCCCCTGGGAGGTATAGGTGGGGACCATCCTGGTGGTGGTGGTGGTGGGGAGGATGTAGGTAAATGTTGGCTTCAGCATCTGTGAACTCAGACATGTGTGTGTAAGTGACCATCTTTTATATGCTGATGATTAGGACATGATTGGTTAGGTCTGGATGTGATAAGTGACGTAACATTGAATCTTCCTGGCAGAACTTTACGCTAGAGCTTTAATTTCTACCAGAAAGACTTGGGAAGCCAGATGAGTCCAAGAAGTAACACATTTATTAACAGACCAGCAAGTATTATATTTAGAGTTTCTTTGGCGTAGACCCCGTCCGTAACTCCCGTCTCGAGGGTAACGGACTCTGCATTTCCTGCCTGAAGATGAAGGCAGGGGCGCAGCCGACCCCCAAGAATTGGTGGAGGAAATTAGTTCCTCCAGGACGGGACCTACTCACCCCAAAAAATTGTGAAAGAATTGTATACTCGCCCGTCGTAAATGCTGCGATTCCTGAAACATTGAAAAGACAGATTTAACCATAAATTGCCATAAACGTTAGGCCACCTGGAGACGAAGGCCACGTTAGGCCACCTGGAGACGAAGGCCACGTTAGGCCATTGACGAAGAATAAGAGCTATAGAGACTGACGAACGGGATGAGCAATAATCTGAGAATGTGACGCCACCACCACCAGTATTTGCATGAGGATTACTTAGAATATGGACATTGAACATGCAATAGATATGGATATTGACATAGGTGTTAAACCAATAAACAGAAGGAATTGTTATGCTACCGCAAAAGCCGCGTAGGCTGTATGGACTGCCACATTGGCCATATATTCACTGCCTCAATAGGCCGGGGTACGAAAAGCTGCGTAGGCTGTATGGACTGCTGCGTTGGCCATATATTCACTGCCTCAATAGGCTGGGGTACGAAAAGCCGCGTAGGCTGTATGGACTGCCACGTTAGGCCGTGTATACTGCCTCGATAGGCCAGGGTACGAAAAGTCATGTATGCTGTATGGACTGCCATGTTAGGCCGTGTGTACTGCCTCGATAGGCCAGGGTACGAAAAGTCATGTATGCTGTATGGACTGCCACGTAAGGCCGTGTATACTGCCTCGATAGGCCAGGGTACGAAAAGTCATGTATGCTGTATGGACTGCCACGTTAGGCCGTGTATACTGCCTCGACAGGCCGGGGTGCGAAAAAAGCCACGTTGGCTGTATGACTGCCAGGTTAGGCCGTGTATACAGCCTTGATAGGAGAGGGTACAAGAAAAATGCATCGACTGAGAATGATAAGCCCGTGTGCAGGGAAGGCCGCGATAGCCCATAGTGAGGAGAAGACAGCGTGGGTGCATGAGTTGGCCATGACCAGAAGTTTGTGTGTATAGTATATTACCACAAAGATTGAACCTGTTAGCCTGCACCCCGGCTTTTAAGAAATCCCAAGAATGCATACTAGGACTAAAACATATATAGTTCTTTGAGCTAATTTAAACAAAGAAAGCTTCGGTGTGTCCACGTCCTGACGCAGGTTAACAGGTTAAGTATTAGGAGTTAAATGATAAACTGTAACTTACCTGATGCTTGTTAAGACACCTAGGTAATCTTAGGATTACCTGAAGGTTTGAGCATTCTATAAGATTAGAATGCTGATGACCATCATACAATCCTGCGTTCAATTGCTGTTATGGCAGCACATAACCCTGAATGAATATCCGGTATACTGATGAGATGGTCTGCAGTTCTGTAGGTCTGTCTCTAGTGAGTTTTAACCACCTTCTTGATATGGGAGACCCGTTGGGGAATATAAAAAGTGCAGAATGATTAGGGGTGCAGGGATATGCTTAGAGATATCCTCTTTTACAGAGACGAAGACCACGGCGAAGCCGCAGAAGGCCACATAGAGATGAAGGCTACAATAGGCCACCTGGACAGAGACCACGTTAGGCCACAGATAAATTCATGAAAGGCTTCTAGAGACTAATGAAAACAGGATCGATGAGTAGTAATAAAGGAGAAACATACCACCGCCAGTATTTGCATGAAAATTATTACTTGAAGTTGCTGAGTGTTTAAGTCAGATCTTGCTTGTACTATAATGCTGAGGATGACCATGTACACAGCACCTTAATAGAGGATGCAGACTCCACACATTGAGCTGCGTTCGTAGCAGCCCCAATCCGAAGAATGACCTAGCATAGATGAGTTGGGGAACAGCAGTTCTTAGCATCTGCAGTTGGAGGATTCGAAACCATTGGGCGTGACTCCATCTCACAGCTAGATAAAACACCATCTAACCGTTAGAACCTGTTAAGAGAACCCCCAGAAGAAAATAAACCAGAACAGCATGACAAATACATAACAGACAATTGAAAACCTCAGACAATGCCCTTGCGGAAGGATAAGCATAGCTGTCTATAGAACCCTGCAAAGCAACCAAACCTATGACAAAACGATAATCAATGTTAGAGTCAAAAGTTCATACTGTATGATTTTTGGCCACGTTTGGCAGTCTGAGACAAATATCGCAATCCTAAATTCTTTTAACCCTAGGCTAAAATCTTTTGTCTTTGATAGCATGTTTGACATACTCACCAACAGCCATGATAAAATTCTAACCTGGAGTAAATTAAACAAATGTGAGTGGGTTGATGTAACCTCCAGACAATAGTGCGTTTGATTATCATACAGTCTGACATTAATGCAGCGGAGTTCCCACAGTGTGACATCAGAATCACAGTCTGAAAAGCAACGAATCACAATGATTATAAGCCGCACCGTGTGTGCCAGCTTTAGTGAAGAGAAAAAAGCTCACTGCAAGAGAGAGCTTGTCATTTGCGGGAATAAGTACGCATGTGCAGACTTTGTAAAACAGTCACACTATATTTACTCCCCTGTATATTGATTTAGTCTCGATAGACTTACAATGCGATCGTTGGTGTTTACAATGCGATCATGGCCAATCACAGACACGTCTGTCCTGTAGCTCAAACAGTAGAGCGTAGCGCTAGCAACGGCAAGCCATGGGTTCGGTTCCCAGGGAAAGCAAGATCTGACAAAATACCAAATGTGCACCTTGAATACAATGCAAGTCACCCTGGACAAAAGCGTCTGCCAATGTGTAAATGTAAATTTCTGTGCGCTTGAATGCAATGACTAATTAATGGAGTTAACACAGAATATACACAATCAGGATTGAATGTTTTAGCGCTTGTTCACGGACTAATTCTGCCTTGTAGTGCTAGTGCATACGTTTGACCAATGAAGAGTAGAACATGCTATAGATTCATGATTTGGTAAAATCAGATTGACTGAACGGTTTCCACTAGTGTAGGAGTTAAGTTGAACTGAAGCATTTGACGGTTTCATGCGTTTAAAAAGGGAGCGCACTCTGCTCACTTACTATATTCATAAAAGATTTGAATAATTGTATTACCGTGCTGCAATTAAGCTGCTGTACAGGATGCAATCTTTATGTAAAATGAGTCGGATTGAGAACAGAATTAAATTTTTGCTGCTATCGAATTTCCAGTCGAACCTTGTTTTGTATGCAAACCTTACTCGACATTCTCGTGCTTTGAGTACTAGCGAGATACACATTTGTTTAATGCATAATTGTAGCCATGCGTCGTAGTACAGAAGGACCAAGTGAGACGTAACACTAAATTCTAAAGTTCCTAAAAATAGACAGAGGCATCCAGATATCAGTAGCTGAATAAAACACGAATAGAGTCAAATTAACTGGAGTAACGTGAAGACAAAAGCACACAATTACTATACATATTGTTAACTAATTGATTAATATGTAGCGCATATTTAGAAAGCAATAAGCAACGGCACCTTTATATGAGCACAGAACGCTACGGTTCTTCCTCATAGTAAAGGAAGCCATGTCGAATCACACAAGGACGCCATTTCAACACTGGGTGCCCCGTATGTTTGAGCAAAATATGTACTCTGCTGGATGACAGGCCCAAAACACTTCTAAGCTTGAAACTATTGTGTCGGTTTCAATTGCATGTTGTATGTGACAAACTCACAGTGCTTGCAAGATAAATAGCACCATTGAATGAGAACGGATCAAGCAGTGATGTTGGTGCTGTACTTTTGTCACGACACACACAATGGAGAGACAACAGATCCAAGTGCAGTTAGATATATTTATTTGGGGTAATCCGTAAAGCGTAATCCAGTCCAGGCAAGGGTCAAATATCATGTGAGCAATCCAACAAGAATAACAAAATACAGGAACAGGCAAGAAACCAACCAGGAAGTGTGAGGACATCTAACAAGGACTCGACAACTAACACAGAAACAGCCAGGGTATATATACACACACACAGATCTAACAAGGTGATGGGAAACAGCTGGAGTGCAATGAACTGATGAGTGACAGACAGAATGCTGGGAATTGAAGTCAAATGTGAAAGACACCGTGAGAACGAGGACCTCTAGTGACAACCCAGGGAAACACAACCAGACACTGTGACAGTACCCCTTCCCTACGGAGCGGCTACCAGACGCTCCATAACGTAACTACAACATAACACAAGAGTTCAGGAGGGAGGTGGAACGGTGGAGGATCAGGGGGAGGGATGGTGGGCCAGGTCCATGGAGAGGAACAAGGACAGGGGGTGATGGCTTAACTGGCGGCCAGGACGGAGATGACAGTTCATCTGGCGGCCAGGGCGGAGACGACAGTCCATCGGGCGGCCAGGGCAGAGACGACAGTCCATCTGGGGGACAGGGCAGAGACGACAGTCCATCTGGCGGCCAGGGCAGAGATGACAGTCCATCTGGCCAGGGCGGAAACGACAGTCCATCGGGCGGCCAGGGCGGAGACGACAGTCCATCTGGCCAGGGCGGAAACGACAGTCCATCTGGTGGCCAGGGCGGAGACGACAGTCCATCTGGCGGCCAGGGCGGAGATGACAGTCCATCTGGCCAGGGCGGAAACGACAGTCCATCTGGTGGCCAGGGCGGAGCAGACGACCCTTCAGGCGGCCATGGCGGAGTTGACAGTTCATCTGGCGGCCAGGGCGGAGACGACGGTCCGTCTGGCGGCCAGGGCGGAGACGACAGTCCATCTGGCGGCCAGGGCGGAGAGGACAGTCCATCTGGTGGCCAGGGCGGAGCAGACGACCCTTCAGGCGGCCATGGTGGAGATGACAGCTCATCTGGCGGCCAGGGCGGAGACGACGGTCCGTCTGGCGGCCAGGGCGGCGATGACAGTCCATCGGGCGGCCAGGGCGGTGGAGACTTTCCCTCAGGCGGCCAGGGTGGAGACTCTCCCTCGGGCGGCCACGGCACTGGAACAGACACCAACTCAGGCACTGGAACAGACACCACCGGCTCAGGCACTGAAACAGACACCACCGGCTCCGGCTCAGGAACAGGCACCACCGGCTCAGGCACTGGAACAGGCACCACCGGCTCAGGCACTGGAACAGGCACCACCGGCTCAGGCACTGGAACAGGCACCACCGGCTCAGGCACTGGAACAGGCACCACCGGCTCAGGCACTGGAACAGGCACCACCGGCTCAGGAACTGGAACAGGCACCACCGGCTCAGGCACTGGAACAGGCACCACCGGCTCAGGCACTGGAACAGGCACCACCGGCTCAGGCACTGGAACGGACACCACCGGTTCAGGCACTGGAACGGACACCACCGGCTCAGGCACTGGAACGGACACCACCGGCTCAGGCACTGGAACGGACACCACCGGCTCAGGCACTGGAACGGACACCACCGGCTCGGGCACTGGAACGGACACCACCGGTTCGGGCACTGGAACGGACACCACCGGCTCGGGCACTGGAACGGACACCACCGGCTCGGGCACTGGAACCAACACCACCGGCTCGGGCACTGGAACTGGCACCACCGGCTCGGGCACTGGAACTGGCACCACCGGCTCGGGAACTGGCACCACCGGTTCAGGAACAGACACCACCGGCCCAGGAACAGACACCACCGGTCCAAGTGTGTGCGTGGCCCACACACACCACATGGCTGTGGCCATAATGGCCAGTGTCGCGGTCACTGAGGCCTCAGGAACAGACGCCTCCGGCTCCGGCTCAGAAACAGACACAAGCACAGGCTCCGGCTCAGGAACAGACACTGGCTCCGGCTCAGGAACAGACACTGGCTCCGGCTCAGGAACAGACACTGGCTCCGGCTCTGGAACAGACACTGGCTCCGGCTCTGGAACAGACACTGGCTCCGGCTCTGGAACAGACACTGGCTCCGGCTCTGGAACAGACACTGGCTCCGGCTCTGGAACAGACGACCCTGGCTCCGGCTCTGGAACAGACGACCCTGGCTCCGGCTCTGGAACAGACGACCCTGGCTCCGGCTCTGGAACAGACGACCCTGGCTCCGGCTCTGCAACAGACGACCCTGGCTCCGGCTCTGGAACAGACGACCCTGGCTCCGGCTCTGGAACAGACGACACTGAAGGTTTGAAGGGCGTCTCCAGGATCCGAGCTAAACGCTCTAAATAGACGATCAGTGCCCCCCCGGCCATGAGAATGGGCATCTCCCGATCTGTCTCCGACTGGGCAGATGTGGCTTGAACCATCTCTGGCTGGGCAGATGTGACCTGAACAGTCTCTGACTGGGCAGACGGGACATGAACAGTCTCTGTCTCAGCAGACGTGACGTGAGCAGTCTCTGACTGGGCAGACTGGACGTGAACCGTCTCTGGCTGGGCAGATGGAACGTGAATAGTCTCTGGCTGGGCAGACGGCCTGTGTCTCCTCCTCCTCCTCCGTCCATGATGGCGTGTCGGTGGCATCGAACTTACCAGCTCTGGGGAAGTTACCGTCTCCTGTACGAGCCTGGCGGCTATGGTCTCCTCATTCCTTCTAGCACACATTGACAAATATGCAAACAAAGAAATCGAGGATCCTTCATCCACTCCCGGAGGAGAAATCTGCTAAACAAACAAACAGACTGTAAACTTTAAATCTGCTTAAACCCACTGAATGATGAACCGCAAGCTCTCACGAGCGCTCCCTCTTTTTTCATATTGCTCCGTAGACTGCAACACCCGTCAAAAAAAAAAGGCCCTACTTATTTACTTATTTGATAATACAGACCTAAAACCTATATTTAAATGCACAGAAATGTCAAAAATATACACAAAAACGAATTAGAAGATACATTACAATGAAGTCTGTTACAATAAAACTTCCTCCAGCTCTCCATGTTTCACAAGTGCCCAGTCAGTCAGTCTCTCTCTCTCATGCATGCAGTGCCTCGCTAAACCACGCCCCCTCCGCAACATTTCAAATGCAAAGATGTCAGCCAATCACAACAGTGGCCGTTTTCACTGAAGTCTCACAGCAGACACGCCCCTTGAAACAGGGCATTCAGCCACAGGGCAAACATCAGTATAGAAAAAATGCCTTTTATTTCTAAATGATGACATTTTTTGATGTAAAAATCATACTAACAATATAAGTACACCTCAGAATTCATTATAAAATAATAGAAAAATGCCATGCCATGGGACCTTTAAAATGTTACCTGATATAATCAAACAATTATACAAGACAAACTAAAATATTTTGTCAACAAAATACAATTATTAACTTTTTAATATTAAATATATAATAAAATAATGGCATTTTTTAATCATTAAAAATATACTGATTTTTGAGTTTGACAACAAACAGATCGCTAAATACAGCTATACAGCATAGTTCAAAACATAATAATAATGAATAATTTCTGAACATTTACTCTCAGTCATTATTCACCCTTTTCTCATGGTTTCTCAAAAGAATTCCTAAAAGTATAGAATATAATAGCGTAGTTCTAATAGGGACTCATTGTAACGCAGTGTTACAACGCACCCCACCTGCACAACTGGGATTTATCCCGCGACTCGTGTCTTCTGCTGGTTAGATCAATCTCAACTGTTAAATAACAGATATAAGATTCAAATAATATCAGATTTGTTTTATTTTAAATAAACACAAAAAACAGAGATGAAAACTAAATTTAAGTAAGAAATTTACTTTTGCTATGGTTAAATAAATGTTAAGTATTTTTAAATGTTGGCGTTATTTTTTCTATGAATAATGTTGATATGGCAACTAGTAGTTTCGTCATCCTGGCATGTGTGGCAAGGGTTCAAACATGCACGTTCAAACTAACCCCGCATTAGGTTGTGCCCCGCGCTCCCCTATAATCTTTATCAACTCTCACAAAGTTTTATTCTTTCTTACAGTTCAAGACACTTTATTGTCATTCCACCATACATAGCGGTTGCAATATACAGTGAAACGAAACAACGTTACTCCAGGACTTAAGTGCTACACATAACACAGAATAACAAAGAGTCAAAAAAGAAACAAGTGCAGAACAAAAGTGATAAAACAAACAGTTTGATACTATACACCACAGGACAAAAACATAAAAACATGAACATAGCGCAGACTGTAGTGTAATGTGTGACGTATTTTGCACTAAGTAATAATAGCAGCATTGAATTAGAGAAATAGCAGCATTTTTTTAGCAGTTAAAAAGTTAAAGTGACTGTGCCCGAGTAGTACATGTTATACACACACACACAAACACACACACACTCATGGGTATTTAGTTGAGTGAGTGTGTTTGAGTTTGGTGGGTTCAGTTCTTGGTGTTGAGAAACCTGATGGCTTGTGGATAGAAACTGTTGGACAGTCTAGTTGTAGTGGCCCGAATGCTTCGGTACCTTTTTCCAGAAGGCAAAAGGGTGAAAAGTGAGTGTGAGGGGTGTGTGTAGTCCGCCACAATGCTGGTTGCTTTGCGGAAGCAGCGTGAGGTATACATGTCTTTGATAGAGGGGAGAGAGACCCCAATGATCTCTTCAGCTATCCTCACTATCCGCTGTAGGGTCTTGCAGTCCGATGCGGTGCAGTTCACAAACCAGACAATGATGCAGCTGCTCAGGATGCTCTCAAATGTTTCTCTGTAGAACGTGGTCTGGATGGGGGAAGGGAGATGTACTTTGCTCAGTCTGCGTATTAAGTATAGACGTGACCATACGCAGTAGTGATAGTCCAGCTTATGCTCTGCTGCGACGACACGTCTGTCATGTCAGCTCACGCTACTGTCCTGGTTTGTCTAGTTTTTCGTCATTTATGCGAGTTATTTGTTATTAAGTTTTTGCCAAGTGTGTGCGGATAGTTAAGCAACGACATAATGCTGAAGTTGCTGTGGATTACCTTCATGATTTTGTGGATTATCAAGAATGGCACAGCGCTCACGCCACGACAGTCAGATGTTACCAGAGGCGCACTATTCACCTACAGCTGGGATGAGCTTCTTCGACTCCGGTCATCTATTCTCTGCAACGAAAAAACGGCTGACATCCCTTCGGAGATCCGACCGAGAAAAAGGGGCAGCCGTGGCGGTGTCCGTGCCCAGGTAAGAAGGCGTCCTTTTAGACCTCCGTTACCCTCTGTCATATTGGCCAATGTATGTTCCCTTCGGAATAAGATGGATCAACTTCATGCCAAGTGTCATGGGGAGAGAGTTTTCAGGGACGCGTGTATCATCGCATTAACTGAATCCTGGCTCGATGAATCCATCTCTGACTCTGAGATCAGCCTGGACAACTTCTTGATCGTCCGGGCTGATAGGACCCGTCAGTCAGGGAAGGAGAGGGGTGGAGGACTATGTGTCTTTATAAACAAGCGCTGGTGCACTAACATAAAAATACACAGTATCATTTGCACACTGGACGTAGAGATATTAACACTATCATTACGTCCCTTCTATCCTCCAAGAGAATTCCCCACGGTGGTTTTTGGGTGTGTTTACTGTCCACCAGACACTAACACACGAGCAGCAGCAGAGTTAATAGCGGAGAATGCTAACTCAATGCTATGTAAATACCCCCGAGCCCCGGTGTTTTATATGGGCGATTACAACAACTGCAGTCTTGACAGCGTACTGCCTTCTTTCCATCAGTATGTGCATTGTCCCACAAGGAAGGGAAATATCTTGGGTCTGTGTTACGGGAATGTTTTGGATGCATTTACTGTTCGGGCTCATCCTCCTCTGGGCTCTTCGGACCATAATGTTTTGGTCTTTCTCCCTGGTTACATATAGGAACTGAAGCGCATCAAGCCACAAGTCCACAGCGCTCCTCAGTGGTCGGCGGATGCAATTGCATGTCTGCAAGGTTCTCTTGCATGCACTGACTGGACCGTTTTTAACGGCACTTTGGATCAGAGACTGTCAGTTATAACGGATTATATAAAGTTCTGTATGAGTAACTGCATACCAACAAAAACCTACAAAACTTTCCCCAACTGCAGGCCTTGGATTACCCCACAGATTTCAAACAAAAACTTGTTGATAAACAAAATATTTCAATGCAAGGATTGGCTTTCACTTAAAAAACTAGATAGACAGATAAAAAATTACATTATTAAAGAAAAACTTAAATACAAAGAGAAAATAGAACATGAATTTTCCTCAATGAACACAAAACAAGCCTTCCAGAAAATAAAAATATTGACAGGACAGAATGTGAAACAAGATCATAGCACAATCACCAATCCCACAACCTTTGCAAATAGTCTTAATACCTTCTATTCCAGATTTGACTTCACTGACTATTCAGCTGTCTGCAATGAGCTACTTAACGCTCTCCCTTTAAATCCACCAACAACTCCTCCCTTTACAGAGGTGGATGTTCGACAGGAGCTGAGTAGATGTAAAATTGGCAAGGCCTTGGGGCCAGACGGCATCCCTGCCAGGGTGTTCAGGCTTTGTGCAATGGAACTCTCCCCGGTTTTCTATTCCATAATGCATGAGTCATACAGTACAGCATGGTGCCCCACCCAATGGAAAATTCCACCATCATTCCTTTACCAAAGAAACCCGTCCATTAGTGCTCAATAATTACAGACCTGTTGCTCTCACACCCATAGTAAGCAAATGTTACGAAAAACTGATTCTGCGCACCATCCTGTCAACTGTCAATCCACAGCTGGACAAACATCAGTTTGCCTATAAAGCCAGGCGAGGATAGAGATCTTGTGGACGGACTTCAATTATTTTGGCGTACCAAACCACATCACAGATTTGGTCAAGAGCTACTTTCTGGATCTCCAGTTCTGTGTAATCTGAGAACAACACCATTGCTTGGCAGTATCTGGAGATTGGCATCATGGTAGGCTACACAATTTCCCCTCTGGCATTCGTCATGGCAATGGAACTGATCATACGGGCATCTCGTTGGGTAGTGGGAGGGGAGAGGACCAAGAGTGGCCTGCGTCTTCCGCCAATTAGAGCCTACATGGACGACATGACCATCATTACAACAACAAAAACAGTCCTACAGAAGCCAATCAAGAGCCTCGGATGATGGTATAATGAAGACCTCAAAGACACCCAGCAACTTAAGCAACTTTTGCAGGACACGGCTAACGGCCTTAAGCAAATAAACAACACTGCACTACTGGGGAAACTGAAGCTCTGGTGTTACCAGTCTGGGCTGCTACCTAGACTCTTGTACGAGGTCTCGCTTAGCCATGCCAACCGACTGGAAAGGCTAGTGAACTCTCACGTGACGAAGTGGCTCGGACTTTCCAAATGCCTCTGCAGTGTAGGACTCGACAGCGATGGAGCCCTGTCACTGCCAATTTCTAGTTTGGTGGAAGAGTTCAAGTGTACCAAGGTCAGGCTGGATATGTCCTTCACTGACTCTTGGGACCCTGTGGTGAGAGGCGCCGCTCCTGCCCTAGCAACAGGGAAGAAGTGGACCCCAGCCACTACCGTGCTACAGGCCAAATATTCTCTCCTCCATCGTGACGTAGAGGGCCACATCCAACAAGGCAGAGGAGGCTTTGGCCTCGGAACTGTAACACCTCTCTGGCAAAAGGCATCTGCAACTGAACGTCGAAGCATGGTGGTAGAGGAGGTGCGCCGACAGGAGGAAGCAGCCAGATGCTCCAAAGCTGTAGCTGATGTAGCACAGGCCAAACGCTAGAGGACGTGTGAGGGTGTCGAGAAGAGAAAACTCACATGGAGCGAACTCTGGGGCATGGAATCCAGCAGGCTGAGCTTCATTGTCCGAGCTACGTATGATGTATTGCCCTTTCCCACAAACCAGCAGCTATGGTTTGGAAAGGACCCATCCTGCCCCCTGTGTACAATCCCTGCAACACTCAAGATAACACTCAAGACAAGCCTCACTCAAGGCAGATACATGTGGAGACACAACAAGGTCCTCAGATGTCTAGCCGACAAACTTGAGTGTAAGAGAGCATCCATCAACACCCCAACCCTTCAACAACCAGAATGCTAGCCCCTCAAACCCTGAGCTGACCCCACTGACTGCAGCCAGGGACTGGCAGATGCGAGTCGACCTAGATCAGAGGCTTATTTTCCCTCCAGAGATTGCAACAACCACCTTGTGACCAGACCTCGTTCTCTGGTCTAATGCCTGCCAACTTGCCTACATCATAGAACTGACAGTTCCCTGGGAGGACGCCATCGAAGAAGCGTATGAGCGTAAGAAGCTGTGTTACTCCAACTTAGCAGCTGAGGCAGAGGACATAGGCTGGAAGATAAGGGTGCGCCCAGTGGAGGTGGGATGTAGGGGCTTTGTAGCCAGCACAACAGCGAAGCTCCTTAGGGAGGTCGGAGTCAGGGGACAGGGTCACAGACAAGCAATCAAAGAGCTGGCCAACACCGCTGAGAGGACGAGCCATTGGCTGTGGCTGAAGAGGAGTGATACCACCTGGGCTGCTAAGGCAAACAGCTAACCGCAGGACAAACACCCAGGCTTGATCAACCTGTGGTGGGCCTGCCTCAGCAGAGGGTGTATTGTGATAATTGGCCGAAACACCCTGTGATGCTGAGGTACACAACTGACGATGTGTCCTGGTGGTAAAGCCTTATAGCAGCCACCCTTCAAGAATTCCCGAATTAGAAGTGGTGCAAACATTAGGGATTGCAACATCTAGTCCTTTTAATTAACCACTTGATAACTCACTGCTGCACAGAAACCACAGCTAAGGGTACACGTAACTGTCCAAACTCCTCTTCGGATCGTTTTCCAAGGGAAATGTTGAAAGATATTGACATTGATTAAGCGGCCCTGACCTTGACAGCAAACAAACACATTATCAGATGCTGTTGGCTTGCTGTAGTGAGGGCACAAATTTCACCCAGCCCACGCTTAGTCATACATATTTGAACAGTTTGTCCTGTTTTATCTTCCCCAGATCCACGCACACACACAAAAACTGTTTTCTTGCTGGGACGAACAACAATAATGACTTTTTTATTGGTGCATGAAAACATGTGTTACAAATTGCAACATGTTTATACATCTGATGAAATGTTAAACATTTGAACTACTGTTCTAATGAGATTATTACTGCAAATAGGCCTCTCCATTATATTAAGCTTCAATAATAAAGCATTCCCACTGTCAAGTGACAAACTATTTCTATTAAATTACCATCTTGGGGTTTACAATGAGTGTCAAAATAAATAGTTTTATGATGTTATTCATTAATGTTTTTCAATATTGTGCAATATTATACATGTGAGACTAAGGTTATATTATTTGCTATAGTAGTTAATAAATTATACAAAATAAATTAATAAAACAGTATCAGTGCATAGATTCAGACAAATAAAAATATAACTAATGAAACCTTATTGTAAAGTGTTCCCATTTTCTCCAAGAATCCAACAGGCAAAGGTAAAAAACCTATTGGCTTTTTGCTAAGGGAACCAGAGTGATACTAACTTCTGGGCTGGCCAACAAAATTATGTCATCCCTGGAGCATTCTATTTCTAAAAGTAAGGTAAAAAGAAATAGATTTTTTGGTAAAAGAAACCAAGTGGTGGAAAGATTACTGAAAAAGCATACTCAATTTAAAGTACTGTTACTTGTCAAAAAAAGGTAATGCTAGTAGAGTAAAAATACCCGTCCTAAATACTACTCAAAGTAGGAGTAAAAAGTAGCCCTTTTAAAAGTACTCAATAGTAGTGAGTATTATGCTATGAATGTTATATCCCACCTTATACCCTGCAAAATAAAAATATAGCTTACTCTTTTATGGATGATTCTCAGTAAGAACAAAAACACGAGATCACCAACAGTATTTCAATATTTCTCAAAGTTTTATTTTTGACTGCTAGCAATACACCCATGCAATATTTGAGAAAGCAACCAATAATCTGATTACATTTATGACAACCATTCTGTAGAGGTTTTCTTGTGGTTAGTTAAAAAAATTTGCAAAGCGTTGTACATTAACAATTTTACATTAAAAAAGCAGAGTTCTTTCTTTTCAAGACCATTCATTGTATTGCTTTCATTTCAATGGATGTTTTCTCTGTAAAAAGAATACACTTCAGAAATCAGAATCGAGTAACTCACAATTTTCACCACTGATTCTTTTTTGCTTGCAATTAAAAAATAAACCTGATTTAAATATAAATCTGTTTTATGAAAGTTATTTGATATATACATGGACTAAAATGTGTAATCACCATGTGAGAACACATTACATTAAAATATGCACTTCAATAAGCTGACAGAAAGCAGGTGAATGCGTTTACATGTTGAGCAAAATCGATGTAAGGGACAAAAATCTAGCAGTGACGATCGTTTAATGCAAAGGCACTTTGAACCCTGGCACACAATCAAGCTAAATTAAGTGTTTCCAGCAGATGGCACTGCGAGCTTGTGCAGCGCTAACAGAAATACGTACCATTTGTGCGTGTATTAGAAAATGTAATATTCTGCAGTCAATTTTTTGTAATTGTTTAACAGTCGATTTTTACGATTTCTGCCATCATACAGTAACCAGCAACAACCCCCTTTCATAAAGTAACAAGAGTATGTGTTATTTGTTACTTTACACCACTGAAGAAACCTTAATAATATCAGTGAACCAAAAAAATAAAAACAAAACAAAAAATTCCATATAAAATCGGTATAACCTTTTTCAAAGTTTGTAAGTCTGTAAAGGCCCTAATATACTTCAAACAAAATCGAAGAACAAAATCAGGCCAAAATGAAGTTTGTTTGGAGTTAATTTTGGGAGTTCATAACAGCTTGCCAAAGCGAACTTTCTCGAAACTTTCAGGATGTTCGTGTGGCAACCCGCAGGTGGATTTAAATGATAAGTTTGCACGCACTACACCACCCTGGGAATTTCACCCAAGTAAATTAGTGTCAAAGGACACGCAAGTTCGTTCATCCAATTAGAAGCTCCGAAACATGAGTAATAGTACAAAACAATTAACTTTATTAAATCACAATCATTTTAAAACAGTCATTGAAACACATCGGGCCTTGGCCCAAAACACGGCCGGGTTTGGCTCTTCACACAATCACACAAGGTAAGTCCCACTAACTGGGGCTTACCAGCAGAGTCAGGCTATCAGAGATTAATCTGCCTACAGCAGAAACATCATTCCTTTCACAAGTGCACACAGTCACACACGCACACCACTCTCTATTAATGGACACAGCACACTGTGAATAAAACACCACCACCACAAGAAGGACATAAAGCCGGCCTCACTGCATTTGGCACCCAGACCCTGCAACACAAAAACACAGAGCAAACCGGATAAGACGTCATCATGCATACAAAAGTATTAAAAAGGTAGGAAATGAATTGTCCCCATGCTGGATTGACAGTGGATAAGTTAAATGGCAAAAACAAATACAACAAAATAGGGAAAACAAAAACACAAGAGCGCAAGAGTGTCACCACTCTTAATAGAGTTTTCAATAGCAATTAAATCAAACAAAAAGTCCAAAACAAGAACATAAGAACTGCAAAACAACAAAAAGGACAGCGCTCTTGACAAAATGGAAGTCAAAACAAAATACCACAAATTATATAGAATGTAAAACAAAAAGGAAGCAAGGAAAATCACTCCTGGCCAAATGTTAATAAAGGAAAAAAGGAAGTAAACAAAATACAACAAATGATATCAGATACAAAAACAAAAAGAAACAAACTCACTCCGGGCCAAATGTAAATAAAGGAAAAAAAGGGAAGTCAACAAAATACGACAAATAATATAAGATACAAAAACAAAAAGAAACAGAATAATCACAGAATATTCCTGGCCAAATGTAGATAAAGAAAACTTTAAACAAAGTAAAAGAAAACAACCCAATAATAATTCATATTAAATCAAAATAAATAAATCACTCCGGTCATAGGGAAGTGGGTTTCCAACGTTCTCTTAACCGGGACAAAAAGAAGAAAAAAAAGAAAATATGAAGGGAAAATCAACACAAAACAAAACAAAACATGTTATCCGTGGACAGGATGTGCAAGGTGTCCAGACTAGCAGTCAATACTCCCGGTGTTTTGGGGAGAGCACCGGTGATGAAAGGATGCGTGCATAATCGGGCATAAACACAACAACGGCAGCCACAACAGCAGTGTGAGACCCGTGAGGTAAACCGAACAGCCCATTCAAACCATACAAGGAAGGGCAGTCAAGCAGTCGGAGCTTGCTTTCTTCAATGTCCAAATCTGATGCCGGAGGCAGCAGCAATACAGCGTTCACACCGCGTTAGTGACGTTGACAATGACGTAGATCTAAGGGCGTAAATCTAGTGCCCTTTATAATCACCATAGTGACAGCTAATTTGCTTATGACCCAAATCGTATTATTAGGGAAGGTAATGGGCTTCCCCACTACAATCGCTAACAGTGTACCGCTGGACATGTATTTTGAACTTCGTTTTACACCTAATCGAAGAACGAAAAAGAACTTTGCCGTGAGTGTATCGGGGGCTTTACTCTTCAACTGTAAATACAGTAGGCTATGTGATCTAAACCACTTTATTTAGAGGACAAATTTTAGCACTGATCTTGAATTACAAACAGTAAGGAAGGAGATAATTGAGTTTGCGTCATAGTATTGTACTTTGTACAACTCTCCTTGCAATTATATAGCTCTAGTATTGCTAGTTATTACTTAATAGACTGAAGATATCCAGGTGAGGATATATAAGGCAGCATTAGGCGTTCCAGAGGAACAGAAGCCAACACGATCTCATGACAATGCGTATCAATAGTACGAGTGTGCAATCTCGTGAAAATGAGTTTTGGTGTGCATATGCTACGCAGTTTTTCGCATGCATATGATACGCACTTTATGGCGTGCATATGACACGCTTTTGGGTAGGGGGTGGGGGGTTCGTACGTATAATACGCCATAAAGTGCGTATCATATGCACGCAAAAAACGGCGTACCATATGCACGCCAAAACTCATTTTGGCGTATACATTCCACGAGATTGCACACTCGTATTATTTATACTCATTTTCGTGAGATCGGGCTCACAGAAGCACATGTAGCTCTTCCACCTCATAACTAGTTCGGCCACAACCCCCATTCCTAGAACACAGAAGGCAGCGGTTATTGGGTAGTTTCAAAGCAAACAGGCTCATTGGAAACAAAACGTGCCTGCAGCAACATTTCTGCAGAATGATGTAACGCTTATTGCATGTTTCAAATGGAAATGTCGATGATTTTCGAAGGCAGCATGTATGTATACTTTGCTCGCTTTGATATGCCACAATCCTGTGCTTTCCATTCTGTGACAGTTGAGCTGGGGAAAAAAGATGGCATCCGAAAGTTGCGTTTGCTGGTCAGTTTGTGTGTAAACAGGGCCGTGCACAGACCTTTTGAGGGGCATGTGCTGAAACTGAAAAAGGGCACCCCCTCTGTTCACCCGCCCCTAAAGGCCTTTGCACACTGAGTCCGAAATTTTCGCATGCGAATTTCGTACTCAGTGTGCAAAGGCCGTAACACTTTATTATCAAACACACATGACATGCTTTATTTACATTTTTTGAAGATTTTCCCTATTTTTATTGGGGGAAAAAATACCTTTTTGAATTTCTGTGTGATGGGAAAATGAAGTAGAGCAAGTTCGGCAAAACGCGGATTCGAACCGTGATCAATTTGCGTCAAAACTTCAAGCAATGCGCTTTACCCCTGCACTATCACGGATATCATTTATATGGTGTCTTCTGCAATTCTGACTGACCCAACCAGACCTTCTGTGAAAAAGACGGCCTATTTGCACTTAATGTAACGACAACATTACTGTAACCATCTTTTACTACACATGTGAAAACGAGAGAGTATAGAGATTCAAAAATTAGAGAATATGTGCATATATCAACAACGTAAATGAATTAAACATGTGACCATGATATTATTACATGTTAACAAATTAATTGTATTAGCAATCATAAATCCAAGAACAAATTTCTACGAAATATATTTGACCTAGATGACGAGGATCACTCAGTCACTTTGTGTAAGTTCCAGTAGGAAACAGCGCGGGCGCTCTTGGCGGTCTATGGGCGCACCTTTGCTTATTTATGATTTTTCGGTGGCAAAAACAAATTAAATGTGGTTGTATTACTTATCAATATATTATTAACATTTTACAAAAGCCAAACTCAAATGCACTTACCAAAACTATTGATTTATTGAAGCAGGAACAAAAAACACTACCACCAAAAAAAGGGCACTTTGGAGTGTAAGGGCAAAAAGGGCATGTGCTCTGCACAGGTTGAGCCCTACCTGTGCACGTGCCTGTGTGTAAATGTATGTTTTTTTACCAACATTTTCCACTTCTGATGTAATTTCTAGCGAGAAATTTCTAATGTAGTAATTAAATATTTCTTTAGTTCTCACCAAAGCTCTCTCTGTTTTGCTGTAGATCATTAAACTGTTGCACTGCCTAAGAAGTCTGAAATTAGTTTTGTGAGGTGCCTTCATGCTCAAACGCTGCCTTACAAGCCATTGTCTGATAAGGCAGTGAGGCAACGAGTAAGCTGCCTAGGTTTTCGGACGCAGCCAATGAGTTTCTTTTACTTCCTTGAGATTGTGTACTGACAACATTTGAATCAAACTATTCCCTGTGCATCCATAACTGTATTTAATTAAAAGTTGACATTTGACTCTATTCCAGCTTCTTTATGGTCCAGCTCTAAGATGTAGCTGTATGTGTCCTCCTCGTCTGAATCCAGCATTGACATAAACGGCTTTCTTTGAAACCTCAGAACTGTTCCCATCATCCTCTAGGTTTACTTTTAAGCCTTTTTTTAAGCCATGCTAAAGAGTCACAACACTGACCCCAAGTGGAGTATGAGCGGAATTGTCCATTTGACCAGCTGGAACTCATGGTTTGGAAATGTTGAGGTATAGCAGCTAAACCCACAGGGTTGTCTGAAGGACAGACAGGAAGTGACTCTGAGCTGAGCTCTTGATCTCCAGTAAGGTAGGTTTGTTCTTCTTGGCAGGTCTCAGAAGGGTTATGAAGGCATCTCAAAGCTTTATCAGAGACATTAGATTGTAACACACAGCTAACCGAATCAACTCAAGGTCTGTCCCATCTTAAAATTACAATATATATATATATATATATATATAATTTACAGTATATTTGTAATTTTAAGCCATGACTCAAGATCTGTGGACACTAATCTTTTTCAAACAAAGTGGTGCGATATATATATATATATATATATATATATATATATATATATATATATATATATATGGTAACACTTTAGAATAATGGTCAGTTAACATTAGTTAACTACATTAGTTAACATTAACAAAGATTAATAAACGCTTTATAGGTGCAGTTCATTATTAGTTAATGTTAATTTCAACATTTACGCATTATTAAAATCTTTTTAACATTAGTTAATGCACTGTGAACTAACATGAACAAACCATGAACAGCTCTATTTTTATTAACTAACGTTAACAAAGATGAACAAATACAGTAACAAATGTACTGCTCATGGTTAGTTCATGTTAGTTAATACATTAACTAATGTTAACTAATGACCATTATTCTAAAGTGTTACCACATTATATATATATATATATATATATATATATATATATATATATATATATATATATATATATATATATATATATATATATATATATATATATATATATATAATTATAATTTAGGGTCTGAACCAACCCTCCTACCTAGCCTCTGAAATGCCAGTAGGATCCATTAATAGATTTCTGACATTTGGGAGTTGTAATATGCATGGATGCATTATATGATGCATTATATTTAGCATTATACATCACATGTGCTGTCATATTTGCCATTGTTTTGCAAATTTTCAAGGGCAAAATCCAGCTTAATTCGTGGATATACAGCTACCCTGTTACCACCTTCAAGCTTGATACTCGTGGATCACATTTATCATTGTTTGGCAAATGTTTGTGGACAAAATCCAGTCATTTCAATAGGAATCCACATGATTGACAATTTAACGTTAGGTCGAGATTCCCCCACACAGATTCCGCAATGGGTTCACATTCACAATAATTTTTGACATATAATAAGAATAATATCTTGACATATCTAGTCACAATAATTTTACCATTCTAGATAAGCAAGTCTTATTTAGCTTTACCCGTGACTATTTATGAATATTAATCTGCTTTACTACTCAATGATTCATATGAAAGATAAACACATCCTCACCTCATCATGGCCTGGGTAACGTTCAAGAAACTGGGCTACATAGGTGATGACAGACTGCTCATCTAGCAAACACACTGCAAGAAAAAAAAAACCTGCTTGAGGTCCAGTTTAGCCTGGTTAAAACCAGACCATTCTCAGTAGTAACTGAGTTATGGTCTGGCAAAGCTTCATAGACAAATCATTTCCAAAGGGGCGTCACCAACGGGCGTCGCTCAAATGCCTGTCGGCGCAATTGGATAGACCTCAAACCAATCAGAGCGAAGAGGGAGATGACGTATGCAGAGCGACGGAGAAACATCTGGCCGTCTCTCAATATGCGTTCTTGTCTGTAATTGTGTTCTCAAATAGGAAATGTCCCCGGTTTCCATTTCAGAAATCTGGTCACCTTACCTAAACCACATATTAATATTTAATATATTATTTTTAAAATGTAAACGAAAAGAGGCAGGGTGTTTTATACTTTGTTTTATTATAAATATATAAGATAATCAATGTAGGCCTAGCTACGTGTTGCCTGAACCACATTCGTGTGGCTATTATGTTTAAGATTTTTTTTTTTTATGAAATGAGGCAGTGGTGTTTTATGACATATTTCGTACGCGAACTTCTGACTTGCGTCCGTGACTTGCCAAGTTTGACTCCGGAGAACGAACTCCCGAGGACGGGAGGACACTAGTCCGCCTACAATGCTGACAGTATCACTCAGTATATATTTGTATATGTAGTGCAGGCAATGCATATTATCTTCAATGCATGTTTATAACAAAACGAAATATAAAAAAACCCAGCCTCTTTTTGTTTACATTTAAAAAAACACACATAATATAGGCATAATATAGGCTATGATTATCACTGTAATAAATTAAATATGACATAAAACACAACCCAGTCTCTTTTTGTTAAATGTCAGTTAATGTGTGATCATCAATAGCAATTATAAAAGTAAGTAAAAGGTATAAGAAGCTATACAATAAATAAAGCAATTCAGTCAAAGTCAGCGCTAGGAGACTACAACGGTAAAGTTTAATAGCTTAAAAATATAAAGTTATGAAACTTCACTTTGCCCTCAGACAAAACGATCTGTCTGGGAACAAATTATAGATTAATGAGAGCAAAGATCAGCCGTTAGATCTACACAAGACGAGACGAATCATATCTTATGTTTAACCACTACAGAGACATCAGAGCCAGCGGCAGACGGCAGAAGGACTGGCCGAGGAAAGGCGCCTCTTGGTGGGGTTGAGCGCCGCTGAACCACTGGAGCTCATAACTCCAAAAACGGCAAATCAAATTTTTAAAAAGGCGCTCTCTTTACAAATAAACCACAGATTTGAGCTTTAAACAACTACATTCTCGTCTGAAAAGGACTTAAAACTATATTTTGTAAAACATTAACACTACCAGAGGGCTCTCGATAAGACCCATTCGTTTAGCCACCAAAGGGTCAAGCTGGTATCAGACTTTTGCCGAATCCAGTCGGTAAGACAGCGATAACATCTTTTTTAGATATGAAGGCTTCGAGTGTTGTTCTTTGCTCGGGTTTTAACGAAAAGGAAAAGTTTAAATCGCTTAAAACAGACGCGATAGCTGATTCGAACGAGTGATGCTCCACGGCGGCAAATCTGCTAACGTCGTCATCGTCTAAACCCCGCCCCAACGTTTCTAATTGGTGCCGCGATTTCTAGGGATTAGAAATGGGTTTGAATGGGGTCTTTGCCAGACTACTTGCAGAGCAAATCTAAATTTGCCGGAAGTTGTCTGGGTTTTCCCAGGCTAGGTCCAGTTTCCTTTGAAGATGAATCCCACTCAAAAATAAATTTGCTATCCAGTCACAAAACTAAGAAGCAATAACACTTTGCTATACAATTCACAGGAAGTATTTACTGCAGACAATAGTTGTGCAGTAAAATTCTGGGCTTGCTCATGTGTTATTACATTCATTTCTGAAAAGTGAAAGCAGGTCATTCACCACTTAAGCCTGAAGCAGAAAAGGTGTGTGTGTGTGTGTAGGTAGGTGTGTGTGTGTGTGTGTGTGTGTAGGTAGGTGTGTGTGTGTGTGTGTGTGTGTGTGTGTGTGTGTGTACGTAGGTGTGTGTGTGTGTGTGTGTTCTGGCAAAACCTACATTATGGAGACAAAATGTCCGCACAAAGACTGCAATATCTAAATATTGATATTAATATTCAAATATTTGGTCCCCATGAGGAAAAAAGCTTAAATTATATTAAATGATGTTTTTTGAAAATGTAAAAATGCAGAAAGTTTTGTGTGTGTGTGTGTGTGTGTGTGTTACCATCCGGATCCAGCAGCCGAGGAATCCCCAGCCACTCATATGCTGTTGTGAAGGCTATCTCCACGTTTAGACGGGGCTCAGAGGACAATGTTTTCCTCATGTCCACAAATTCAGGACAGAAGAATTTAACCAGGGCCAGAAAAGCCATTCCATTCCTCCAGCTTTTACCAAAATCATGAATCTCTTCCCCATATCTGAAGGACAACATTGAAATGGCATTTTATTGTAAGATTTAAAGGTCCTGTTCTTTGTGATACCATTTTTCAAACTTTAGTTAGTGTGTAATGTTGCTGTTAGAGCATAAATAATACCTGTACAATTATATAGCTCAAAGTTCAATGCCAAGCGAGATATTTAATTTAACAGAAGTTCACTTTCAAAGCCTACAGCGAACGGCCGGTTTGGACTACATCTCTGTACTCCCTGCTTTAATGACGTCAGTAGAACAGTTTGTTGACTAACCTCCGCCCACAAGAATACGCAAAAAAGGGGGTGTGGTCTTGCTGCTCTCCCACGTGGAGAAGAGGAAGTGTTGCGTTCGTAGAGTGTGTTTGTCGCCATGTCGTCGAGACGCTGTTATATTCATCCCAGAGTCAAATCACCTTTGTTTGGCCTTCCCAGGGACGCTGTACTTTGAGCGCATGCATCTCCCCATTATGGTAAGACGCGTGACCTTTCCGGGCAACCTGCACTAAACTGCTGTCGAATCACAACACGGGAACCACTGGCACAATCAGAACTCGTTACGTATTTCTGAAGGAGGGACTTCATAGAACATGTGTGTGTGAGAAAAATCCTCAAGCCGTTTTTAGGACAGTGAAAACAGCGGTATACATATAAGAAAATTGTGTGAAAAATACTGTGTTTTTTTACACACGAAACATGAACATGTTATATTGCACACTGTAAACACAATCAAAGCTTCAAAAACACAGGAAAAACGGGACCTTTAATGAATAATGGAAGTTCATCCAATTAATCAAAGGCATAGATCTCACACACACACACACACACACACACACACACACACACACACACACACACACACACACACACACACACACACACACATTCACAAAAAAAAAAAACTTTTATTAGCTGCATGTTGATCCAAACTTAACTGTCTTTCTTCTGTGTTAGTTCATGTTCTTTTCCATGCAGTTAAACTTAATGTGGGCAAAATGGCCAAAAAACCACCATAAAAGTGGTCCATACACCGTACAAAGTCTTCTGGTAGTTTTGTGTGAGCAACAGACCAAAACTCAAGTTATATTTAATGAACATCTTAACATCCAGCCTTGATATCCAATTTGTTGTGTTCATAAGAATTCATGAAAGAAGTAGCGACACTTATTTTGGAAAAAATTTGTTCTTTTGAGTTATATGTTTTCAATAAATCATTTGAGACAATACCACTCTGATTGAATGATTTGTTTACGGATCCAACTGATCTGATTCTTAAATTCAACACACACTCATAATCCTCAGTTACAGTTCACTAGAGAAGGAGATAATAAGTGAAAACAGAAAGCTACTGCATGGGTTAGGGTTAGGTGTTACTTGAAATTCTGAGATGATCTTTTGAGTATAAAGTGACGAAAATGTAATCTCCAGGTGATACTGGAGAACTACGACCTGAATAATCACTGCCACACAACTGAAGGATTGCCATCAGCAATATCAATACCGTCAATATTCATAAGACTCACCTGTATGGAAATAATATAAATTATTACATTTGAACGTAAAGATGCACATGACATGTGGAAGGAAAAATAGATATTGATGGCTGTGTTTTATTAATTCGTTCCCTCATTCTAGTTAAATTGTTGTCACAGTATACTAATTATTTCATGTTTTATTCTATACAACGTGGCAACAATGGATAGTTCACCCAAAAATGAAAACGTTGTCATAATTTACTCACCCTCAAGTTTCTTTCTTCTGTTGAACACAAAAGAAGATATTTTGAGGAATGTTGGTAACCAGACAGTTTACAGTTTTTAGATTGATTCCATAGAATTGGTTATTATAGAAGTCAATGGCTACCATGAACTGTTTGATTACCAACATTATACTAAATTGTCTTATTTTGTGTTCAACAGAAGAAAGAAACGTATACAGGTTCGGAACAATTATGGTAAGTAAATTATGACAAAATAAAAATTTTGGGGTGAACTATCCCTTTAATAGCCTTGAATTTGGTATACAAAGTCTTGGATTTCGTTACAAAGGTCTTTTTTTTTTTTTTTTTCATACCGTAACAAAATGAACTGTTACTAGTGTGGGATAATTAAAAATTCATGCAGCGTAATGTTGAGTGCACCTCGCACTCCACGTCATAGCAGTAAGCGCGAAAGCTCGTGCACCCGTTACTATGGTTACTAGGCAAGTGAGGTAAATTACAGAACAAGATAGTAGCTAGCCTAGTTTGTCGGCTAAAATGGGAAAGTGTCGGTTTAATCCACTGTGGACAAGGAATCCGAATTACGTTTGGGTCAAACCTGTGCCAGGAAATGACCGCGAGGCCTATTGCTGTTGGTGCAGGAAATCTTTTAAGCTAGCGACAATGGGTGTTACGGCCCTGGACTCCCATATGAAGGGTGCCAAACACACCGCATGTAGCACTGCTCGCCAGCGCCAACCACCTATTGGCCCATTCTGTGCACCGCAGATCTCTTCGGTTACTGAAACAGCTCTGACTATCAATAATGAAGACATTTCTACAATAGAAATGCCACCACAGCCAAGGAACATTCTATAGTACTGTGGCTCGACACCAACTCTGCGGGCAGAGGTGATGTGGGTCCTTAAAACAGTCTCTGAGCATCACTCTTACACTTCAAATGAAAACGTTACAAAGATTTTTAAAATCATGTTTCCTGACTCCGAGGTTGCAGCTACATTCTCGTGTGGAAGCAACAAAACGTCATATATTACTAAATACGGATTAGCTCCCTTTATAACGAAAGAACTGACTGACCATGTCAATATGTCCAACAGGTTTGTGATCATGTTTGACAAGAGTCTCAATAAGATGACGAAAAGTAAGCAGTTGGACCTTCATATTCGCTACTGGGTGGAAGACCACGTCCAGTCACGATACTTCGGCTCGCAGTTCATGGGTCATGCAACGGCGGTGGACTTGCTCAAACATTTCAAAGTAAGTTTTTATTCTGAATTTTAAAAATGTTGAGTTTTTTTATTTATAAATAATAAATGATATAGTAAAGTAACATAACACGAGCAAGTGAGCTGTTCAATAATATCACGATTGCAAATGTTACATTGAATGTATAGTTTAATAAACAAGTAGCCTAGCTAATATGTAGTCACTTACAATTTAGACGCAATATCGTTTTGTTCTATTTCAACGATGAAAATAGTTACTAAAGAAAAGCAACACTAAAGTGCTGTGTTTTGTTATTGAATGATTCAGCATTTTGAACAAATCGTTTTAATGAATGACTCAATGATTAATTTATTAAGATGGTCACAAACAAACCTATTGGTTTATTGTTTAAAGGCATCATTGTTTTTTTATATTATTTGTTTAAAAATCAATCTCATAAAATTATTTATTACAGTTGCAATTTTGCAGTGTAAATGACTTCATTTGATTGATAACGGCAGCCTTATTATTAAAACTGAATTGATCAAATGTAAGAATTTGACAGGAAAGAGAGTGCATATATATAGTAAGGTTTAAAAACTGTCCTTATAAAAGTAAATAACGCCCTGGTGTAAAAATCACAATTATGCAGATTTAAGTAAAGTCTGATGAGAATATTGCTTTAAAATACATTTTATTTATTTATGACAGACATTATTTAAAAAGTAGAAATATATTATGTCATTAAAAATGTATTGTAACATTATTATAAAAACTTCCTTATGTGTGATTTAAATGGAAGTAACTTACAAATAAATAATTTTTAACCTTTAATATTAGAATGATGTACCATCTGGGGTTCCTTATGGTTTACTTTACAGTGAGAGATTTTTGTTCTTGTTATGTACTGTACTTGATAGGCCACAACTTAATTAATATGATATCAAATAGTTTTAATTATTGGTTTTATTGTTTATTTTTTTACTTGAAGGAAATGTCTTGAAGCAAAATGTTTTCTTGTCAGAATGCACCAGAATGCTTAATTTACATGTTGAAATCATAAAAAATGTCTCATGGGGGATAATTCCACAGACCCCCCTACAACAAATTACAACCAGTTGTGAGTTTGCATGTCTGAACCTGTATCTCACCACTCAGACAGAACCCTTTAACCTTGAGGCCCCAACCTCCATCACACTAGCTATTATGTAGGCTATATAATGTCTTTGTTTAAAATGTGCTTTTCATGTCTTTTAGGAGTGTGTATGTGAACTTGACTTGAGGAAGATGGTCTCTGTGTCTATGGATGGACCCAATGTTAATTGGCATTTTTTTGAGATGCTGCAGCAGGAGCATGCAGAGCATTTTGGGGGTGCTCAGCTGGCAGTGGTGGGGAGTTGTGGCCTGCATACTCTCCAAAATGCTGTCAAATGTGGATTCACCGACTGGCATATGGAGAAGTCCTAAGAGCTCTGCATACAATTTTTCACAATGTGCCAGCAAGAAGGGAGGATTTCTGTAATCTCACAAAGTCCAAAATCTTCGCTTTGCCTTTTTGTGGTCATCGCTGGGTCGAGAACCTCCCTGTGGTGGAGAGGGCCCTTGTCATCTGGCCAGACATGATGAAGTATGTTGAGGCTGTTAGCACCAAAAAGCTTCCTAACCCTGGGACGTCCTCCTATGATACCATTGTGGCGGCAACCAAAGACCCTCTCATTCTGGCAAAGCTTCACTTTTTCATGGCAGTGTGTCGAAGTGTAACACCTTTCCTCACCAGATACCAGACTGATGAGCCTGTGCTGCCTTTCATTGGTAATGACTTGGCTGAACTGCTGAAGGTGAGGTGAATCTTCTCATTTTATTGTCATAGTGATTTTAAAATCTCCTCTCGTTCACAGTTACGCTAAGACTACAGCTAAGACTGAATTAATTGAAAATGCAAATATTTTGAATAGTCAGATAAATTAGGCTCATTTAATAATACTGAAGAAAAGAAACATTGTAAAGTCAGAGTGCTTATTTTGTATTGTAAAATATTTTGTATTCTCAAATATGTATATTTTTGTCTTTTCATAGAGTTTGCTGAGGCGATTCATCAAACAAGAACTTCTCAATGATGCCACACCTCAGCATTTGGTCCGGCTTGATGTTAGTGCCATGCAGTCCAGGGTTCATCTAAGAGCTGTTGATATTGGCATTGGAGCTGAGGCTGCTATAAAGGTATTTAGGAAATACATAATGTGTGACCAGACTGCTCCTGGTGTCCCTGTTGTTAGACCCGTCTACTCAGCCCCTCAGTGGATAGAAGGAAAGAGGAGGGAGAGGAAGCTATTTACTTAATTTAGTCCCCATTCCTTAGGAACGTCAGCAGCAGAGTAGATTTACTGAGGAGCTTTCTGTCCTCCAGTTCAGAAAGGAATGCATGGAGGGTCTGTCCAAAATAGTGAAGAAGATTCAAGAGAAGAGCCCTTTGAAATTCCCGACTGTAAGGCAAATGACTTGTCTTAACCCAGCTGTGATGTATTCAAGTCCAGAATTGTGTCAGGGCCAGATGAAGTGTCTAGTCAAAAGGTTTCTTCAAGACAAGCAGTTAGATGGGGTTGCTACAGGTACATAAGATTAAGTCCTGATGTTAGGCATACAATTTACTAAAGAAACACGTGTACATTTGATGTGAGTGCTTTTTCTTTCACTCTTTCTTTAGGTGATCTGATCATTCAGCAATTTTCACAATTGTTGTCCCTGGAGGTGAGGAATGAGAAGTTCCTGTCTTTCAAGCCCCTCGAGAAGAGGCTGGATGTGTTTCTCCATCCTTATATAAGTCAGCCCTACCTACAGCTCTGGGCTTTCATCAGAAACCTTCTGCTCCTCTCCCATGGGCAGGCTACGGTGGAGAGGGGCTTCTCTATCAATAAACAAGTAGAAACTTGTAATATCCAAGAGGACACTATCATTGCACAAAGAGTTGTGTGCGATTACGTGTCCATGCATGGGGGTGTTACCAAGGTGCCCCTCACACCAGAGCTCCTGTCTTCAGTCACATCAGCAAGGGTGAGGTACAGGATGCATCTTGAAAGTGAACGAAAGAAAAAAGAATCTCAAGCACATAGTCAAAGAAGAATAATGATTGAAGAGGAGTTGGAGCAGCTAAAAAAGACAAGACAGACCATCCAGGAAGTTGCGGAGCATCTGAGGAGGGATGCAGACAAGATGGCAGAGGAGGCTGAGGGCAAACAAGGCAGCAAAATGGCAGAGCTAATTACCAAGTCAAACGCGTTGAGAAGAAGCTACAAGCAGAAGTTGACAGAACTTGAGAGCCTGGGCGAAAAAATTGCAACCAAGGCAGCAGAGCTGCGAAGGCTTTAGTGTTCAACACCAAGATCAAATCTATTTGTTTATTACAAATCAAATGTGTTACGCTGTTGCGTATGTATTAAATATAACTGATAATTTAAATAAAATGTTGTATTTAATTCAAGTAGCCTACTTGTACATAATTATTTTCTAGGGTTCAAAATTTATACTGATTTGACATTTTCCCCTCATACTTCTGTCAGAATGGGTACGAAGATAGCATTGAATTTAATTTAAAATGGTATTAAAAAGGTCTTAAAAAGCCTTGAATTTAATTTGGAGGATCCTGGGGGTACCCTGATAATGTAAAACCTAACAAATGTATTTCTGTGAAGTGTTATATTTCTCTAAAATAAATGGCACTAGTTATGTTTTGGTATTCATGCAATGATATTTAGCCACTTAATTTAATTGTATGAATACATTGACTGACTAATTCAATTTATAAGGCAACAAAAACACACAGTCATTGATTTTTTTAGCAGTGAACCCTTAGGGTACATTTACAAGACAACAATGTACCAAAAAATGTTTTATCAAAATTATCCTGTTCACATGGATAAGCGAAAATGACTAAAAATGCTGTATTATTCTGCCAGGCCAGTAGTTGGCGGTCACTTTGTAAAAAAAACACTACACGCCTATAGACTGAACATGCAATACGCATGAGCATGACGTCACCGTTTTCACAAATGCACATTTTTGTTCTGTACATGGAGACTATAATGTTATCTAGGGTGACCAAACGTCCTGTTTTCAAGTCCTGTCCTGGCCCTAATATAACAATTTTCTATCCGTACAGAGGGGGCATACTTTAAATGTATTGAAATTAATAAGGAATCTTTGAGTAAACTTCAAGTATCATTTGAGCATCTCATTGCCAGGCCGAGTGTCCTGGTTTTCGGTAATCAAAATATGGTCACCCTAATGTTATCGTTTTTCAAAAGCTTGCACTTTGAAACCTGTTTTCAAGCATTTGTGTTTCCAGGCCCCTAAAACGCTGTTGTCATGCAAATTAATGGTAAAAATGTATAAAAAGTTTTCAGTTTTTAGTTGAAAACAGTGTCGTGCAAAATGTCAATTTATGATGAGGATTAAGATAACCTTTTGCTAAAAAGAACAAAAACTGCCAAATCATAGTTATAATTTGAACAAACCATCCATTGAAGTATTTACAAGTTTTATTTTTTTAAAGTAAATTGGTGAAATGCCAACAGCTAAACTATGACTATGAATGAGTATTAAATATTGACTTGAGGCAATAAAGGGTTTGCAGGAGCTGTCACAGGTGTATGGAGGAGTCGGGCGTGTACTGGCAGGATTTGACGCTGAAAAACGTCTCAGGTTATGACTATAACCCTTGTTCCCTTAGAAGGGAATGAGACGCTGCGCTGTAAGAACGACACTTTGGGGATACTCCCTTAGCATTGCGCGTCTGAAGCATGAATGAAACTAAGACTTTGATGGCATACCTGGAAGTATAAAGGGACGCCAAAACACAACAGCGTTAGCTTTTCCGTGATGAAGCAATTCGCTCCCAGGCATGGAGAGGCGTGGCAAGGCGACGCAGTGTCTCGTTCCCTTCTCAGGGAACAAGGGTTATAGTCATAACCCGAGACGTTCCCTTTCGAGGGAACTCTCACTGCGTCGTAAGAACGACACTTTGGGGAACTAAATGCTCACTATGCCACCACGAACCATGCCTGCCCTAGTGTGAAGATGGAACCCAGGCACACTTAGGATGAGAGCACCCTAGTGCCTGGCGTCGCAGGGAGATGCAGATTATAGAACATGTTAAATGTGTGAAGGGTAGCCCAGCCTGATACCTCACAAATCTCCTGAAGTGGGACCCCCGTATGAAGGGCCAGAGAAGAGGCCACTAGGGAGTGGAATGCGCCCTCAAGGCCAAAGGTGAAGGCAAACAGTGCATCTGATAGGCCAAGGCAATCGCCTGAATGATCCAATTACTGACTCTCTGCTTGGACACAGGCAGCCCCTTCTTAGGAGACCCGAAGCACACTAACAGCTGGTCCGACCTTCTCCACTGCGAAGACTTCCGCAGATAAATTTGCAGTGCTCTGACTGGGGCAGAGCAGATGAAGTCTCCCCTCTTCAGCCGACACATGAGGTGGAGGATGAAAAGCCTGCAGGACCGTAGGCCATGCCACATTTGATGGCACTTTGGGCACATAGCCTGGCCTCGGATGAAAGATGGCTTTAACTCCGCCAGGGGAAAACTCCAGACACCTTCAGTGACAGAACTCGATCTGTCGCAGACACAAGCAGTTTGAAGGGGGCCGAAGCCAATCCCTCAAGAACCACCGCCAGATCCCAAGTTGGAACTCTGGAGCGAGTCGCAGGCCTCAACCTCCAAGTACCACGGAGGAAACTTATGACTAAAGGGTTCCTCCCCAGAGGCCCATCACTTACAGGAGCGTGGAAAGCCGTAATGGCAGCCACATACACCTTAAGTGTGGATGGGGTAAGCCCCGCAGAGAAGCGATCTTGGAGGAACTACAGCACTGAAGCCACTGGGCAGTTAACTGGGTCCACCTCACGCTACCTGCACCAAGTGGAAAACACGTTCCACTTTAAGCCGTACAACCTTCTCGTGGAAGGAGCCCTGGAACTGAGTATGGTCTCCACTACACCTGCCGACAGGCCAGCCTCTAAGTACTGAGCCCCCTCAGGGGCCAGACCCAAAGCTTCCACTGCTCTGGCTGGGGGTGAAATATTGTGCCCCCTGCCTGAGACAGCAGGTCCCTCCTCAGAGGGATCTGCCATGGAGGACCTGCCAGCAGTGCTATGATGTCTGAGAACCATACTCGGGCCGGCCAGTACGGGGCTACTAGGAGTAGACTGACCCCGTCCTGCTGGACCCTCTCCAGAACTCCCGGGAGCAGAGCTATTGGGGGAAATGCATACAGACGCAGCCTCGGCCACGTCTGCACAATGGGGTTGGATGCCTGAGAGAGAACCACAAAGGACAGTGGGACTTCTCCCGAGAAGCAAATAGATCCACTTCCACTGGGCCGAACCTCTCGCATATGGACTTCACCACGTCTGCCTTGACAGGATGTCTGCTCCCTGGTTCTGGTCCCCGGGGAGATACAATGGTCTGAGAGACGATAATTTCCCCTGGGACCACAGGAGGATCTGATGTGCCAGTCTGCACAGAGGGAGAGACCTCAGATCCCCCTGATGGTTCAGGTATTTGACCACTGACATATTGTTGGACCAGAAAGAGCTAGGCCGAACGAAAGAACCCAATATTGGAACACTGCAGTTCACATCGAACAGGCCAGAAGGCGAAAGAGGAGCATCAAGGAGGAAAGTTTTATCCTTCTCCCTGATGTCCGACAGATTTAACCACAAATGCCTCTCCGTGGCCACCATAGCTGACACAGCGCAGGCTTCTGCACGGGGAGGAAGGGCATCAGAACTATCTGATGATGATCGGGAAAGTGCCTTAACAGTCCCGATCTCATCAGCCAGCTCTCTTTGATCCCCACATTCTCAGTCGCCGCACAACCTCGGCAGACGCAGGACCTAAACCGCAGGGAATGCGAGCCAAGCCTGACTGGCCTCGTCAAACATGGCCAAGAGGGAGCGCAGCACTCTGATCAATAGTGCTTCACAGTGCTCGCAGCCAGCCCCCTCGAGAGCTGACCGAGCGTGCTGCGTTCCCAAGCAGTTCACACACATTAAATGCGTGTCCCCACCCGTGATGTAGCGAGGGCAGGGGTGCACACATTTCTTGAACTGCTCAATCGTCATTTTCACATAGTCTCTCTTTCAAACAGTTATTTTACTGAACTAGAAACACAGTTCTCACACACAGCGCAATTGCCGAAGAGCGAAAAAGCTAGCACTGTTGTGTTTCGGCATCCCTTTATACTTCCAGGTATGCCGTCACGTACTACGTCATGACGTAGCACAAATCAGGATCGGTCTTAGTTTTATTCATGCTTCAGACGTGCAACGCTAAGGGAGCATGTTGAGGGGTTGGGGTCGTCAACAGAGCCCGACCATTCCTCCGCATCTGAAGCAGCCAAATCTCACTTGGTGGGCTCTGCGCTCAGCTTCGTGGGCTTCACACTGGTTGGTTCGCGCAGTTACGACGCTCTGCCATTGGTTCATGCAGTTCCCACTGGCCAGCCAATAGCGTGCGAGACTTCCACAGACAATATATGTACATTCTTTTAATATTTAGACCACTTCTATTAATGATTACTATCAGGATGTGGAGCGTTTCAACCAGGTTCACAAAAAGTGTTTTTGAAAAAAATTGCGTACCCAAACTTTAAGATGTTGTTTTTGTAAAAAAAAAATGTTTTGCATGTTTGTTATTGTTAATGAATAATCAGAAATGAGCCTACTGTGCATTTAAAAGTAGTCATCAGCTGTCATCTAAAGCGGAACAGCTCATTTCCTCCATATAGAACTATAAGGCCATCTAGTGGCAAGAGTCATGAAATATCATGTTATATTATTATTTTAATTACAGTTTTTTACAATCGCTATGACAATTTTTTCAATACTTTTAACACATTTCCTAAACTCTTAACACAGTTAGTACAACATCTGTCTGTGTAGGCTATACAATTTACACATTTATTGTTGCTTTTACACAGAATGCATATAATTAACACAAATTTAAAATGCTTGAACTTCTTTTACACACAAGCTCAACCAAGACCAAAACAATGGATTTTACTGCCAAATTTACCAAAGCTTTAACACTGTATGTCAGAACAGATAACACCTTGTTCTAAGCCCTAACCTTATAGGCTAAAGTCAAGGTAAACAGCTGTTTATATTGAGAATTGAAACACAAATATATCCCCTGTATTTTACTCCATTGGTACTGATAAACAGCTGATTGAATTTATGCAAATATTTTCCCATCTAGGAATTGTTCAGGTGTCGATGTTCTTTCACATGAACATATGGTATACAGTAAAAGAGGGCCTATTTGGGCTGATCTTGTGTGAAAAAGGAACAATATAGAGCAAAACAAAGAAAGTCAGAAAGATGAGTATCAGGACAAGGGAGAGGAGTGGGACAAGGGCAAGGGAGAGGAATGCCTGGACAAGGGCAAGGTAGAGATTGAGGAGTTAGAATGCATGGTGGCGCTCAAAGAAGGGCCAGAATTAGGGTAACTGATGAAATAAGAGCTCTATCACAGACCATGTCATAAACCACAGGCTATCATACATTTTACATTTACATTTATGCATTTGGCAGACGCTTTTATCCAAAGCGACTAACATTGCATTCAAGGTACACATTTTTTACATTTTGTCAGTTCTTGCTTTCCCTAGGAATCGAACCCATGACCTTGGCGTTGCTAGCGCCATGCTCTACTGTTTGAGCTACAGGAAAGCTTATACAGAGGGGCTGGTGAACGAGTACACCCAAATCTCAGCCGGGACACAGTGGCATCCATTATTCAGATTTTTCAAGAAACCAATAGGTAGGATATTGTAAAAGGGCTTCTCCTACTGCAAAGTGTAAATGATTTTACCATGTATTACAGTGACTGTATGCCTCTGGTGCCTAACTGTACTTTGTCTATCTAAGGATTCAACATCTACCTCCGTCAGGGGGCAGAGGAAAGCTCCTAAATGAAGAACAGGAGCTTGTTACAGTTTTTCTTGATTGCTTTGATGCAGCCGTCAGCTCAAACTCCACATTTTCAAATTAGTTAACACACAGGCCTAAACAGTGGCACTCATGACACATTTTGTTTGCAAAAGGCTGTAACCGCACCAAAACATTTCAAATATGCAACAAAAGCAAATTTTGCCTCTAAACAACACAACTTGCAAACAAGTATATGAACTCTTTCAGTCAATCATTACACAATTGACAACAAAATACAAAATACAGAACTCAGTGCACCATTGCTTGTCATATAGCCTATTGCCAGTCACATTTGTTGTCTTTCTATATAGGATGTGTCAAATTTGCCTTTTTGCAAAGAATTGGATCCAGAACAAGAAATGCTTTGATGCATTTTTTATTGATTCCATGACATTCATTTATTTTCAAACCGTGTCTGAAAACTGATATACTGTAAATATTACAGAGGATACATGTAAACCAAAATACAGTAAAGTCTATTGGAGTATAAGACATAGCCACTATTGATACTCAGTCTCTTCTGTCGTGATGATGGGGCCACATGGCCTCATCCACATCACATTCAATATCCTCTCTTGCAATGTCATCCACCTCGCACACAGACTCCTCTTCCTCTGACCCTTCTACCTCTTCCTCTCACTCTCATCTGCCTTAGACCTCCTCCATCCATGCTGGTAAAGAACAACACAGACGTGGCACCTTTTTTTATAAGGCCTGCAGACTGATTGCTAATTGAAGATTTTTGTAAAGAAGTGTCAAACAGGTGCTTCAGTGATTTCATACTGATCTAGGTTGTTTCTAATAGTTAGGAATAAATGGTTTCTGTTTGGTTACCATAGCTAAAACAATGGAGTTTGGACTGCTTGAATGACATCCGTGTTAACTGTTTTGCAAAAGGGTGGGGAAAATGTGTCAATCCAATGAGAAAGGGTGAACTTATTTGCAAGGTGTGTCTTCTGCTCTGCTGAGATAGTGATGATGAAAACTGAGTGGATCCTAGTTTCTTTAACCAGGTCAAAGCAATCAAGAAAAACTGTATTGTCAACATTGTGATTGCTGATAATGAAATAAAACTGAAGGGCATTCTATAAAGCTACTCTGAGATGGGTCATTCATTTTTTGTATTGAATTTCTACAGCAAAAGAAACAAAATGCATGCATTTACTAAACCCAACAAAACAAAAATGTGGATATTCTTCAAAATACACATTCTATGATCAATAAAATATACTGTCTATTGTATAAGACACATAACATAATGCAGTTTCTGTAATTCCATCTAGTGTTAGTTTTTTTTTAACATTGTGCTATGATTGACTAAATGTTCCTGTTGGAAGAGAACATGTGTTAGGGTTTTGGTAGACATAGTGTATTGTGTTAGTGAATTATTGTATTTTGAAAATTAGTTTTGGAGTTTAGTTTACAATGTGTGATTTTGAGCATGAAATTAATTGTTTTGGCAATTGCGTGATGTAGGTGTGTTGGTGCGTTAAGAGTTTAGGAAATTTGTTAATAGTATTGAAAAAAATGTGATAGCGATTGTAAAAAACTGTAAGAGATTGGTGAGGGAAGGATTTGTTAAAAAGTGCAAGGGAAGATGATGGTTAAGGCCTTAATTTTAGATGATCAAATTTAAGACTTTTTCAATGCTTTTAAGACCCCGCGGGTACCCTGATTATAAACACTATTAATCCTTAAATGCATACCTCGGGTCTGTATCGACCCGGGACATCATCCATTACCCTCCTGCTCATTAAATTTTTTAAGTTAGACCTCTACCTTCTATCTATTCCTCGATCTATTTATCGACAATAACAAGGAAAAAACTCAAAGAAATTTAAATAATATCTGTTTTCTAATGAATGTAAAAATTGTATAGGGTCGATAGCGACTTGAGGTATGTTAGAGTGTACGTATATTTTTCTGTGCAAAAAGAAACCGCTCTGTAGTGCTTTGTGCAACGCTCGTCTCATTAAATGTAATTCCCGCTTAGTCCTCAAGGTGGCAATGTTTGACAATTGATGATGTGAGGTGTCAATCAAATTTTATCCTCGCCTAATAGTGGATCTGACGACGAAGCTGTCAGGGAACAAATTGATAATTTTGACGATGAAGAAAATTATAGTTTTAGTATCATATCAAATTATTTGGATCCTGAATGAGCCAGACACTAACGTTACCGGGGAAATTAGCTCTGAAGACGACAGTCATGATGATGGAGAAGCAGATGATCAAAAACGAACCTGCCCAAGTTCCCACAGATCAGTGTTAATTTCGTTGACGAATAATTTTTTGTCATAATTTTCGTCAACAACCTTTTTTCACTGACGAAAACGAGACGATAACTAAATAAAAACTAGAGATGGATGACAAAAACTATAACAAAAATCAACTGTCATTTTCGTCAACAAATAAAAACGAGACGAAAATGTTAGGGAGGGAAGAGATCCAGTCAGAACTGATATCCTGTGTAACAGATGTGTGGCGGAGGGAAATATGCCACCGCCTTGTGGGGGAAATATTCGGCACTAAACTAAGTAAAGACTGAGTGAGCAACAGGATCCTAGTCCCCCCACCCAATGCTTTTAGTCTTTGTACAACTGCTAAACTTGTTGTGTGTGGTGTCTATCGTGTTGCCATGTGTAATGCTCAAGAGTCGGGGAAGTTGGCTTCAGGATTTACTCACACGGCAGCCACCTGAAGTGTGTGTATGTAGAAAACTCAGGAGTTAAACCAAGTTGACTGCAAACCCCGCCCTCCCCAGATCTAACAGGATAGTTAAGACGCCCCCACTACTTAGTATAAGTGACCAGGGCCGTTTGAAGAAATTTGGGGGCCCCAAGCAAAATGGACATGGAGGCTCCCCCAATTTGAAAACATTTGCAAAAAACACCACTGTATCATTAAAAAAAATGTGTAAACCTTTAAGTAACCATTTTTAAACATCTATAAACATTACATTTACATAGATAGACGGACCAGATATTCCTAACACTTTGGGAATACTTAAGGGTTACTAGTTGGTTTGTAAACTGTCTATAAACATTATCTGGATGGTTATTATAAAGTTGCAACAGATGACTATAATACCTTGTTAAATAGTTAAAGCTACACTGTGTAACTTTTTTAGTTTATTCTTAGCTAAAAACACTTAGTTCTTTCAAAAATATATGTGCTCATTAATGTATATTTACTTCTTTCAAGTAATAAAGTATTCTCGTAAGTTTATAATATGTGTCACGGGGTGACAAAAACCGAACGGGACTAAGATCCTGGGGCACGTTCAAAGCTCAAACCGATGCGCAACGTTTTGCTACGGTTTCCGGTTGAACGTCATGTTTCCTGGAAACGGTGTGCAACGGTGTGCAACGGGTTTGAGATGCGTTTGATCTCGTTTGGTGGGTGTGTCAAAAATGTCAGCCCAATCAGCGGCAAAATGTATATAAACCACGCAGTATTAAAGAGACAGCTCACACAATGGAAGTAAAGTTGTTTAATGTGTCCGCTGGTATTAGAAGACATGATTGTCGTAAGAGTAATATATATATATATATATATATATATATATATATATATATATATATATATATATATATATATATATATATATATATATATATATATATAATCAACATGATGATGTATTTATTTATATCTTTAGCTTAATTGCAAGGCAAGTTTATTTATATACCAAATTTCATATATGGTAATTGCTTGACATAAAGTGAGAAAGAAAATACAAGCTATTAAAAAAGTAAGAACTAGAAATAAAATGATTTAAGCTAGAATTGATTACCAGGAGATGAAAAAGGTTCATTAAATGGGATTGGGATGTTGTCTTTTATTCTGGACGGCAAGGGCAGTGATTGCATGTATTTTGCAGTATTAAACACGTATTTAGGCTATATCAATTTCATCAGGCTCCGAAAATTCCACAAAAAGAACACAAAGTTATGTGTTCCCTGTGGGGTGGATCTTCTCCCGTATGATGCTGTGTTTGTCAGCGGGTTGTTCTTTTTATTGAGGCTGGGCTGTGGAGTGGGGAAGATTGAAGCTGTGGAAGAGAAAGGAAGGAGTGAAGGATTTGTCAGCGGAGACTTGAGGAATATCGTCAGTAGTGAGAAAGACGCAAGTGATGAGTATTGGATCCGTTGTTTATATGCACTAACACTGAAGTGGTGTGGAGAGTTTGGAAAATGTGTGGCACGAGTGAACTATTACACCGAGTGAATTAATGATCTGTCCCCAACTTCTGTCCTCTCCTTGCCGAATGTGATGATCGCTGCACCGTTCTTCTGCTTTCCCGGAGTGAAGTCAAGCCCTGATCGAGGACGAGATCCGATCTGGTGGGAGAAAAGACCGGTGGGTGAGTGCTGGCCCGAATGCACGGTGTGCGAGTGGAATTGCAGTGCCTGAAGTGACGATTCACACGGTTTGTGCTGTGAAGTGAAATTGGTGTGTGGAGAAGTAATAGAAGTCTGCCGTGCACTCTCCTCCTACAGTCTTCCACTCGCTGTCTCTAACGAAGGGTTTTGATAAAGCAACCGCCCAACTTCCTGCTTTGAGAAGACCCGGCCCCGTTAATGCTGAGTGCTTCATATATCATGTACTGTTGAAACTGTGCTGTGTCTTTCCCTTTCAGTCGGTCACTACGACGTACGTCGGTAATAACCGACGAATTGGGATCACTTCAGAGAGCCCCTATCAGCTTCAAGAACTTAAGAACAGGCCAATGAACAATTGGCGTGCGAGATTTGCATCTCGCGCTCCGCCCCGCGCCGCGGGTATAAACGGGAAGCGAGAGCACCGCACTGACGTCATTCACTTCGGAGCCGAACCGGCGTTTGAAGTTGCAGAGACTGCTTTCCTGTCTTTTCAGCGAAAGAGAATTCATCAGAACAGAGAAGAGGATCGTGTGCTGGTGTGACGGCGCTTTCCAGCGGGACCGCGAACTCAAGCTGCTAGAAGGAACAAACTGCTGTTATCACAGCAATCTGTTGGTATCGGTGGGCGTTCCATTCTTTGAGTGCAAACACAGGCTGCACTATCCCCTGTGTGTTGCCGCGGTTTCCCTGGGTGCTTCAGCACTCTCTTAAAAGAGCGTTTCCTCACAAAAAGAGCAACACGGGTGTGACACTGCGTCTTTTTCAAGACGTCATTCCACTCGTGCGTTTCTGGATGCGGTTGTTTCCTGTCCTGACGGCCACGATCCCTCTCGCATAAACATGTTGAGACTGTGTTCGTGGGTGATCCGTGTTCTCTCAGGGGAACGGGACCACGTCGACGCGCTGGTCATCTCGCCTTCCGCGTGAGGGTTTGAGTGTTCAGCGCGCCGTGTGCCGTCTAGCTGCCGAGTGACAGCGCGGGTTGCCACGGCAGCTCAGCGCGCGTCACTCGGCGGCTACGCATGTTGAGACTGTGTTTGTGGGTGGTCTATGCTCTCTAATGAGAGCATGGCCACGTCGGCGCGCTGTTCATCTTGCCTTTTTCATAAGGGCTTGAGTGTTCAGCGCGCCGTGTGCCGTCTCACGGCCACGCCCACTGTCTCACATGTCTGCCGGTAGCTTACAGATGGGATTGCTGGTCCTAAAAAATAAAAAAATAAATAATAAAAAAAAAAAAAAAAAGGACCTAGCGTTTCGTTTGGGGCTCTAGCAGAGGACAGATGTCAATCGCTGCATCGGAGAGAGGGCTGTTATGTGTTGAAAATGAAGATGATGCTGAGATTCCCACTATAATAGTGGGCGCTCGTGCTGAATCCGATTCATGCTCGACAGCCATGCTTTCCCGGGTGGCTGAGGCATAGTGCAACGCATAATTCGCCTTGCCTGCCTCTTGCCTTTCCCGGATGTGCGTTGGAAGGCTTTTGCATTATGGAACTATTGGTGGCAAAATATGGAACACCAATAGGGCCATAATCTGTATAAAGTTTTCCTCTCTCTCACTACCCTCATCGGTGGGGTGGCAGTGCCACTGGCAGGCCACCTCCGCCCTGCTTAGGGCATGAGGGTAGTTCTCAGCCGAGGTTGAGCTGCGCACAGCGCTGGCCCTTGGCTAGACGATGTCCAGAAACACCATTGACCCGGATTTGGTTCGGGACTGTTCTTCCCCCGGAGGAGGGCCGGGTAAAAACCATTAGTAATTCTGTTCCGCCACTGGGGTAAAAAACAGCCAGTGGTACCCAAATATATATATATATATTTAAAAAAAAAAAAAAAAGGAGAAGAACAGTTCCAATATCTCTGGGTCTCAGGAGTTCAGGAATGGCAGCGTGTGACGCTACAAGCCTCGCCGCCCTCATTCCCCTCCCCACAAGAGGGCGAGAATGGCAGTGTGTGACGCTACAAGCCTCGCCACTCTCATTCCCCTCTTCTCAGCGGTGTGTGGACGACAGTGCGCGACGCTATGCCTCGCCGCTCTTGTTCCCCGCTGAGGAAGGAGGTGAGGCAGACCGTGTGCAACGCCACAAAGCCTTGCCACGCTCAGCCCCTCCTTCATTTGGAGAGCGCGCTGGGCGGTGTACAACGCTCCCATGCCTTGTCAGCCTCTGGTGCCTCTCCAAATCGCCAGCAGGGGGTGCCGGCTGTGGGAACGCACTCAAGCGGCCTTCCCACACTCGCGCACCCCCTCAGCGGATGCAGGTCGTGTGTCAGACCCAGACCCCTACACGGACCACTCCCATGTCGTCCTGGGGTCCCTGCATTCCGCTTCGCTGCCCTGCTGCGGGTACGTCTGTGGTACCGATGACCCCGCTTGTTTGGTCTCTGGGGGCCTGGCTAGCGCTCCCCAGCCCGTCTCGCTGGGTCATCTGTACCATCAGACTCGGCTTGCGATTCAGTTCGCCCGGCGTCCGCCCAAGTTCGGGGGCGTTCACTTCACGTCTATTGCGTGGGTGGATGCCCCCGTGCTTCGGGCGGAGATCGCTGTCCTACTGGCGAAGGATGCGATAAAGCTGGTCCCTCCAGCCGATATGAAGTCCGGGTTCTACAGCCCGTACTTCATTGTACCCAAGAAAGGTGGCGGGTTACGACCGATCCTGGACCTGCGTTACCTGGACCGCTCCCTCCACAGGATGCCGTTCCGAATGTTAACCCAGAAACGCATCTTCAGATGCATCCGTCCCCAGGATTGGTTTGCAGCGATCGACCTGAAGGACGTGTACTTTCATGTCTCGATTCTCCCTCGACACAGACCGTTTCTACGCTTTGCTTTCGACGGATGGGCATACCAGTACAAAGTCCTGCCCTTCGGGCTGTCCCTGTCGCCCCGTGTCTTCACGAAAGTCGCGGAGGCGGCCATTGCTCCCATGAGAGAGCGTGGTGTTCGCATCCTCAACTATCTCGACGACTGGCTGATTCTTGCCCAGTCACGGGAGCAGTTATGCGAACACAGGGACATGGTGCTCCGGCACCTCAGCCAGTTGGGTCTTTGGGTCAACTGGGAGAAGAGCAAACTCTGTCCCGTACAGAGGATCTCTTTTCTCGGGATGGAGATCGACTCGGTCGCCATGACTGCGCGCCTCACAGAGGAGTGCGTCCAGTCGGTGCTGAGCTGCTTGAGTACGCTCAAACGCAGTACAGCGGTTCCACTGAAACATTTTCAGAGGCTCCTGGGGCATATGGCAGCAGCAGCCGCAGTAACGCCACTAGGGCTCCTCCATATGAGACCGCTTCAGCACTGGCTACACGACCGAGTCCCGAGATGGGCGTGGCACAGCGGGTCCCTCCGTGTCCAAGTGACGCCGAGATGCCGCCAAACCCTCACCCCGTGGTCGGACCCTTCATTTCTACGGGCAGGAGTGCCTCTAGAACAAGTGTCCAGGCATCATGTTGTCTCCACGGATGCCTCACCCACGGGTTGGGGGGCCACGTACAACGGGCTTGCAGTATCGGGTCTGTGGACGGGGCCCCAACTGCAATGGCATATCAATTGCCTAGAGTTGCTGGCAGTTCGTCTTGCTCTCAGCCGCCTCAAAGGGTCGCTCAAAGACAAGCACGTTCTGGTCCGGACGGACAGCACGACGGCCGTTGCGTACATCAACAAACAAGGTGGTCTACGCTCCCGCCGTTTGTCCCAACTCGCCCGCCATCTCCTCCTGTGGAGTCAGAAGCATCTGAGGTCCCTTCGTGCTATCCACATTCCGGGCCTGCTCAATCGTGCGGCCGACGAGCTGTCACGGTTGCCAGTGCTTCCCGGAGAGTGGCGACTCCACCCCCAGGTGGTCCAGCTGATTTGGAGTCGCTTTGGGGCCGCACAGATCGATCTGTTTGCCGCCCACGACACGACCCACTGCCAGTTGTTCTATTCCCTGTCCGAGGGGACCCTCGGCACGGATGCACTGGCACACAGCTGGCCCCGGGCTCTGCGCAAATATGCGTTTCCCCCAGTGAGCCTTCTTGCACAGACTCTGTGCAAGGTCAGGGAGGACGAGGAGCAACTCCTCTTGGTAGCTCCGTACTGGCCCAACAGGACGTGGTTCCCGGAACTAGTGCTCCTCGCGACAGCACCTCCTTGGCCCATTCCTCTGAGGCAGGACCTTCTGTCTCAGAGACGGGGCACCCTATGGCACCCGCGTCCAGACCTCTGGAAACTCCATGTCTGGTCCCTGGACGGGACGCGGAGGTTCTAGGTGACCTACCGCAAGCGGTAGTCGACACCATCGCTTCCGCCAGAGCCCCCTCTACGAGACGGCTATATGCGTTGAAGTGGAACCTGTTTGTCGACTGGTGCTCTTCTCGCCGAGAAGACCCCCGGAAGTGTTCGATCGGATCTGTGCTATCTTTTCTTCAAGACGGGTTGGAGCGAAGGCTGTCTCCCTCCACCCTCAAGGTATATGTTGCCGCCATCGCCGCAAGCCATGACCTCATTGATGGTGAGTCCTTAGGCAAGCATGATCTGATCGTCAGGTTCCTAAGGGGAGCGAGGAGACTAAATCCTCCTCGCCCTTCTTCTATACCCTCTTGGGACTTGTCTCTGGTGCTGACCGCACTGCAGAGGGCGCCCTTCGAGCCTTTACAGTCAGTAGAGCTTAAGATCTTGTCTCTAAAGACAATACTCCTGATTGCATTGGCCTCAGTTAAGAGGGTAGGGGACCTGCAGGCATTTTCGGTCGACGAATCGTGCCTGGAATTCGGGCCGGGTGATTCTCAGGTGACCCTGAGACCCTGGCCTGGATATGTGCCCAAGGTTCCTACTACTCCCTTCCGGGACCAAGTGGTGAGCCTGCAAGCGCTGCCTTCGGAGGAGGCAGACCCAGCCCTAGCTTTGCTCTGTCCCGTCCGTGCTCTCCGGACTTACGTGGACAGAACGCAAAGCTTCAGGACCTCAGAGCAGCTCTTCGTCTGTTATGGAGGACAGCAGAAGGGAAAGGCTGTCTCCAAGCAGAGGATGGCCCACTGGATAGTGGATGCCATCGTCTTGGCGTATGAATCCCAAGACGTGCCCTGCCCGCTCGGGGTTAGAGCTCACTCCACCTGGGGTGTAGCTTCTTCCTGGGCGCTGGCTCGTGGCGCCTCGCTGACAGACATTTGTAGAGCTGCGGGCTGGGCGACACCCAACACGTTCGCTAGGTTTTATAGCCTGCGTGTAGAGCCGGTGGCTTCTCGTGTGCTCGCTTCCCATAGTCAGCTTCACTGAAGTGCCCGTTCTAGTGTCGGCTTGCTGCGCCATTCCCTTCCCCTGGAACGGATACGTGCGCTTATTTTCTCCAGTCGAGTTCCCCAGGATAGGCGAACCCTGTTGAGTCCTCCGCACCCCTCGGCAGTCGGATGTTACGGAGCATCCGACGCCAGGTCTGGCACTCGTATGCATTGGTGGAACTTGTGTCAGGCTGGGTTCCGTATGTCGTGACCCCTACGGCGGTCCCATACGTGTATTTCCACGGTACAGCTCCCTACGGCGAGCTCGTGTCTTTCCCTTGGCAGAGTTCTCTGCCGTCTCAGTACGGTGTCGTCCCCCGCCTGCATTAGGCCGGGGCCTCCCCTGGGACTCCGTATGTTGTGCTGCCCACGGCCAGCCCATACGTGTTCTCCACATGGTAACTCCCTCCGGGCATGATGTGGCTCCCGCAGCGTCCTTCGGGCACGCTTTCCCAGCGTTATCCAATCAAGTCTGCTGAATGGGTCTTGCGGAACAGCAGTATGACTCTTCTAGCGTGAATCTTCCCGCCCGCTTCAGAACGGGGTCTGAGGGGCTCTCGCTGGGCGCTGGAAGTGGTAGTAACTGTGGCGTTTTCCATAGGGATCCCAATTCGTCGGTTATTACCGACGTACGTCGTAGTGACCGACTGAAAGGGAACGTCTCGGTTACGTATGATAACCCTCGTTCCCTGAAGGAGGGAACGGAGACGTACGTCCCGTCGCCACAGTTCCTTCCATCACTGCTTGGCCGAGTCACTGGTTCGGCTCCTCAGTGAAAAACGTCAGTGCGGTGCTCTCGCTTCCCTTTTATACCCGCGGCGCGGGGCGGAGCGCGAGATGCAAATCTCGCACGCCAATTGTTCATTGGCCTGTTCTTAAGTTCTCGAAGCTGATAGGGGCTCTCTGAAGTGATCCCAATTCGTCGGTTATTACCGACGTACGTCTCCGTTCCCTCCTTCAGGGAACGAGGGTTACCATACGTAACCGAGACGGTTCCAGTGCTCAGCCGAAGTGAGCGTCCCGCTCAAAGCGCCCTTCCCACCTGGTGGTCTCCACACGCCCTTATTGGAAGCCTTTACCCTGTTCAGAAGAAGAGAAGGTATATCAGTTGAAAAGCTTCACATACTGTTGAACCGTTGAGACCTTGTTGTACTGTTCCAGAGGAACAGAAGTGGAGCGTTTCGCCCCAAAGTGTCCTTCCCGCCTGGTGGTCCCCATACGCCCTTATTGGAAGCCTTTACCCTGTTCAGAAGAAGAGAGAGGTAATTCAGTTGAATGTTCCATATACTGTAGGACAGTTAAACCTTGCTGTATTGTTCCAGTGGCTCGCTTGCCCCCACATCTGAGTACCTCCCTCCGGAGTAACACCAGTGACTCGCTTTGCCTCCGCATCTGCATACTTACCTGGTTCCAGTCTGAATGGGGTTCGTATGACCACGACCTCCCCTCTTGAGTCCCGTAGAGGAGTACTTACCCAGTGACCTACCTGGACGGCGCGGGGATTCCCCCCCCTGATTCCCCTTCGACGGGCCTCCGGTCTGCCACGATCGTTCCTCCCCTCCTGTCCCAGGAGGTCTAGAGACTCTTGAACTGTCCTGGCGGCAAGAAGAAGATTTTAATTAGGACTTATCCAATTCATCAATCTTTTAATATAATAAATAAACTGTATTTTATTCCCTTGTCTGTCTGGTCCTTGACACGTTCCTCGAGGTGGTTCCCGGGTTTTTCAGGGGTGGGTGCAGTCTGGCTTGGCCCGCCCCGACCTGTGACATATGCCATTGAAAATACATACGGGTGAGGGTTCGAATGCGGGTCACCATGTTGCCCCTCCATCTTGAAAGTACATTAGCCAAAGATGGACATACCCGTAAATTCAAGCTTCGCCTTTCGCGTTTTAACACTCGATGGCACCGTGTCGAATGTGGACGAGGTCGAACTGGAAGCCAAGTTAATCTTGGACTAATCGGCCACCGTAGGAGTTAAAACGAAATCGGAATTGAGAGGAACAGAAACTAATATTCACTGGATGATCATATACCTTTTCCCCACTAGATGGGGTAAAATATCACAGTGTAGCTTTAATAAACAGTACCAGTAAAACATGTGGGTTGTCCGGATACTGTACTTCAAAATGTAACAGTGTAAAAATTGCCACAGAATAAAGTAATTGTTCAAGATCCATTGGTAACTTATAAAAATAATGTCATATTTGCAAACTGTCACTACCGTATATCCCGACACTAGCACATTAAGATAATCTATGAAAAAAATCATGTTCCTCTGTCATGTTCCTCTCCTTTCTGGTTAAATAATGTTTATAATAATTGTTAATATATCATGCTATATTAACTATTCCAGGTTATTTATGCATAGCATAAATAATAGTTAGTATAGCATGTAGGCCTAATGCCACTTTCATCAAAACCTATTACAAAGCTATAGTCTGTTCGAAAAAAGTTGCACTAACTGTTCGTTACAAGCAGCATTTGCCGTCAGGCAGGTAACGATAGCTAACATAAACATATTTTTGTTAGCCTACCTGCTGCAAACTTACACCATTTTTGTACAAGACAAGTAGAGCTATTTTATCCAGTGTAATTTATCACATACCACTATCTTGTTTTTTCTTATCCTCCTCTTCCTTTCTTTTTTCTTTTCTGGCTTCCTGAAGCATAAAATTCCGCTTCAAATCCAAAGAGGTTTTGTATTTTGCCGGCAGCAGAGATCGCGTGGTTGGCTGCTGTCAGCGACTACTGAGAGGGGCTCCTTAAGGGGGATCCCGATAACAGTGTCATTGCACTTTACTGCATTGACTATAATTGGGGCGCTCACACAGTTTGTCGTTTCATTTTATTCTTAACCTGTCGTTGTCTTGGGGCCCCAGGCCAGCTCGGGGCCCCAAGCAATTGCTTGGTTTGCCTGCCTTGTCGCGACGGGCCTGTAAGTGACCCAAAATTAGCTTAGACAGTTTTAGCTTAGCTAACACAAACAGCATTTATTTACTGCATGAATTTAAATTATTCAGTTTTCTTTGTTTTCACAGGAAGTGTAAAACACAATTTCAAATGCAGAAAAATCAAAGTGAAAAAAAATGTGGAAAATAATAAAGAGAGAAAAACAACACATTTGTTTCAGTTTCAGTTCAATATGAACAAAATTACAATCAGCTTCACGTATTGTAAGTAGACTGAAACGTTTCACCGTTCACTTCAGTTAACTCAACCTTTCAAATAAAGTTCACTTCAATTTGGCTCAAAAATCCAAGATCCGATTTTTTATGGTCTATGGTTGCACACGAAGAGAGAGTTAGCACGAGGAGATCCTTCAAAAAAAATTACAAAAAATGGCGGTGCCCGTATCAAACGTCAAAATAAAAGTCTTCACAATTTTTAATAATTTTAATAAATTTTAATAAATTTTAATAAAATCACAAATTTGTAGATCCCCTACAGATGCGCACATTTGATTTGAACTGATCTAACCGCTGGAGAACACTGTGCTGTTGCGCGCTTTACAGGCACACACATCCCCAATCCAGCGCTCCAGAGCGGTTCACAATCAATGAATAACACACATTTATGCCAGGCAATTGTTTATGAACTAATGCTGATGAACACGGGCGGATCTACAGGGGGGCAAGGGGGGGCAGGTGCCCCCCCACTCTAGAGCCTTGCCCCCCCAGCTGCCCCCCTAACTTTGATGATCCAAAAACTGTACTTGTAAAAACAACCCACCAGTATGTCCAATACATTTACCAAAAGTAAACGATTTAATTTTAAATTTTAAATGTATTCAAATTAAAATACATAAAATGCCCCTCCCCCCGCCCCTCAAATACAAATACACTGAAGGTGAAGTGAGTTTCCCCAGGTGTAGTTTAAACACACGTTTAACTTAACATTACATTTGTAATGAATGTATTGTATGCTTAAGACGATTCAGCATCAGCAAAAACAGCGAGTCTATTACGAATTAGCCAAAATCAGCGGTTGTGATTCGTAAGAGCACTCTTCCCTTTGATTAGCCTAATTTTGATTTTAGTAAAGACAAGAACAGCTTAATAAAAAATATTGTATCCATAACTGCCAACTCTCACGCATTCACCGTGAGACACGTAGGCTACGTGTCAATTGCGTACATGTGCGTACGCACGCAATTGACACTTTTCACACTCTCTTGCCACACATACATTTTCTCACGCACAGAAAAATCGCGAAGCAAAGAGGACACGGAGACCGACAGACTAGACAGAGCAGGTTACTTATGATATAAATAAAATCTCAGCTCTCAGATGCTGTCACTTGTATTATGAAATTCAAACAATAAATGCCGTTTTGGCGCTTGTAAATGTTACGTGACAGATCCCTAGCAGCACGTGGACCGATCATCTCTTCTAGCTAATAGTAAATAAACACATTAATAGACGCTAATTGTTCACGCTAATAGACGAATGAACAATGTTGAAAACAAACAGTAGCCTACAACTTACCTAAATGTATATTCCTCATACATAATATCGACCAATCAATCTAACAAAGGGGTCAATAAAACTGGAGAACAATTATGTCACATAACATTTACCTCAGGAAAGCCAACTAATGACCATAATAGGCTATAGCACATTAGTTGGCTAGAAAAAAAGAGCAGTAGAGAGTATTTTGCTAAATATGTGTAGTGTACCATATTACATATGTATTATATTTTTTATTTATATCATTAAATAAAGTTATTATAATAAAAAAACGCATTATATGTAATTTGAGTTATTTTTAACCTTAAATAACACTGCCAGCTGATAGGGCTCTCTGTATGTTTACAGCATTAGGTGAGTTGTTTTTTCTTGAGATTAGGTACATCTTGTGTGCCTAATATTTATCCAAATGAGTCAATATTAAATCAAATCACAATAATTTAATTTAATTGAAATAACAAAAAAGCATAGCTTACCAGAAATTTTACCATGTAAACATTGTAACATGTTGTCACTAAACCTAATAAAATTCAGTTGTTACTAAAATGTTAGTGACAATCACAATACACTTATTGTGATGCAATTATTATTTTTTTTTTTACATTTGATTTAGCTAAGCAGTCCTATAAAATACAATTCCTCTCAGATATCACAGCAATGAAACCAGGTTACAACTGGGGAAATAACAAATACAATAGGATTAAGTAATCTAAACATAACTGGTGTGCATGTGATAAATCTTTCTGATTTTATATTTGTTATATAGGCTACTTATTAGCTACATGGCCCTACAGTGTAATGTAATACAAGGATAACCAGAGGTTTTCACATATTGACTTTTGCAGGCAAGAGTAGTTGAAGAAAGTAGCTGAAGGAGGTGGAGGAAAGATCCGGCGTTCGGACAGATGACCCAGAAGCGATTTGTTTACAATCAGAGGAAGACGCGCGTGTCTAAGCTGTTGGATTCTACATTGATCGTGCTTTAGGTCTCGGCGTAGTGCTCAAAATGGGGCTTAAGTGTGCATTTCATGGATTCCCGAACCCCGGCGCTACGTCATATTCTCGTGCATGCGTCGTGGAGGCACACGCGGAAGGCAATAACAAGCTGGATAAAGGTGTTATTTAGATTTTTTTTTGCGCACAAAAACTATTGTCGTCGCATCGTAAGATTATTGTAGAGTCACTGTGGTGAGATGGACTTTGTAACGACGTTTTAAGTGCCTTTTATCGGTCTTGGGAGTATAAGTGTACTGAATGCCAATGGAGGCCTATCTGAAGCCTTTCTCAGCCATCAGCTTTCAACAAAAATATCTTCATTTGTGTTCCGAATATGAACGGAGGTCTTACGGGTGTCGAACGACATAAGGGTGAGTAATTAATGACAGAATTTTCATTTTTGGGTGAACTAACCCTTTAATTTGCTCACCCTCAGGCCATTAAAGATGTAGGTGTCTTCTTTTCTTCATTAGAACAGTAAAGTTTTTAGCTGAAACCGTGGTCCATGGTGATTTATACAATAAAAGTCGATGGCTACCGTCACTTAGAGAGTCAAAAAGAACATATACAGGAAAAACAAAATTAATACCCATGACCCTTAACATTACAATGCTCGTGATAATGTTTATTAACTTTACAATAAATAAATCTACTTCACCAGCTAATTACACTTCAACAGTGATGCCATAGAAATATACAAAGCTACCGCAAAAACTGAAGTTCAAATACAAAATTCTAAAGATGGCTGCATGCTTGTTCCTCTAGCACAGTGGTTCTCAAAGTGTGGTATGTTTACCACTAGTGGTACTCAGGCTTAAACTAAATTAAACTCCCTGTAAAGGCAATTCAAAAAATGTGTTTCTAAACACATTATAAACACATTATAAATGTTAGAAATGTATTGCTGAAACACGTTACAAAGACTGAGAACTGTGTAACGTTAGTACTAAAAAGGTTGCTCGATGACGCACTGGAGCCACTGAGCCTGGCTCAGTTCAGATTCAGTTCGCCCATTCAATCGTGAGTTACTGTCACTACCGTTAGTTACTACCACCAACAGTTAGCTAGTTAGTTATGCCTTCGTCACGTAAATGCATATTACCTAGATGCAATAAATTACAAATCAGCTTATAAAATAAAATCGATGATATCAAGAAAAGGTGGATTCATTTTGTGAACAGCTACCTTGATCACCATCAACACCTGCCTCTGCAGTGATCGTTTTACACCGGATAGTTTTAAAAACTTTCATCGGAGACAACTGGGATTCACTGATAATCCACTGTAGAATGGGGCCGAACCGACTATCTCCCTCATGCCATCCGAGATGTACATACGACTTTATTTCTTCATATGAACACAGAAAAATAAATGATCTCTGCTAATGAAAACTAATGAGGAATTTGGGTTCCTAAAAGTTCAAGCATCAAACAGCACATACAGCAATAACTACAGTAATCCATACGATCCCAATGGATGAATCAATGTCTTCTGAAGTGAAACAATAAGTGTTTGTAAGAAAAATAACAATATTTTTCATGTTTTAAACTGTAGACTATTGCTTCCTACCAGCAGTCATCTGCATGTGCATGCAAGGGTTGAGTTCACGTTTGAAGTAAATTGAAGCGTGACGTGAATGCGCCGAGAAACTCTGGTCATGCGGATGTCGGATGCTGTCGGTTTTTATTTTTTTAATGCTCACAACAGTATACAAACAATAACATAATATATGATCATATCAATGAGAAACAAACAAGACTAAGACAGAGACGGCAGTTTTCGCGTGTGTTTCAGATTAAACGTGTGCGAGAACGTCATGAAAGCCTGAAGCTTCTTTACTCATGCACGCGCTGTCTAGGTCTTTAAGGGTTAATTGTAATTTCAACATTTACTAATGCATTATTAAAATCTTGTTAACATTAGTTAATGCACTGTGATTCATTATTCAAAGTCATTGTTAGTTCATGTTAACTAATGCATTAACTAATGTTAACCAATACAACCTTATTGTAAAGTGTTACCATATATATCACCACCTACCACTCATTAGTCAGCCCTCGAAAAAACTCACAACCACATGATGACATCAGGCTTGAGCAAAAACACTGGAGGAAGTGCCTTATGGCCCAGAGACATTTCCAGAGTTATCTTGGAATGAGTATCAGCCTGATGTGATCAATTTCCTTACTGCTTACCTCACACAATAAGGCTTTCATTTTATTTTATTTGCTCTCTTGATCTTGTAGAAGAGACAGACGTTCCTCAGCGTGCTGTGTTGGTTTTATGGAGTACGTAGTATTGATTGAGCACACTGTCCTGGACTAGAAGCTCTATTGAAAGGTTAAAGGTCAGAGAGGTGAGGGGAAAGAACCAGAGGTTATTTCATTCTTTCCTCTGTTGTGCAACCCAAAACAAAGCAGTATTTTTTTTTATCTTTCCCCCTGTTATAATTATAAATTATTTTATTTTAAGAGAAACATCAATTACTACCAACCTAGTGTTTCTGTTTTCTGGTTGTTGTTTTTTTTGTTTGTTTGTTTGTTTTTAAATTGGTATTATTATCTTTGTATATGCACTTATATACTTTTAAGTTTTAGGACTCAGAAAGCAAAAGTTAATTTCAACGGTGTCGTTTCATCTCAATACGTTTGATCTCAAAAAAATTGACAACAGAGAGCCAACAAAGCGCTATCAACAGTGGAGTCCAAAGTCTAAGACCACTTTTAAAATATGGGAATCAGAATCTAGAAATCAACAGAAAGTTCTAGGATTGTGCTTAAACATAGAATAAAGAAAAGCTGAGGAAATCAGAAGCATTATCTACAATGATGGTCTTAAAGTTTTGGACCCCAACGTATGTAAGGTTAGCATATGCATACTGCATATGTTCCACTATATATTACATAATAGTAGGATCTGTGTAGTCCAGTATCACCTGCTAAACTATGCAGTGAGTGACTAGATGAAGACTAACAGAAAAAGATCAATGCTGCAAATCAAAATGTCTGTTGTTCGTTTGCAGGACTCCTGAGGAATATCAGTGAGGCAAGAACAGAACGTGTTACAGAATTACTACCACCGAGACATTTAACCAATGTTACTTTAATGAGTTTGATTAATACATTTAGGTTAAATGTGTATAGAATAAGAAGCACAATTTAACTCTTTCCCCATCAGCGTTTTTGAATGGCCAGAATATTTTGTTGGATGAATATCTGAACATGCAACACATCAAAAGAAAGAACAGACTCTTTGCTTTTAAACAACAACGATTTTATTTTTATAATAACTATTATTTTATTCTAGCTTCATGCATTCTTTTTTTATGAACACTTGAATGTGGGTAAGTTTAATAAAAAAAGCAACATTTCATTTTCAAAATTTTCAAAATCATGTTTTTGTCAAATACTACATCCAGATCAGGTTCAGAAAGATGATCAAAATATAGATGCAGTGGATCGAGTCATCAACATCCCTACTGCTTGCATAGTCCTATAGCTTGTCCTGGGTCGACGTTTCATTCAGTAACATTAGGCAGTTTTGATTTATATGCTGTTTAATGTTGGTGATCACATTATTGCATATGATTACATAAGACATCGTCTTTTCATGTGTTTTGGTCAGGAGATTCAGTACTCTTTCAGAAGATACCTAATAGTGCCCCCTACCGTATAACAGTGAAGACACGCAAAGCTGGACCTTTAATGGTGGGGAAGCGTTTTTGCACAGATGACGGAAATTTCCGTCAATGGCGAGGAAAGGGTTAATACGCTCAAATTTGCAGACAGCGTTATGTTGAGACCAGTATTGAGAAATATATTATGCTTTTGGTTGCATATTATTTTACTGCATGTGCACTTTATAGTGTACTTACCCATGAAAGTACTGAGTAATGTAAGGTTGGGTTAAGGTTAGGTTCGGGGTTAGTGTCTAGTTATTACCCAGTTATACTGTCATTACTACAATAAGTACATAGTATGTATATGCAAAAAATGACTGTAAAGTGAAGTGCTACAGAGCATTTTTTTAAATGATGACTCACTTGATTACAATCAAATCAACATTTATTGCAGCTCACAATGAGATCTACATAAAGATTAGCAATCTGCATCTGCAGTGGGCTGGCAAATTGTGTGTGGAGTAGGATTGGTAATCTTGCCCATGAAGAGGATGCTCTTGGTGCTGGCCTCTACAATCAGTAGAATGAAAGGCCGGTTGAGCTTCACGGTGTCTGGCAGGGACATGGGCATTATTTCCATCGTGGTTACAGCTGCTGCCTCTGTGCCCTTCTCGTCCACGCTGATAACTGCCTGATGGACAACCTGGAGATTGGGTTCAAAATGTGAACATGACTGTATAGAGCTTTAGGTCTATCAACCATTGGTGTCCACACGTACCTCTGACACCTTGACTTTGACCTCTTCTGTGATCCCGGAGAAATCTGCTTTGTCAGTGAATGCATCAGTTATTCCCATCTCCGGCAGAATGCCGTCCAGTTTGACATTTGTAGAGATGGAGAACTTGGGCATAAACAGGTCCACAGAACTGAAGGGCAGAAATTTAAGATATGGTATATCAGCTACTATGGCCATTTCCAAGTCCCCACACTGTGCAACTAAACAACCATCAAATGTCAGATCAGAAGTAAACTAGTACATGAATTTAAATCTGGAGGTATCGACGGTTTTACCTTCTGAAGAGTTTATCGTGCCAGTCCTTAATATGGTGTCTGCAGATGGATTCTTCAACCTCCTTCATCTTCCCATCATCAGGAAGAACGATCATCATGGAAGTATTGCCTTTGTAGGGCACCATCATGACCGTAGTTTGGTTGACAGGGTCTTGATAGATGTCATAGCGTCCGGTTCTTTTCATCATGTCAACTTTCACGGTGGTGTCCTTGTCCACTTGGAAGTCAGCTTTGTGGGTCAGTCTTGCATCAAATGGCTTGTCCCACTTCCCTATAAAGACAAATTGCAAGAATTTCAGGTCAAATCAAAGAAATTATTATTACAGGAATATCGCTGAATGAAATAGAAGTTTATTTAGTACCTCTGAAGTACATATAGTTAATCAGCATCATCACCGTATCTGCATCCAGGTCCTTCACCATGTCGGTTATCTTGTCATGGGTTTTCTTGGCGATGAACTTGTTAATCTCCTCTGCAGCAATTTCAGGCTTGGAGAAGTCAACGCTGAAGGGTTCACTGTTGTAGTAGTGCTGAGAATCATTCAGGAACTTGTCCACCACTTTGAAGCCTTCTCTGATAGCCACACCAGCTCCTGCCTCCAGCTGCATGGCTTCCTGGCTGTGTCCCAGCATGTGGAGCAAGTGCTCATAACCCTCATTGACCTGCTCTGGCTTCAACTCACCATAACCCAGAGTGCTGTATATCTGTGAATGAGTGCTGCCCTTGGCACCTAGAGCCAACATGCTCAAAGCCATTGAGATCCCGATCGGGGAGAAGAAAATGTTCTTGCCCTGGGCTTTAGGATGGGATGCAAGTTTCTTGTAGAGAGAGAAGGCGAAGTCAGCGTTGTGTGGAGCAAGCAGGTGGCAGGCATCACTGCCCTCCTCGTGGCTGGGGTGGGGTTCGTCCTTCTCATGGTGGAGATGGTGGTGGTGCTCGGCTGTGTGACCACCGTGGTCGTGACCTTCGTGGGGTGCGGCCCAGGCCGTTGCTACCAGCAGGGCAGCAATCGCACAGCAATAAATCTTTCCCAACATTTTATCACCTGTTTTATGACCAGAGGGCACAGCATTGTACAGACTTTGTGATTTTGCACTAATCCCAGCAAGCAATTTTGCATTTAAAGGATGTCTAATAGCCATCCAAACACAACCCTGATGTCTAGGCTAAAACTAGAGAAAATTTGGGCTGTCAATGAAAATGTATTAGATGTCTAACCATAGCGCTAGAATAGACTAGTCATCTAGAACATGAATATGTCAAAGAAATGAAACCAAATGCCTTGTAATCGCTGTTGACGTTGCTTACATGATGGAATATCATATGTCTTGCAAGTTATTTTGGCAAAAAGTGGGTTACTCATAGCCGGACTATCGGGTCTATAGTTAACAGAGACGGTGAAATGACGGCTATTGCTTGCCGGGAAAGTAGCTATTTAAAATTTAGTTTAAATCATAGCTATTTAAGCAAAACAATTGTAACTTACCATCAAATTCCTCTTGACAGGGGACTGTTCAGATGGAGTGGCGTCAATTTATAGTCCTTCAAGCATCGGCCGAGTAACATTTAAACATTAACCTGTTTCCACCCCCATTCTGTGAACGCAATCACTCATGATTAACTGTTGCTCTGTATTTAGTGGTGCAACACAGTTTTAGACTTCAGTGTCAGGGGTTTTCAGTACTTAAAATGTGTGTGTGTGTGTGTGTGTGTGTGTGTGTGTGTGTGTGTGTGTGTGTGTGTGTGTGTGTGCAGGTTGATTGAATTTAGATTTAAAAAGTAGGCAATCAGTAATTTAGGATTGATGTGACTGTCTTCCTCTCAGACTGTTGATCAAGAAGTCTTCACATCTTAAAATACCGTGGTAGCTTGTGCCTTTTTTCTGTGATAGTCAATTGAAGCACAGCTTCTAATTCTCTAAATCTTAACAGTCACTAATTAGTAGTTTCTCTAATTTAGGTTTTAAACTAATGTATTTACTGTTTACACTCCAATTAAACATAAATCCTATAACATACTCAGTAATTGTTTATTTATTCATTATTATTATGATTATTATAATTATTATTTTACCCCTCTTTTATATTGGGCTTCCATCCACGATCAGATAATTGCATACAGAGCTTGCAGAGAGAGACACAATCAATCAACCAGTGATATACTGTACTGTGATAGATGTTTAAAATTAATACCATCACAAGAGTCAACACCAGATCATTCACCTTTGAGGGCTGTATACAACTGGCTGATCTGGAGAACATAGAGTGAACACCGTACTTCTCAATAAAGTCTCTGAAGTATGTTATTTCCAAAGCAAACTTTGGGAGTTGGATCTCTTTGCAAACCTGTCAAAGGGGGAAAGAAAATCAATGTTTTAGACAGTGTGGAATGCCACTTTCTCTCCATTTTATTGGCATGTTTGCAACAGTTGAATTCAGAATGACGCTTCTTGAGCTTGTTGTTTACAGAGCTGCAATTGGCTACAAACAGAATGTCTGGCTTAAGACAGCTCCTTCTGTACTGGATTAGATTGAAATATACAATGGGGTCCAAAAGTCTGAGACTAGTGAGAGAATTCCTTTTTTTTTTTCATTTTTTTTTTCATTACAAATTATTATCCGCATAACACATTGAGTGAAAAATCAAAAACAAAGAATCTCTGTATTTCCTAGTATTTGATATGCATCCATTTGCTTTTATGGCAGAAGACTTGTAACAATTTCTGAACTGCTGTAATACGTACAACAACTAATGCAAATAAAACATTGTCAGATTCACGTTCACCTGTTTCGAATAAATCTTAATGCGGTTTTAGCACCACTCATTGGACACTTTGAAAGTGTCGCGAAACAAGCAAGAAGCAACTTAATATTTTTATAATGCCTGGGTTGAATAACAGTGTTTCTCAAAGTAAGTTTGTCTGTCCTCTCACTGATCAGAACTGGCCCTTTCTGATGTCTCCAGCTCTCTGGGAAGTTTCTGGTCACAATTGCTCTTGCATTCCCATCATGCCTATCATAATACTGAGTGAGAGCTGTAAGGGTCTTCTTTAGGTTAGGGATGACAGGTATATGTTCTCTCCACTGAGGCCTCTGTGAAGTTGAGAAGCCCATTTATCAAACCTTATTGAGAGCAGGTCATGTGAGATCCTCAATATCTTGACAAGGGCAAAGGAAAGTCCAACTGAGGAGAAACAAGTCCCCTCTGCTTCTCTCTGCTATAAGCAGCAAACAAACCAAAGAAAAGGTAATTGCAAGCATTCATAAGGCTTCTATACTGTTTAGCGCCTACGACTCTCAGGCTTGTCCAATCCCCCCCCCCCCCCCCCTCCCCCTCCCCCCTCCGGAGAATTGAGGATTAGCAGCTTTGCTACTAGAAAAATAATACTATATATAATCTCTTGATAACTCACTGCTGCACAAAAAACACAGCTAGAGGTACACGTAACTGTCCAAACTCCTCTTCGGATCGTTTTCCAAGGGAAATGTTGAAAGATACTGACATTGATTAGCGACCCTGACCTTGACAGCAAACAAACACATTCTCAGAAGCTGTTGGATTGCTGTAGTGAGGGCACAAATCTCACCCAGTCCACGCTTAGTCGTACATATTTGAACAGTTTGGCTGTTTTATCTACCCCAGATCCACACACACACACACACACACACACACACATTGTATATACTTTATTTGATTCCTACGGTGGCCCAGTAGTGCACAACACAACAAAATTTAAAAAGCATACATAAGTTCACAACACAACGAAATAAAGCCACAACATAACGAAAAAGCCACAACACAACGAAAAAGCCACAACACAATGGAAAGGCCACAACACAACGAAAAAGCCACAACAGAAATGCTCCCGACCACTAGGGGGCTCTCGTAGTGCGGTAAAGTTAGTTTTCCTTGCCATTGTTCTATAGATTCGCCAGTCTTACAAATATATAAACACTACGATCAGTTTTAAGTGTGCAATTGTATATCAACATGAAATATCAATTCAAAATCGCCTACGTGCATTATAGCTGCATATTTATGCTCGAAAACGGATTGACACGCTTGTCAATGCCTAAGGGAACCCGTCTGCCAATTCCACCAAGTGGTTGAAACGTATAATTTGTATTTTAATGTTCAAATTCCAATGTTGTGCATTACTGAGTCAGTTTTACCAATACAATCAAGCTATGGAATTTTAACATGTCTGTTTTTAAATGTTAAAAGTAATTTTAATTAATACAATTATTCGTTTCAATCACTTGGTGGAATTGGCAGATGTTCCCTTAGGCGTCATTGACACTTAAGCGTGTCAAAGCATTTTCGAGTATAAATATGCAGCTATAATGCACGTAGGTGATTTTGAATTGATATTTCATGTTGATATACAATTGCACACTTAAAACTGATCGTAGTGTTTATATATTTGTAAGACTGGCGAATCTATAGAACAATGGCAAGGAAAACTAACTTTACCGCACTCCAAGAGCCCCCTAGTCGTCGGGAGCATTTTCGTAGTGTTGTGGCTTTTTCGTTGTGTTGTGGCCGTTATGCTGTGTTGTGGCTTGTTTTCGTTGTTTTGTGGCTTGATTTCGTTGTGTTGTGGCTTGATTCCATTGTGTTGTGCCTTTTTCGTTGTGTTGTGGCCTTTACGTTGTGTTGTGGCTTTTTCGTTTTGTTGTGGCTTGTTTCCATTGTGTTGTGAACTTATGTATGCTTTTTCAATTTCGTTGTGTTGTGCACTACTGGGCCACAGTAGATTCCACATTACAAGTCAATTTCATAAGGAATTACATTTTTTGAATGATCCAACAGATTAAAATGAATAAGCACATTATGGATTATACAGTTCTAAGGGTACAGGAAACATAGCCTTTTCCAAATAAACATGCTTCCTATAGTTGCTGAGATTGAGCAGTACTTTGGCCCTGTTTTAGAAATCCCCCCAATGCAAAGTCCACGGATCGGACACACACACACACACACACACGAACACACACGAACACACACACACACACACACGAACACAAACACACACACACACATTTTTCTTACTGGGACGAACAGCAATAAAGTCACTTTATTGGTGCATGTAAACATTTGTTATAAATTGCAACATGTTTATACATCTGATGAAGTGTTAAACATTTGAACTACTGTTCTAATGAGAGTATTACTGCAAGGCCTCTCCATTATATTAAGCTTCAATAATGAAGCATTCAACTGTCAAACTATTTCTACTACCCAACGTTACCATTTTGGGGTTGACAATGAGTGTCAAAATAAATATTTTTTATAATTTTATTCTTTAATGCTTTTCAAAATTGTGCAACATGTCAGATTAAGGTTATTTGCTATAGTAGTTAATGAAACAAAATAAATTAGTAAAACAGTATCAGTGCATAGATTCAGACAAATCAAAATATCAAGAAACCAATTTCACTTAAACAAATAAAATACACAAGTAAAAAATATATAAAAAAATAACACTGAACCTTGTTGCTCATGTCCCATGCAAGGACAGTTATGTGTATATTAAAGGGACAGCAGCAAAAAGGCTATATCAATAGAGTGTTGCAGGACTGAGTTGTAAAACCTGAAAGTTATTTTCTCTGTAAAACTTTGCAATAAGGTTTGTTTTGTTAAGATTAGTTAATGTATTAACTAACATGAACTAACAATGAGCAATACATTTGTTACGGTATTTATTAATATTTGTTAATGCTAGTTCATACAAATACAGCTGTTCATGGTGGTTCACAGTGCATTAACTAATGTTAAAGTCCCCTGTAGTCAGGCCCGGTTACAGAATCAAATCACTGAGGGTGCTCTAGTCTAGTAAAGTGCAGATGTAGGCTTAGCAATGGGTCCACCATAGCAGTGCACAGTGAAAATTAATGATTATTTACAAGTCATCACTTTTACCAATAATTTGAATTTAAAAAAGATTTTGCTACAAATGGTTGTCTATTAATCTATTAGTCTGCCTTTACATTGCTTTAATGCGTTACTAGTATTTTAACATCATCTTCCTGAGAACCAGAAAAAAGGTTTTGTAAATTTAGATTTGTTTTAGGTAATTACATTGTTTGGAGCATAAAAAACAAATGGATATTAAAAATCCTGTTATATGATATATACTCTGCTCTGTAACACCAGGACCCATTTATTGAGAAAATTAAAAGATACGAATTTTGGGACAATATGTAATGTAAAAAGACGTGTAATAATGGGAGTAATAAATGGAAATATTTTCATAAGAATATCCAGACTTACAACTGTGTATGTTGTCAGAGAAATTTGTTAAAATATAATGTCCTCTACAGAGGTAAAACTTTCTGTGTCTTAGGAGGATATATCTGTCTCGTGCAGAGTGAATCCAGCATTTATATGTCACTTCCGAAACTTTGCAGTATGCAATTGGCCCGAGATGCTGACTAACTTAAACACCTCTGATCGTGTTCAAGAGATCAACTGTGATTGGCTAGATTACTCACCACTGCAAAAACCAACACGATCTCATGACAATGCGTATCAATAGTACGAGTGTGCAATCTCGTGGAAAGTATACGCCAAAATGAGTTTTGGCGTGCATATGCTACGCAGTTTTTCGCGTGCATATGATACGCACTTTATGGCGTGCATATGACACGGTTTTGGGTAGGGTGAAGGTAGGGGGTGGTGGGGGCTTCCTACGTATAATACACCATGAAGTGCGTATCATATGCAAGCGAAAAACGACGTACCATATGCACGCCAAAACTCATTTTGGCGTATACATTCCACGAGATTGCACACTCGTATTATTTATACGCATTTTCGTGAGATCGGGCTCGCAAAAACACGCTGTAAATAGACCGCTCTCCAGAGCGCAAACACAAATGAGCAAATCTGTTTCACCAGTATATTATTACAGTATCAACTGAGGGTGCTTTTGATTGCGTTTGAGGGTTCTTAGCACCCCAGTAGAACCAGGCCTGCCTGTAGTCAATATTTTTATCCCTTAAAACTCACCTTTGATCACCAAAATTACATATTTAAAAGTTTTTTTCCCTGTGAAAAAAATTCTTCATGCCTTAAAATAGATTCAATGTAACTCTACACCCTCGCTTCATTAAGTAAACACTGATCCATGAATATGCAAATTATACCCGCTTCCATTTACTCACACCAGCTCAGAGATCCACACGGTCAAATTACTGAGGTAAACGCTGCACAATGGTATCGCTCTTTACAATGTCAGACACATAGCGGTAATTAATATGATTAACCATTTGCTTGACTATGTTATCAAACAGCTAATAATGTGTTGCTAATGTTACACAAACCAAATTCCCATTCGCCATCTCAGACTGCCTTCTAAAAATCAGCATCCTTACAAACGCTTTGAATATCATAGAACTGGAGTTTTAAGGAGAAAATACTCAGAAATGGTGTTGACTTATGAATTTGCACATGGTTTGTCTTAAAACATATTAAAAACACAACATCGACATATAAACAACATTAAAAACTTGATTTTCATCACAGGGAGCCTTTAACAAATACAACATTTGATTTGGTAAATTTTTTTACCAACAATGGTAAAAAAACCTATTGACTTTTAGTTAAGGGAAGCAGAGTGATACTAACTTCTGGGCTGGCCTACAAAATTACGTCATCCCTGAAGCATTCTATTTCTAAAAGTCATGCAAAAAGAAATTGACTTTTTGGTAAACGAAACCTTAATAATATCAGTGAACCAAAAAAAAAAAATCCATATAAAATAACCTTTTTCAAAGTTTAAACACTCCTTAAGACCTTTGACATTCTCTCGCAATGTGATACTGAAAATACACTATCTACTGGAAGTCTGTAAAGGCCCCGATATACTTCAAACAAAATCATGGAAAACAAAACCAGGCCAAACTGAAGTTCATTTGGAGTTAATTTTGGGAGTTAAAAACAGTTTGCCAAAGTGAACTTTCTGGAAACTTTCGGGATGTTCGCTAACAGTGTACCGCTGGTCATGTATTTTGAACTACGTTTTACCCCCAATCCAAGAACGAAAAAGAACTTTGCCGTGAGTGTATCGGGGCCTTTACTCTTCAACTGTAAATACGGTATGTGATCTAAACCACTTTATTAGCAGGACAAGTTTTAGCATTGATCCTGAATTAACAGTAAGAAGGAAGGAGATAAACTGAGTTTACGTCACGTCATTGTACTTTGTGCAGCTCTCCTTGTAATTATATAGCTCTATTGCTAGTTTTTACTTAATAGACTGAAGATATCCAGGTGAGGATATATAAGGCAGCAGTAGGCGATCATCCAGAGGAACAGAAGCACATGCAGCTCTTCCACCTCATAACTAGTTCGGCCACAACCCCCATTCCTAGAACACAGAAGAAGGCGGTTATTGGTTAGTTTCAATGCAAACAGGCTCATTGGAAAAAACGTGCCTGCGGCAACATTTCTGCAGAATGATGTTACGCATGTTTCAAATGGAAATGTCAAGTGAGTGCCATTTAAAACATGTTCAGTTTTGTATCATGATTTGTGTTTCATGGGGCGCTCTGAATCTTAAGTGCAATGCATTACCAGGTGAGCTACTGAGCAAGTTTACTTATAAGAAATGCCATATGGAGCTGGTAATGTGATGCAAAAAAATCTGCTGCCATAATCATAATTTGAGTGTTTTTAGTTCCTTAATCCTTAAAATTAAAGTTGGCATTTTACTGCCACTAATGTTAATTTCAGTGAATTGTGTAGTTTTGCAAAAATGTAGGTAGAGGCATGTATTTCCAATGAGCAGGTAATGAAATGTATGTAATATAATTCTAACCTCTGTGTATGTGAAACGGCAGATTCTTCGGTTATTCTATCCAAAACACTTTGATCTAAAAGACTGTTTTGCTCATATGGGTCATTTTCCGATAGACCCTCCTTCACTGCACATAGAAAAAGTTCCTCTCTAATTGTATCATTATTAAGACCATTTTCCTCTTGCACATCATCAACACCATCACTGTGAGTCTGAGTAAATACATCTGAGTGAATACTCTCCTTCATTTTGAATGAACAGTCCAAGTCCAAACATCCATCATCAGATGATCTGGCAGTCTTTTCTGTGTTGTCTATACCAGTTTGATTCATCGGCAGAGAGTCACAGTCCCTTTGGGACACATGGATGTCCTTGACTTGTCCCAGTGTGCTGTTGTCTGTACCTTTGCGGTCACCTGATATCAATACATCCGTGGGTTTTAAATGACTCTGTGTATCATACAAATGACACAATGAGTTTCTTTCACTTGCTTGATATTCAAGGGTACTGACAACATTTGAATCAAACTCGTTTCCCTGTACATCCATAACTGTATTTAATTCAAAGTTGACATTTGACTCTATTACAGCTTCTTTGTGGTCCAGCTCTAAGATGTAGCTGTATGCGTCCTCCTCGTCTGAATCCAGCATTGACATTGCATAAATGGCCTCCTTTGAAACCTCAGAACTGTTCCCATCATCCTCCAGGTTTACCTTTAAGCCTTTTTTCCATGCTAAAGAGTCCCAACACTGCCCCCCAGTGGAGTCTGACAGGGGTTGTCCATTTGACCAGCTGGAACTCTTCATGGTTTGGAAATGTTGAGGTATAGCAGCTAAACCCACAGGATTGTCTGAAGAACAGACAGGAAGTGACTCTGAGCTGAGCTCTTGATCTCCAGTAAGGTAGGTTTGTTCTTCTTGGCAGGTCTCAGAAGGGTTATGAAGGCATCTCAAAGCTTCATCAGAGACATTAGATTGTAACACACAGCTAACCGAATCAATCCAAGGTCTGTCCCATCTTTCAGTGGAGTTTGGTGTGCCTCTAGAGGAATCAGTTGATGCACTGTCCTGTGAATCAGTAAATGCAATGGAATTAGCAATATATCTTTCTCTGATAGAACTGTTTATTTTGTTTGCTTGAGAATAAACATCACAATATAAAATAATGTGTTCCATGGTGGTACATTAGGTTGATTTTGAATGTATTTTACACCTTATAGTAAAAAAAGTAAATACAAAGGTAATTTCCATTGTATCACAACATCTCACAACTGTGGCTTTATATCTTGCAAGTACAATTTTCTCATAACTCTGACTATATTTCTCACATTTGTAACTTTATTTCTTAAAAATGGCTTTATTTATTGACATTTTTACATATAAATGCAACTTTATATATGTATATCTCTTTTAAACGTATACATTATTTACTCTAAGGTGAGCTTCCATACTATAGTTCGTCAACCAAAAAAACTAAAGAAAATTGTAATTTTAAGCCATAATTCTTATCTGACACTTATCTTTTATAATATATATATATATATATATATATATATATATATATATATATATATATATATATATATATATATATATATATATATATATATATATATATATATATTTAAGAAAAAACACAAATAATTTAAAGGTCCCATGGCATGGCATTTTTCTATTATTTTATAATGTTTCCTGAGCTGTACTTATATTGTTAGTATGACTTTTACATCATAAAATGTCATAATTTAGAAATAAAAGGCATTTTTTCTATACTGCTGTTTGCCCTGTGGCTGAATGCCCTGCTTCAAGAGGCGTGTCTGCTGTGAGACTTCAGTAAAAACACCCACTGTTGTGATTGGCTGACATCTTTGCATTTTATATGAGCGGAGGGGGCGTGGTTTATCGAGGCACGAGCAGGCACGAGTCTGCCAGGGAGACGGATGGACCTGAGTTCACTTCACATCAGTTCTCAGCATGTCTGAACTGTTTTAGTTACAGCATATACTTTAGGTTATTAGTCTATTTCTAGTCGGAGGGACTGTCACTCATGTCAGAAAGTTAGTAACTTTAGTAAATTATGGATCAGCGCTGACTGGAGACGCGAACCGTTTAGAACGATTCAGTCCGATTTGGTGAACTGATTCGGTTCACTAAAAAGAACTGGTTCAAAAGAAAGATCGTTCGCGAACCGGACATCACTAATGTATCAGAGACTGAGCTCAGCGATTGCTAACAAAGTTATTTATAGTAACTACTGAGTTATGAGAGCGCTGTCAGTCAGCGCGAGTTTATTGTGTTTGTATCTGAGAGTTCTGAATAAACAGTCACACCGAGTCCGTCTCTTCATCATTATTCTACCAACTTTGTAACACATGCAAAGTACCATTACAGCTGTCGAGATGAACGAGTTAAAAGTAAGTGTTGATAATAGCATTATTTTTTAAATAAAATAAAAGCGTCAGTGACGCGCGTTGAGTACACAGCGCAAACAAAGACACAACAGCAGTAATCGGATGTAATCCAGTTTATTGTGGGGCTAGGCTGGCTAGCCCGGATATGCTCAAGCTTACCCCCCTTCTGCTTAATCTCACGCCGCGTTTGGTGCCTCCGCTGTGGGCCAGATGCAGTACTGTGGGTCGGGGATGTTGAAGGCCGAGCTTCGGCGTGTGTGAGGTTTATCTCTGCTGATGTTGAGCAGAAACTCATGACTGAATGCACATTTTAGAACCGATAGACGCGACGAGGACGTACAAAAACACTGACTCACAAGATATAAAACACGAAAACACCGTTCTGTCTGGAGAGAGAGAAGCCGCATTGTGTGCACGAATAATAAATAATTAGCTACACATCAGAAATCACTGATCACAGATCAGAAGGAACTGAAAAAATACTTCTGTTTTCATTTGTACATCCAAACACTGAGAAACTGCCAGCGTTCACTCGTTCACAAGCAATGATGCAATGATCTCTCGACGAGCGTTTGCATGGGCGTGCCAGATTCTCTGGGCGGAGGAAAGGGAGGAAACCGTGCCTGCTTGGACGTCAAACCAGGAGACTTCAGGATTGGCTAGTCTGGCCTGTCATTTTCTCAAAGGCAGAGAAAGACAGCCACAACTCGGTTTTACACCGATCAACATTTCTATCCACTTGGGGACAATATTCAGGCTAGGGGAACTCATATTAATGTTGAAAAACCTCATAAAATGAAAATTTCATGCCATGGGACCTTTAAATCAGGGGTCTGAACCAACCTACCTAGCCTCTGAAATGCCAGTAGGATCCATTAATAGATTTCCGACATTTTGGAGTTGTATTATGCATGGATACATTATATTATTCATTATACATCACGTGCTGTCATATTTGCCATTGTTTGGCAAATTTTCAAGGGCAAAATCCAGCCATTTCAATAGGAATCCACATGATTGAGAATTAAAAAAAAAAACAATAGTCTGGCTCGTCCCCTTAAGCTTCATTCGTGGATGTAAAACTATCCTGTTACCACCTTCAAGTTTGAATACTCGTGGAGCACCTTTACCATTGTTCGGCTTGTTTTTTTGGAAAAAATCCAGACATTTCAATAGGAATCCACATGATTGACAATTTAACGTGAGGGCGAGATTCCCCCACACAGATTCCGCAATGGGTTCACATTGGTAACATGTGACTACACGTTTAGTCTTCTTGACATATCTAGTCACAATCATTTTACCGTTTATAGATAAGCCGTTCTTAGTTTGCTTTACCGGCGACTATGTATAAATATTAATCTGCTTTTCTACTCAATGATTCATATGAAATATATACACACATCCTCACCTCACCATGGCCTGGGCAACATTCAAGAAACTGGGCTACATAGGTGATGACAGACTGCTCATCTGGCGAATGCACTGCAACATCTAGTGCAAAAAAAAAAAGGGGCGGGGGGGATTGGGGGGGTAGTGGGCAGGTCAAATAACCAAACAAACCTGCTTGCGGTCCAGTTTCCTTTGAAGATGAATCCCACTCAAAAATAAATGTGCTATCCAGTCACAAAACTAAGAAGCAATAACACTTTGCTATACAATTCACAGCCAATATTTACTGCAGACAATAGTTGTGCAGTAAAATTCTGGGCTTGCTCATGTGTTTTTACTACATTCATTTCTGAAGAGTGAAAGCAGGTCATTCAGCAATTAAGCATGTTCCACTAGAAGGCACAAACAATACACAGCTATTCTTCAAGGAAAAGGAAACAGACTGTTTGTGTGTGTGTGTGTGTGTGTGTGTGTGTGTGTGTGTGTGTGTGTGTGTGTGTGTGTGTGTGTGTGTGTGTGTGTGTGTGTGTGTGTGTGTGTCCACAAAGATGGCAATATCTAAATATTGGTCTTAATATTCAAATATTTGGTCCCCATGTGGAAAAAAGCTTATAAATTATACTAAGTGATGCTTTTTGAAAATGTAAAAATGCAGAAAGTTTTCTGTGATGGGTAGGTTTAGGGTTAGGGGATAGAATATACAGTTTGTATAGTATAAAAATAATTATGTCTGTGGAATGTCCCCATAAAACATGAAAGTGTGTGTGTGTGTTACCGTCTGGATCCAGCAGCCGAGGAATCCCCAGCCACTCATATGCTGTTGTGAAGGCAGTCTCCACATTTAGACGGGGCTCAGAGGACAACGCTTTCCTCATGTCCACAAATTCAGGACAGAAGAATTTAACCAGAGCCAGAAAAGCCATTCCACTCCTCCAGCTTTTACCAAAATCGTGTATTTCTACCCCATATCTGAAGGAAAACATTGAAATGGCATTTTATAGCAAGATTGAATAAATAAGGAAAGTTCATCCAATTAATCAATGGCATAGATTAAATATTTTATTAGCTGCATGTTGTTCCAATTTTTTTCTTTTAATTATTTCTTCTGTGTAATTTCATGTTCTTTTCTATGCAATTAAACTTAATGTGGGAAAATGGATACAAAAGCACCATAAAAGTGGTCCAATACTCTATAAAAAGTCTTCTGGTAGTATTGTGTGAGCAACAGACCAAAACTCATGTTATATTTACTGAACAATATAACATCCAGCCTTGACATCCAACTTGGTGTGTTCATAAGAATTCATGAAAGAAGAAGCGACACTTCATTTGGAAACAAATTGTTCTTTTGAATTATATTATATATGTTTTAAATTAATAATTTGAACCGGTTCACAATACCACTTTGATTTGAATGATTTATTTAGGAATCCAACTGATCTGATTCTTAAATTCAACACAATCACTGATAATCCTAAAATTACAGTTCACTAGAGAAGGAGATTATAAGTGAAAACAGAAAGCCACTGCATGGCTTTAAAGGGAATATAGCGAACATATGTCATATCGACCACTTTTATGATGCTTTAGCAGTGCATTTTTTAAAAGTTTGAAAGCGTTGATTTCATGGAAAAGAGCAATCACTACATTCTTCAAACTGTCTTTTTTTGTTTCCACAGAAGAAAGAAGGTTTGAAACTACATGAGGGTGAGTAAATTATGACAAATATACATTTTGGGGGAGATATACCTTCATATTTTCAAATGAGAAACACACATTTGTCTTTATTGTGGTAATTAATTAACTTACTTTGCTGTGCAGTTTTGCACCCAGCTAAGCAGAGTCTTTATAGCTGTACCACGGTACTTGAGATTCTGAGATGACCTTTTGCCTTTTGAGGATGGAGTGCCGAAAATGTCATCTCCAGGTGATACTGGAGAACTACGACCTGAAGAATCACTGCCACAAGGTAATGACAGCAGACTGAAGGTGGAAGGGAATTTCTCTAGGTGTCTTGTGACCTGTTTAATCTTAGAATGGTAAAATAATTTAGCCCACAATTGCTCAGTAGATCAAACACTCACTCACAAGAACAACTGAACTCTTTCATTACCATTACACAATGTTAGTGTGCTTTACCTGATAGTATACAATGATGTTCCAGATTAGCCTGAGAACAACTGAAGGATTGCCATCAGCAATATCATTAGCGTCAATATTCATAAGACTCACCTGTATGGAAATTATATAAATTATTACATTTGAATGTAAATATGCACATGACATGTGGAAGGAAAAATAGATATTGATGGCTGTGTTTTATTAATTAGTTCCCTCATTCTAGTTAAATTGTTGTCACAGTGTACTAATTATTTCCCTTGTTTTATTTTATACAATGTGGCCACAATGGATAGTTCACCCAAAAATTAAAATGTTGTCATAATTTACTCACCCTCAAGTTGTCCCAAACCTGTATGAGTTTCTTTCTTCTGTTGAACACAAAAGATGATATTTTGAGGACCTGACAGTTTACAGTTTTCAGATTGACTTCCATAGAATTTGTTTCCTACTATGGAAGTCAATGGCTACCATGAACTGTTTGATTACCAACATTCTTCAAAATGTCTTTTGTGTTCAACAGAAGAAAGAAACTTATACAGGCTCGAAACAACTAGATGGTAAGTAAAATTTTTGGGTGAACTATCCCTTAAACCTCATCTGCCCTCGCACTTTGTAACAAATAATCCTTCCCACGTGGGTCAAAATGACCCGAAGCCCTAAAATTATACTTTTTTTTTTCTCTTTCTGGGGGGTCCAGCAAGCTTATTTTATTTAATTTTGATAAAAAAAATAAAAAAAAATCAATTTTTTTAATGCAATTTTTTGGGAGATTTTGTGTTACGTTTTATTTTATTTAACTTTAAATTACTAGATTTAATCAATAATAAATAAATAAATAGTAATTTAAGCACACTCTTCACATTCTTTCAACTTAAATTCAAAATAACTCTTTCAAAATAACTCACTTTCATGCATAACCATTTTTATTCAGCTTAAAATATCTTACATTGGGTGTTTTTGCTGAACTCTTGTGGAAAAATAATAATACAACATGATATTTCATGTCTCTTGCCACTAGATGGCCTTATAGCTCTATATAGAGTATGAGCTGTTCCGCTGGGTCCTAAAGTCAGTTTTTCTTCAGAATGCATTCAGATACATGTAGTCATTATACAATAATTTTTGGTAAAGTTTTAGCAATTTTAGTTTGAATTTTGAGAATTTTTAGGTGTACTAAATCATTCCTTGCGTTCCATGCATTCATATGGGGGTCAAATTGACCAACTAGGGAAGGATTTGTTACTTTTTAAAACTCCTCGAATCCAGTAAATCCAGTGCGACAAAAGTCATAGGGTCTTGGACCACTCCGATGAACACTCATTTTTGGGGAGGGATGAGGGTTAACTAAAACGAGGGACCTAATTATTAAATCGTAGGAACAAATTCTTAATTTGTGGCCATGATATCTTTTCCTCCCACCATGTATGTGATGTACAGTGCTTCACACTAAGAAATGGACAACACATTTAATCAAGACTTACATTTCTGTCCTCAAGGAAATTCAAGACCTTCGAAATATTGTTTAGTCTGAAGATGTGATGCTGAAATGGCCTGAATCTATCAAGCTAAAGAAGAAAAATGCTTCTTATGCGTTTAGGAAAGCCACATTTATGTATGACAGATTTATAGTGATATAGTGAGTAAAATATGCAATGACAAACCATATTACAGCCTGACAGTTCCTCTACAAGAGCCATGAGAACCTTTCCATCTTGAATATCAGTGAATAATTTATCCACCTGTAAAGGTGGGTCACACTACAACACAGGGAGACACAAATGAAATATAGCACTTTGTAGATGACAACTGATGACTACTTTTAAATGCACCGTATGTTAATTTACTGGATTGAGGTAATTTAAACCTTTCGCATATACAATCACATCGGTCAGTCTTGATCAGTCTTGGCTGGTCCCTGGAGTGTATGATCACAACGGTGTGATAACAACGGTCAGTGCATCACGTGATCAACTGCTAAATTCAAATGGTTTCACGCGTTGGCTGGCGCTGTGCCAGAGACAGACTCGCTCACCATGTCTGGCTGTCATGTTTTTACCCTTATGCGTTTTTTAATTGTGACAGTAGCAAACCCACAAGAGTGGTTAGGTGTTAATATTCAAAGCTTTATAGTACTACAGTTCAGACTGGGATATGAATGTTTTTATTTTATTTATTTTTTTATTCTTTTAAGTAGCCTAGTCTCTTATGCTAAATATGCTCACTTTTCCTCAGGATTCTTTGATGAATAGAAGGTTCAAAAGAACAGCATTTCTCTGAAATAGAAAGCTTTCAAGAAATCCTAAAAATATTGTACACAACTGTTTTTAACACTGATAATCATAAATGTTTGTTTAGCATCAAATCATCATATGAGAATGATTAGTGAAGGATCATGTGATACTGAAGACTGGAGTAATGATGATAAATTCAGCTTTGATCACAGGAATAAATTACACTTTACTATACTGTATATTCACATAGAAAACAGCTGTTTTACATTATAATATTATTTCACAATATGTCTGTTTTTACTGTACTTTTAATCAAATAAATACAGCCTTGCTGAGCAGAAGAGAGTTCTAATAAAAACAAGAAATGTTGATTTATTTCAAACATTAAACAGAGCTTTTATTTTGGCGAAGATAAAATAAATTTTTTTGCATTCCATTCGACTGTGTAGAAAGAACCTTTTAATTGTCTAAATAAAACTTCCAAAATGTAGGCTACACAACTTATAATTCCAAGGGGACGATATAGCACACAGAAAAAACATTTACTGAGAAACTGGAAGCTATGCTATACTCCGTCCAAAACATGCAGCACGTCAGACAAGATATTCACACTAAACCAGCGCATTCTCAAATCCATCCATTCATAAAAAGGTTACCGGGCAACTGCCGAGTACGTTTTAGCGCTGGTTTTCTCGCACTTTGGACTTTTAACCCTGGCTAGCAAGCGAATAGTGTCCGGCCAATGGCGCCGCGAGCTTGCAGTGCTGTCAGAATCAATCCGTGCATATATTAGGAAACGTAACTTTTTTTAGTTTATTTAGTAATTGTTTAAGGCCATTTCCCGATTTCAATCATCATAAAATAAGATATAGGCTACAGCAATAAGTCATTTCATGTGCTCTCGGGGGCCCCCTGGTGGCCAAGGGGGCCCTAAGCAGCCGCTTAGTTCGCTTATGCCTTGGGCCGGCTCTGATTTAAATACACATAAGTACCAGCAAAATAATACATTCAAAGTTTGTAAAATACATGCTGATGTCTATGGAAGCAGAAATAATAATCCTTTCAATTATCATTAGACAACAAGTTTTATTCATATCAGATAAACATTGTGTAAGTAACTTTAAAGTTTACTCTATTCTTCTCCCAGTTCACCGGCCACTTACTTTCATGTATTTCTAGTGGATTAATTCACGTGCGGTAAATCCAATAGATCCGATTCTCAGAACTGCGGCACAAACTAAAATAGTGGCGCCCTTTGCGCATATAGCTCAACTAACGCGATCGTTATAAACAAAACACATCCACTTGTGGAATATCAGATATTTCATGCTATAGTTAACAAATTAAAATAAATGCTGATCATCAGTCATAGAGCACTATTGTGACTGCTGTGACGTGTCACCATAGAAACAATAAAGTGATACGTTCTAAATAACGGTCCCCTTGAAAAACTCACATTGGAGGGTCAGCCAGAATATTTTAAACGTACGTGTGAAAGGGTTAACGCTGTCAGACGTGTCGCTTAGCAAACTCTTCTATGTGCATTCATGTGTTTTGGAGGAGGGTGGGATCTGCTATTGCTAGCTGCTTCGAAATTGCCTACCCTACCTTTAAGACGTATTCAATACTTCTATTGCAGTAATAGGTCTACTCATGGAAAATATGTACACAAAGGTATAATTTTGAAAACCATATGGGATTGGCCTTGTGTTGCATGTCAAAAGCTGAATGTGTTGATTGGCCTTGCAGTAGAAATAAGACAATTCTCACTCTCTTCAAATGCATATTTATCCACTTGGTAAAAGTTCTCTCTCGGACTGCCTGCTTCTCATCTGTAAACATAGAAATCAAAAGTTTTTCACATGTGTCTAAGAGCATGGGTAAACAACAACAAGGGTTTTGGAGTCAACTTTTAAAGTGCTGTAACTGACATGCTGCCATTTCAGGACATTGTAACTGGTTTAGAGCAGGCGACAACAGGTATAAGCAAGTTCACTTTCATTTAAGAGACATGCACTAAGCGAAATCAATGAGGAAGTTTGTCTAAAAAAAGTTCCACATTCCATTTTTGTGTGTTTAATATATAAAATAATAACAATACAAAATATTTTAAACTGTGCCAGAACTGGATCATGATGTAATGGAGCAAACTTGCTGTTTAAAACATGCTGAATATAGTGATTATCATAAAAAATAGCCACCCAAAAGATGCATTATAAGAACTGTATCTGTGAATTATATATGTACACCATTATGGATTATCCTACCTTGGGCTCTTCGCGCGCACTTCTTGTCTTTACCGACACGTCCATCTCTCTTACTCAATGTTGAGGACATCCTGAACAGGACCAAGAAGATGTTTAAAAGTCACTAACTCTACGCATAGCTGCAGTGACGCTACAAAGGAACATTTGGAGAAGTCAAGTCATTGCGTTTTAGTAGAGTGTTTTTGAGTGTGAAATCTTGCCAGTACACGCCCGTCTCCTCCATACACCTGTGACAGCTCCTGCAAACCCTTTATTGCCTCAAGCCAGTAATTAATACTCATTCATAGTCATAGTTCAGCTTTTATGTGTTGGCATTTCACCTATTCACTTTTAACAAATAAAACTTGTAAATACTTGAATGGATGATTTGTTCATAGTATGATTCAACTATGATTTGGGGGGTTACGTCTTTGTACTTTTTTGCAAAGGGAAATCTTAATCTCATCATCAAAGGACATTATGCACAACACTTTATCAACTAAAAACTGAAAACTTTTATACTTTTTTGCCGTTCATTTGCATGACAACAGCGTTTTAGGGGCCTGGAAACACAAACTTTTGAAAATAGGTTTCAAAGTACAAGTTTTTGAAAACGATAACATTATAGTCTCCATCTACAGAACAAAAATGCGCATTTGTGAAAACGGTGACGTCATGCTCATTCATATTGCGTGTTCAGTCTATAGGGGCGTAGTGTGTCTTTACAAAGTGACCGCAAACTACTGGCCTGGCAGAATAATACAGCATTTTTAGTTGTTTTTTTATGATTTTAGTTGTGCTAACCAATGACAGTGTGTTTTTGTTGCCATTAGTGGCTAAATATCATTGCATGAATACCAAAACATTACTAGTGGCATTTATTTTAGAGAAATATAACACTATGATACACTTCACAGAAATACATTTGTTATGTTTTACATTATAAACATTAACACCATTAAAATAGTTTAAATATAAATGTATTGTCACCATGAAATCAAAATTGACAATTCTTAAAATTGACAATTTAACTCGGATGACGTCACAATAGAAAAGACTATAACAACTTCCAATCCATGCCAACTTTAAGACAATAAGGATTTGGACACTTTGACTACATTTAAGTCCTCTTTTTATGCCCTTCCCTCTGTCTTGTTCACTCAGATGTACGTCATTGCTTACGTCGCATGAGTGCCCAGGCGGAGCCCTTGCAATATGTTTGAATGGAATGCCCTAAGCCCTTGATCACTTGGAATCTGCTATGGAGACATGCCTAATTATCTCAGTATGACTCTTCTAAACTGCTTAGTGATCAAACTTAACTTACAGTTGTAAAATACTATTCCCTCCATCATTTGAACTGTGTAATGTGTGCAACTTGCTGTTGTGACGTCAAAATTGTGTTGCATATGGAACTGCCTAAAGTGCACATGAGTAAACCCAGACTGTCCACTTTTTTATTCCCTTTCTTCGCTAACTTCCTTCCATCTTGTTCACTCGAATGTACGTCATTGCTTACATTGCATGAGTGCCCACTATTGGTGCAATGGGTTGAAATAGAATGCCCTATGTTGTTGCATTGTGGTCATATGAGTAGACTCACTCCCTCTGTCTAAATCGAGGGTCTGTCCAAATAAACGTACCTTGTCCACTTGACGACATTGAACACCCTTCAAAATGGCAGCATGGATTCTCCCAAGGGGAAGTGCTTAGGAAAGTTTTCAAATGTATGTCTAAAAGTGCTAAATGTAGCCTTTCTGATGGTCAGTGAAACTACGGAGGCTATCAAGGGATATGGTGAAAGGGGAAATAATTTGATGTGGAGGAAAAATTGTCAATGCTTTTGTGTTCTCACCAAGCGGCAACCTCCCGTGGTCTCTTGAAACCAACACAGAAGCAGCTTAAACTGCAATTCACCGACTGGCCGCTAGAGACAGGCTCCAAAAGAGAGTCAAATCTGTATCTCCCCCATGTTAAAATGCCCAACTTTACAGCAGAAAAAGATATGTTTACAGCCTGGTACAAAACATGGTTTTGGTCTATATAGCAAATTTTGCCCTTCATGACAACTGTGAGGGGGGTGAATTTTTGTATAAATCATCCATTTAAATTATAGTAAGCCTTAAATTTCTGCATAGTTAAGGGCGTGGCTGCTTGAGTGACAGGGGGATTGCCACTATGGTTGAGCTAGGTGGGCGTGGTTTCAGCAACCAGGCACCTCAGCTCCACCCACGTCCTGCCTCTTTGCCCATTTTCAGTTATCCGGGAGTGACGCGCTGCCAAGATGGCAACGGCCAGCTTTTAGGCTTCAAAAATGCTCTTTGGAAATCTACGGGTGACGTCACGGACACTACGTCCATATTTTTTTACAGTCTATGGTTCTCACGCAAATGTTTTGCATTCTCCTGAGAAACTTTGATCACGCTCACAAAAAAAAAATAAATAAAAAAAATAAATAAAAAAATAAATAAATATATATATATATATATATATATATATATATATATATATATATATATATATATATATATATATATATATATATATATATATATATATATCAGGCATGTGATTGGCCAAGGACAAAAAAGCAGGAAAATATACTGAGAGCCCCCCCCCCCGCCGATCAAAATGGTGGCGGATCAATATGGACAGTAAAGCAGGACCCATAACAACTTATTTGAACAAAAAAATACATTTTATTTTATTGCAAGATGTGCAATGTGCAACTTTTTTTGTACAGTATGAAAAATAACAAATTATTTGGTGGATGCATTTTTACCCAACTTTAACAGCTAAATGTGCAGTTAGCACACTGGTTCTCTAATTTTGCTAAAGCAATTGAGTGAGAAAGTGTTTCCCTCAACTTGGAGAGTCTCCAGCAACCAGCTCCATTTGAACCGATTCTTGACCCCCTGTTCGATAGACTTTAATTCAGGGCTGTTCAGTGCTAGCTTGGCCATGAGTCTGTGTATGCTGGAAATCAAAAATAATGGAAAATTTTCATTAGAATGTAAGAATCCCTATCAGAAAATATATAATTTTTTACATGTTTGACTATGTACTGTATGTCTATCCGCTCTTCAGAAAGGTTGAAAACTAGAGCAGAGGTGCGCGAGCGCAGAATGGAATAACACTTGCTATAGCTTAGAAAGTTAATACTTTCCATGTCTGCTCTGCCATTAAACATATTGGATCCACAGGGTCACTGCGCTCCTCATGTGAACAGACAGGCACAGAAGTGCTGCGCGATTAAACTAAAACACCAAATAGACTTATGTCCCTCACATTAACCCTTAAATGCATACCTCGGGTCGTTAGTATTTTTTAAAGTTAGACATCCACCTTCTTAGTATTCCTCAATCAATCCATTTTAAACAATATAACAAGAAAAAAATAATAGAATTATAATTGAATGCCTGTTTTTTTCACTAGTTTTTTGTCAAAATGTATAGGATCGCTAACGATCCGAGGTGTGTAGGATTGTACATATATTTTTTTTGCACAATGATAAATGAATCTATAATGATGAAATAGGTGTAATTCACCTTTATTCCACAGGGTGGCGATGTCTGATACACAATGATGAAGTGACGTTTCACTCATAGTTACCTCTGACAGAAAACGAAACAATTATAATCTGCAAAACTTGAAATGGCTTAGTGATTTACTGCAGAGAGCAAGTGCTGAACACAATCAAATATTAGTATCGCTGTCTCTGATGATGGATGTGGTCAAGAAGCTGTCAGTGAGCAAAATATTGATTTTGAAGACGTTGAAAACGAGTTGGAGAATAAGCGTGAAATCGCGAATATGAGGCAGATGCTGAATGTACTGATATGATGATGGTATTAAACATCTGCTCAAACTGAACCCTTCCAAGCTCCAAAAGGTAACGAAATACGTTTTATTTTATTCTCCTGTAGCTGTTACTCTAACATCAGGAGTTTTATATATTATCGCGAGTCGCGACAGGTAGAGGTCTCTCCATGTTAAATTTAGATCCGGGTCGCTAACGACCCCAATATGTAAGAATATTTGGCGAAACATGCATTTAAGGGTTAAGCTATGGAATGGCTTCAGATGACTTTGTCACCCAAACTGACGTGAAAAAGCGGGGGGCGCCGAAAAGCGCGCTGTTTGCTATAGCTAGTGCTAGCAAATACAAGTAACGTTAGCTGCTAAGTTAATGTTAAATGCAGCTTAAACATCCTGCCATAGTGGAAAATCAATCAAAATCGATCATCTAATCAATCGACAACAAAGTAAAATTAGTAACTTATAGGTTATATATAGACACAAGCAATAATACATACCCAGATCATCCGATCCGGCGATGTTCTTGTCACGATACAGTCCTTGTTGCGCATCCCGCGATTGTGGTTCCGTCCCGGGTTACATGGTGACGGCTGTGAGATGACGGCCAACCCCCTCACCCCCCCCCCCCCCCCCCCTTTTTTTTTACAGATCTGCATGATTCACGTAGGTCACATTTTCAGGTCGGAAAATCCGGAATTCCGGATTAATCCGGAAAAATCACATCCCTGATATATATATATATATTTTTTGGCATGGGGAAGTGTGTGTGTGTGTGTGTGAGTGGGGGGGGGGGGGGTTGTATTGGTCTTATTGGTTTATTTAAAGGAATGAAATTATTAAAGGCTTAAAATGGATTTAAGGAAATAAAGAAAAATAAATAAGAATTTTAAAAGTTCCAGTTCTATTGTAGTTATGAAGTGAACTATTTGCAAATAATATATATTTTTAAATATGCACACATTCACTCTTATTTTCGTCTGCCTAATATGTAAAAATGCTAATTGTTTCATGTCACGTCAAATTCAGTTTCATACTTGATATAACTGTTGGTCGCTGAACTTTTTTATCATAAAACAGTTGTCAAATATTAAATGTTTAGCTACTTACATCTTATGATGCACTCTTTCATTGCTATAACTAGTGTCGCGTTGGAATTCGCACTAACAGTAAGCCCCGCCTTCTTTGATTTGATTGGCCATCTCACTCATTCTGACGAGCGCTGTTAGACCGCTGAGGCAGACCAACCTAAATATTTAACAATTTACTTTTGTCGTTGTAGCAAAAAAACAGAGCGGTGTGTAATGGAGTACAGCAGAGCAGCATCAAGAATGTTAAATATTGGTGGCGACAATTTGGCCATTTCTTATTATTCGGGGGGACTTGTCCCACTCAATGTCTGTGGTGGTTACGGCCCTGGTTTACATGACACGGTTTTCAACTGAAAACTTTTTATGCATTCTGGGCGCTTCATTAGGCCGTTGACAACAGCGTTTTGGGGGCATGAAAACACAAGATTTTGAAAACGGGTTACAAAGTGCAAGGTTTTAAAAACGATTCCTTTATCATCTCCATGTAAACAACAAAAACATAAATTTGTGAAACGGTGACGTCATGCACATTACATGTTAGAGCATGTGTTTTACATGTTCACAGAGCGTTTCTGTGACATAGCCAACTATTGGCCTGACATTCGTAACCACCTTTTTAGTAACTTGCGCAGATCCGTGTAAATGGGAATCATTTTCACAATGTTGCTGTCTGTTTTTATTACATCGCTGTCGTGTAAACATAACGTAAAATGTCACCCTGAGAACAGTTGGTTCACTGTAAAATAGTTAATCAAAATGTAGTTGGTTCTAAATCACTCCTACAGCCTGGCTGAGCTTGTTGTAGTGGCTCATTTTATAACCCAATGAAGCCGGTGTTCTGTCGATTTGTCATTACCTTGTCAGATTTAGCTACCTCCCATTAAAACAGTAGGTAACACAATTCGACAGCAAAAAATGCTACCTATCAGATTGTGCTACCAGCATCATATTCATGTGATTTGAGGCTTTATTAATATCCAAACCTACCCCTACCCTTAAAACTAAAATATTAAATATCGATGTGCGCATAAAGATATAAACTAATTAACTACTTCTCATGCATGAATTGAAATTATAATTTTCCAGGTTCACCAAAAGCTACATATTTTGCTAAATGGCTGAATTTAGATACCTCAGAAATACTTTATTTATGGTATATAAAATAAAAGAAATACAAAAATATGTGATTTGTGTTTGCCTCAATACACATTTTATTGAACAAAATTGGGATAAACACAATATGGCGTTTATAAAACAAAAATTTACACATTACGGAGATTATGATGAGCAGTGGTAGAATCCGGACGAACCTACAGATTTAGAAAACAGTCTGAATTAGTCAAGATTTTTGCTTTTCCTCCATTCACAACATAACGTTTAATTGTGGCAGTTCAATGTGTCTGAAAGGCGCGCTCCTCCTGACAGACAATATCCAATTGCCACTGATTTACTCTGCCTGTTTTTGGATTGGTAACGGTACAAAACAAACCACTACCGCCGTGGAAACAGGATTTGTTGAAAGAATATCGCACGTATAACTTCAAAGTCTGGAGAAGTCACGCCTTTTCTCCTTTCGTTTGATCTATGCAGCCGCGTTGAGTCTCCAGCCACTGCAGACACAAGAGACAGGGTCGCGAGACTGCACTACTTGACGTGTTCAAAAGAATCTTGACTCTTACTTACAAAACTCTAAGAAAATCCTCGCGGTATACAACGACGCAGCAGATTTCACCAAACAGAGCAACGAACTTACTACAGCTAGCAATAAAATACAGCTTCGTGAGTGAATCACTCGTATCTTTGCACTTAATCGGTTGAATCATTTAAAAAATACAACCAAACAAACGATTCTTTAATCCGTTCGAGCAATGTAGAGTGATCCCCGTTTTACTCATTATAAAATTGACAAAATCAAGTTATAACTAAATTATAGTGTTTTTAAATGCCTGTATGTTTTATGAGTGGAATCACTGCAAATAAACTGAAATTACAGCAATATAGAGGAATCACTGAATCGTTTAAATGGATCTTTTAAACAGTTTGAAAGAACCGATTCGCAGAAATTATTCCGAACATGTACCGGAAGAAAAAAATGTCAGCGTTATTCTTACCGGATGTAAACGCCTCCCCTAGCTTCTTACAACAACAAAAATAGAAGAAATATGCGTTTTTAAATTACTCAGTGACGGTAGGTGTAATGCTACATAGAGTTTTTAAAATATTTTACTAAGCAAAATAGAAACTAGTCAAGAGATAAAAAGCAACTTGTGTAACCGTCATGACTGACGTAGGATTCAACCAATCACAGAGGATAAGAAAAAGACGAGACCCAATAGTTTTTATCCATTGAGTGTTTATACACAAAGAGGCGGAGCTCACCTTTAGTAAGTTACTTCGGCGCGGTTCTGTGGCGTCAGTTAAAGGACGTGACAAACGTGCATAAACCTCTTTAAATCTTCACCAAACCCTCCAGACTTGTGTAATGAACAACATTCTTAGATCGACAGCCCGGTGTCTTCGCTCCGGCGCGTGGCATTACAGAACAGCGCAGAATAATGGAGAGCTGATGTCTGGTTGGGCCCGCCTCATGTGCTCCTCCGCGGGCCAGAAGAACCTGGAGGAGATTGTGAAGAAGGACAAAGTGGTGGTCTTCATGAAAGGCACCCCCGCTCAGCCCATGTGCGGCTTCAGCAACGCCGTCGTTCAGATCCTCAGAATGCACGGGGTCGACAGCTACGCTGCTTATAACGTGTTGGATGATCAGGATATTAGACAAGGTCAGTGGCTGGTCATTGTTGTTTGAAGTTTTTTTTTTTGGAGTTTAAAACCCTAATTCAATTTGATATTGGCTTGGACGACGGTTTTATATGATGTTTGGTTCTTCTTAAACGTGTGAGAGACTAAAAATGTCGTGACACCTTGAGGGAAAACCATTTTAAACTGTCAATTATTATTAATCATAATATCAAGAGACGTTCTGATAATTATGTCTTCGTGTCTCATAATAATGAGAAAAAATTATGAGTATGTACTGAAAATGTTTGAAAAAAAATCTTAGTTATTATGAGAGTTTCTCAGTATTACTACATGGAAGTTTCTCATTATTATTATTAAACACGTTAATACTTAACACGTTAATATTAAACCTTATTATGAGATGTTGAGTTATCGTTACTAAAGTTTCTCATTTGTTTTGAGAAACAAAGGCATTATTACATGGTTTCTCATTATTATGAGATATTGAGTCATTATTATGAGAGAGTTTCTCTTTATAATGTTGATCCATTATTGTGGGTATTAATAAGAAACGTTATTATTAAAAATATATGTATGTATTAAGAAAGTTTCTCATTATTATGTGATGTTTCCTTGTAATGATGACTTGACATCTCACGATAATGAAAAACTAACGTATTATGTGTAGGGATGCACAGATATGAAAGTTTTGGCTGATAACGACATACTACTTTATATTTGAAAACCAATACCTGATATATTAGCCAATACATCTAAATCCAAATGTGTATGTAATTTGAGAGCCTAGTGACAAAAATAAGTCTTCCCATTAAAAGCCATGTCCCATAATTTTATGTAGCCTATCAAACTTGCACTGCACATGTTGCACTTCCTTTTTCTTTTTCTTGTTTTAAGTGATAGCAAACATATTTCAAGCAATTGGAAACCATCATGGCATACAGTGCGCATCTGAAGTCTCTCAGCTGAAGGAAATGATCCATTATTTATCAGCTTTAATCTATTGGCCACATTTACTTATTGGGCCGGTAACAATAACATTAAAAATGAACATATATCAGCTGATATATTGTGCATCCCTAATTATGAGAGAGTTTCTCATTTTATGATAAACCAAGGCATTACTACATTAAAGTTTCTCATTATTATGAGATATTGAGTCATTATTATGAAAAAAAGTTTCAAATTTGTATGTGGTGTTTCCTTGTAATAATGACTTGACATCTCACAATAATGAGAAACGTATTATTATGAAAACGTTTCTCATGAGATAATAATCAGAAACTGTAATGAGAACTATAAACTATAATATAAATTATAATGATAACTTCTCATAATAATGACTCGGCATCTTGTAATAATGAGAAACTGTCGTTATTAGGAGGAAGTTTCTAATTATGTTTTGGTGAATTGTATTTTTTTTACTCCACTTTGGCAGAAACTGGCTTTCATAGTTTTAGTACATACAATGAACTTCAGTGGTTAGTTTGGTCAATACAGCACAAGTAGGTTAACGGCACCAGCAGTCCGGTCAACTCTGATTGCCTTTATCAGTGTAGCACAGCAGGAAGAAAGGGGTGTTAACCTTAGGCTACTGAGGTTCGTTTCCAAGCAGTAAAACCTAGACTGAAATGCTTAAAGGGGTGATGAACTGAGAAATCAACTTTCCCTTGAGCCTTTGATATATAAAAGTTAATCGTGATATAAGAATATCCTGTAAGTTTCAGAGCTGAAAACGTCCTTGTTAGTCAAAGAAAAGCTTTTATTGACACCAGGCCCAGAAATCGATCGATCTCAGAATATGCTGACCACTGACGTAATAGGATGAGAAGCGCCGCCTCAAGCCCGCCCACAGACTCATGGAGCTAAACGGATCGCGCTACCGAACAGCTCACGTGTGTAAGACATTGCGCTTTTTTTCGCTTCATTTCACCGCAGAATCGTTTGTAAACAAGATAGATGTTGAGACTGGATTTGAAGACATATTGAGATTAAAACAAAATGCTGTGCCTTCTATATTGGATCCGACAGGAATGGCGCAACACACTTATGTGAGTAAAACATGTTTTGTTATAAGTGTTAGTATTGCATTGTTACAGATCGTTTGATATCCATTGATTACATACCTTAGCACGCTGTCACAGGCTGGAGAAGGTGTTATTGGTTAATTCGTGATCAGACTCGGACTTGTAACGCCAGTGCTCGCAAAGGCCAAACCAAGCGTTTTTCAGTGAGCCTCAAAACCATGGCAGAAAATAGCCTATTACTTATTTATTATGATGTTTTTGAATGTAAAAACCATGCAAACGTCCTAAGTTGACCTCAGACAACAGTATAAAAAAAAGCCAGTTCATGACACCTTTTTAAGTGGAATTATAAAGAGAATAAGGAAATGCATGTCACGAAAAATGATTTCCAGAGCTGTGCAAGAGTTAAGCACTAAAATATGATGTCTGTTTACTGACATGCGACTTTGTTCCACCTGAAAGGAGTAAAGACGTTCTCCAACTGGCCGACGATTCCACAGGTGTTCTTCAACGGAGAGTTTGTCGGCGGCTGCGATATTCTTCTTCAGATGCATCAGAGCGGCGACCTGGTAGAAGAACTTCAGAAGCTGGGAATCAGATCAGCTCTCCTGGATCAAGAAAAACAGTCCTAGTCAGCGAAGTTGCATCTTTGAGATGGGTGTCCAATTGATGTAAACTTCTTAAAGGTTGACTTGTGAAGTGTGATTGGACCTGCTGAAGTCCAAACGGAAGGATATGATGTCAAACCTCCCAAATCCTGAAAAATCACTGTAAAACACTCAACATAGAATTACCGTATTACACGCGATGATTGCATTTCTTTTGCAGTTATGTTTGTCTTTATTTCAGATACTCTGTTAGACCACTGCATATTTAAAATGTTGTATTTTGAAATATATTATCAAATGTATTTTAGATGTATATGTTTTTTTTTTTGTCAATAAAATAATTTAAAGAGCCCATTGTTTCAAACTAATACTAAAGATTATGAATTCTGTAGATGTAAATATTTAGTCATATAAGATAAATAATTATGTGGGTCAAATGTATCCACTTGGCCTTAATAGTGAGACTTATTTTAAAGTTTTTTTTTTTTTCATCAGTTGTGTGTGATCTAACACGTGAACATGTCCTACTTGAAACTTTGAAGTCTAAAGAGTTTCATCTTGTTGATTGTTTCAATGTTTGTATCATTGACAAAATTTGGAAATTGTTCATCTTTAAGGACGTAAATCGAAAAGTAGGTCTTAAAGGATGGGTCAAATATCTTGATTGTACTACTACCTAAGTACATTCTGTGAGTTAGTGATGATTGTATCTTCACGTGTGTCCACTAGAGGACGCAATAGTCTTTTACAATTTTGTTTTCCTGACTGATTATAGAAAACCAATATTAATGTCATTGAAGACGGATGACTGATAAGATTTTCTATTATAAAAGGTAAAAACTTTTATTACTTCATAACGAAAATTACTTGAATTACTTTGTGGTTTTGAAAAACTCATAATGTTCAAGTTCTTGAATGTTTCAAGGGAAATTACAAATAACATGAATTATCATTGTTTACATTTTAAGTTTGGCTGAATTGAATTCTATACGTGGGGTGAATTCAGCTTGAAGGGGACACTTTTTCCCAGTCATCTCAATTGCAAAATGTGTCCCAATCAATCTGAAATCACCCCAATATATTTTTTTTCTTCATCATAATACCTAGACAGTTGTCACACTAACATTGAGTAAAAAAAAAAAAAAAATGACAGTCATCATAGAGGAGGTGTATTCAAGTCAATTGATTGATGTAGAAATGTCTTAGACACTTTTGAGGGTTACATGGTTTTCTTGATGTTTTTCTTTTTTTTTTAAATGGTAAACTGGCAACAACATCTAGCTGGTTTGCCATGTTCACCATCCTCTCAAAAGCTTTCATTTCCCTGCACCCTTTCGTCTCCCTCTAAGCTGGTTGCTAGGCAACACAAGGGCTGTGCCTGAAATCGCCCCCTATACCTTAAATAGGGCACTATTTGAAGGGACAGCTATTTGTTGTGGGCTGTGTCCAAAATCGCATACTCTCTTGAGTAGATACTTATTTTGAATAAGTAATTACTTTGTGACTTCTAAAAAATGTTTTATATATTCACAAATCTTCTGTCGTGGCCTCATGGGATAATAAAATGTCCATCGTATGCACACTTCAGAATCTCACCAGAGATAGGCCATCCGGGTACTTTTTGGCTATTTTTTATGAGTACTGTGAATTCAGACATACTACTTTTGTCTCATACTGTTTTTTGGATTTCGGATGTAGTCGTGGTGTCCTAAACCATAGTGGACAGTATGGAGTGAACTCATTCAATCCAATAATGCGCCGCAATAACAAGTGTACAACTGATGTATGCTCAACAGCTAGAGAATACCCATAATGCACTGTGAGGGTCGTGCCGAATTAATTCCCACATCTTGCAAGAAGATTGCTCCCGCAGCTTAATCATCCATCCATTTTCCAAACTGCTCGTCCAATGTAGCTACAGCGTAATAGCATATATGAATTTATAGCGTATACATTCCTTTTTAATTGATTATTACATTGTTTAATAAGGTAAAATAGTTTCTAAATCCCAGCAAAACTATTCAAAAGAGTCAGCCCTTCTGGCACACCTGTTGACTGAATTAATTCACTCGTTTTCATTTAGTCCAAGTGGACTCTATTAATGGAGTAATGTAGGGAATAGCAAAATGAGGTTGTAGGGGGTGATTTCGAACACCGCTCAGGTTTCCTAAAATATGAGGCACAGAAAATAATTCAGGGGGAGACTGAAAAGAAATGGTGTAAGCATCACAGTTATAGCCATAGTCATATATAAAGATGGACCTAAATAAACTGTTGTCCATGTGTGGGCTGAAAGACAAAACCTTCAAGTCTCGGAACATGGTTGGACACAATTTTCCAGTCCTTCTCAGATAAGGCGAGGATTTTTTCCAGATGCTGTGTCAGGTAAGCACCTCTTATGAACGTGATCATTGAAAGTAAAAGCAGTTGAAGTCAGGATGAAATAGTATTCTAGGGTGAAAGGATGAAACAGCCACTGGGGGTCAGCAGTCTGCTGTAGCAATTACTATACCCTTCATTTAATTATGTCATTAATCATGTAATTATTATACCCTTAGTCAAGTACACGTACAATTTTAGTTTATCAATTATTATTAAGCACTTAGTTTAATTGAATGTACATTATGAATATACATTAATTTGAATGAATATACATATATAAAGGCTTTAGAATCAATAGATAAAGCTATAATAATATATGAGCTTAAATGTTCAATTCTCTACCTATATCAACTATTTAAACTAACTTCACAACTTTTACTTGCACTAATATAGCAAGATTATTATTTTTTTATTTTAGTTATCCTCTTTCATTCTTTTTGCTGTGTAAATTAGTTTAAATTCTTAATATTTTACAATCTAGTAATATTCTGTAGAAGAGACAAGCTTGCAATGATTCTCTCACAAGAAGTGAATTGCAGTTTCAAAACCTTGGCTGCGTCCGAAAACTGCCAAATGCTGCCTTCGGAGGACACATTTCAAGGTAGGAGGGAATCAAGGCACTTCTGAATCCAATGTTAGCTTCACTTCCTGCCTCCTGGGAGACCATGATCAATTTTTGAAGGCAGCATAGATGTATCCTTCGCTACCTTTGATATCCCACAATCCAAAAAAGAAAAATGCCGTCTGAAAGTTGCGTTTGCTGGTCAGTTTGTGTGTAAATGTAAGTTTTTGACCGACGTTTTCCACTTCTGATGTAATTTCTAGCGAGAAATTACTACTGTAGTAATTAAAAACTTAAGTTCTCAACAAAGCTTGCTTTATTTTGCTGTAGATCATTAAACATTTACGCTGCCTCAGAAGTCTGTCCGAAATCAGTTTTGTGAGGTACCTTTCTGCGCTTACGCCGCCTTGCAAGTCATTGCCTCATAAGCAGGGCAACAGTTCAGCTGCCTAGGTTTTCGGATGCAGCCCCCCCCCCCCCCCCCCCCCTCGCCAGTGTCCAAAATCGCATACCTTCTTGACTAGGTACTTTGAATAAGTAATTACTTCACAACCCCTAAAAAAATATTTTCTATATAGCCTAGTATGTATAGTAAGGTACTTTTTGCCTATACTCTTTTATGGTTACGGGAGAGGGGGGTTGAGTTGACATAAATTTCAGGATGTAGTGCATTCTTGGGAATGATCACTTTGGATGATTTCAAAATATGATATAAAAATTATAATAATAAAAATTAAATTACCCAATGAGTGGTAAAAAAAAATGTAGGCCTGGTTTTTAATTAACCAGGTTTAGGCTTTAGTTAAATTAGGAAATGTAAGTAGCTTTTATAAATGTGCCTTAGACATAAAAGTTGCAACAGTTCAAACATGCATTTTAGTCTGGTTCTAGGCTTAAGCTTTGTCTGTGAAACTGGCCATTAAAGTGTAGGGGGAGGATAAGTTGAGTCACATGGGGGTAAATTATGCTATTGATTATGCTGAAGTAAAACTGAACATTTTAACCTCATGCTATATCAAAGCAAGAGAAAATCAATAACTAAAATCTGTGTGTGATTGATCTTGATCTGGGCTAATACTCAACATCCCACTTGTTAATGTTGCAGGGAAATAACATTTACAACTTCCATTGCCAATTTTCTTCAACAAGGCCTATTTAACATTTTCAGAACAAAGTTTAAAATGAAGAACAAAATCTAAAACTTTGGTCTACAATTCATGAAATGCAATGTAGAATTACAGTCACATTTAACAAGCATTTCAAGGGCCTCAAAACCATTTCTGTTATTATAGGGTTATTGAAGGAACCATTGAAAGAGAGTTCTTCATAAGCCGTGTTTCCACCGAAATTACCCGGAACAATTTGTACCAGGAACATTTTTTACAGGAACTTTTTTTCCCCCAGATCTGCTACTGTTTGCATTTCCACTGCGGTCTAAAGTACCGGGAGGATTAGGCAAATTAGTCCGGTGATGTAGGACAGCACACGGCTGCTCCTCCCAGTCAGAGGACAGTCCTAATCATTTTTGTGCGATACTGTCTGCAACAATAACGAGGAGCAGCGCTGCTTTTGGTAGTTATGTATTGGTTTAATAAAGAGGTCATTAACAAAACGGCGGAAAAGAGACGAGCACTGATACTAAAGCGTATTCTGAAAGCTCGTAAAGCTAGATTTAATGTTATTATCAGCTATTACGGACATTGACCGTGCGATTGCTGAGACAACGCGCGCCATCGGACAGAAAGAGCAAGACTGATATTTACTGAACGCAGAACGAACCTTGCAAGACTTTTAAAAATGCCGGTTGAAACAAAATGCTTCGTGAGCTAGACCAATCAGCATGTTCAGTGCCCAAGTCCCACCCCCGAAAGTTCCGGAACTTTGAAAAAGTACTACCTCGGGAGCAGGGCCGTTCGGAGGGGGAAATATTTACCCAGAACTTCATTTAGACCCTGGTTCCTGCGGTCGAAACACACAGAGTACCACCCCAAAGTTCCTAGTTACTGGGTAAAGTTCCTGTGGTGGAAACGCGGCTATAGAAATATCTTCCTTGAAAAGGTTCCTATAGGTTCTCCAGCCATGCGTCATGATGTCTCGGTGGGTAGCATTGCTGTCTTACAGCAAGTTCCTGTGTGGTTTTCCCCCAGGTTCTCTTCAGTTTCCCTCACAATCCAAAACATGCAGCATATTGGAGACATTGTCCATCAGTGTGAATGTGTGACTGGCCATCTGTCCAGACAGTAGGATAGTGGTTTGGAAAATGAATAGATGAAGGTTTTCGAGAGAGTTCATTCAGTGTGCATCTGAGGAACCCCAAATGGTGCCATTGATTTGTAGAGTGCTCTGTTGGGGTAACAGCTTAGGACCCAGGACCAGTAGTGAAAAATGAAGACCAGGAGTCAGGAGTCAGATTAATTAAAGAAAATTTACTGAAGAATAGTTTGCAGTTTCATCAGCAGAAGCCAGCTTCAAGAGGAGTTCGTAGGCCGCGCTCCCTCTAACAGTCTCCCCGCCTCCGTCTAACGTACATACAATTTTCTGAACAGTTATACTGTTTTCAAGGTCTAGACACGTCATTACTGCCATGTGGAATGATTCTGATTGGTTCTAACAACATGCAATGTAAGCAACTTTCCACTCGTAGACAGATAGGGACATATATCTCTCAAAATGCGTAGACTCTGTGTCGCCCAGGCCCAGATTAATCCTCAATGACCTCGGAGGTCACAGAAAAGACGCCTCAAAGTCTGGAATCGTTTGCAGAAAGGACCATCTCCAATACTGGATCTGCACAGAATCATGAGACGCACACACACAAAGTTTCCCAGAAAAACAGTTTCCATCAAGGTCGGGACATCTTAACTAACTATCAACAAAGCTGAATCTGCAAAACATGCTGATACTACATTTAGTACAGAAGTGATTTTATTCTATTCTATAAAGAAAGAAAAGTATATCAGAGAGGTACATTTCTCCCCAAAAGAGTCCCATAGCAGTTACATGGATGACCCCAGGGGTCACCTCAGTAAGACATATAGTTAACACATGCTGATCTCGTTTTACTCCCTGGAGTGTATTACAACACAGTTGCCTGTCAGCACGTCTTGACACAGACATAAGAGCAGCTCCTGAATAATCTGGATTCAAAAGCACAGAGCAACTAAAACACTACAATATCCAAAATCACTCCTTGAATATAGCGAACTGATTTATCAAATGTAGGAAATGGTTATAACTTGAGTATCATTCATTCTTATTTTTAATATTGAACATAAAATCATTCTTGAAGGATATGTGTCTGATGAAGAGACAAGTGATGTTTGGCTTGACCCTTGACCCTTCAGCTCTAAAATCGTAAATATCCAGTTAAAAACACGTGCTAAATTCTCATAAATGTACTCTTTGTGTTACTGTTGATTTCATATGGTCCCCCTGTAGTCAATAATTGTATCCATTAAATCCCATGATCATATATATATATATATATATATATATATATATATATATATATATATATATATATATATATATATATATATATATATATATATATATATATATATAAGAATAATAATATAAAATCATGCCAAACTACTTCACTAAAATAAAATAAAAACACATTCATCATAGAAGAGAGGTATTCAGTATCAATGAATGGATGAAACATGAGTGTGATGTCATTGACCCCTTTGCTAATCTACTGAGATGAAAGTACCAAACATTCAGAGAGTGCAAATTCATATAATTAATTATAGGACACATTTTGCACTAGATTTTATGACATCATTACTATTGTACTGTACTAAATCTGTCTTCTTCATTAGCCATGGCATAATTAATTAAAACTCTCTCATCTTTTGTTCACCTTTCTGTGTAAAAGGAATCTATCATTCTCATGCAGACCAGTTTCAAAAAGACACTGACCCACCACCAGGCGATAACGCTGAACTATGCGATCACCCATCAATCCTCAAGTCCACCTAAGTCGAAGAGCAGGGAAGAGTCCATCCTAGTCTTTCTGGGGATTTTTGGAACCATCCTCATCCTACTTTTGTCTATATATATACTTCTATCTGAGACTATAGACTTAAGTGTGGCCAAACTTTCCACAGGGGAACATTTACTTCCCAGACAGTGAATCAAAGATTAAATTATATAGCAGTGTATTATCTCATAGACATTTGAACATTACTGAATTATGTGGGTAACTACCAATCCAGATCCGCATTTTGGATACAATAGAGAAACAAAGTACATCATAAGCATCAATTTATGTTGCTCTAGGTGCCAATGTGCATACCATCCATCCTAAATAGTAAGTGAGATTAGAATAAGTGTGTCCCAAAGCATACTATGTTGAAAAGAGAATGCTGAAAGTCCCTGGATGGTCAACTATTTCCAGTAGATTTTTGAAGTGTGTATTATCCACAACCTATTACACTTTGGAGGAGGGTTCAGTTCAGAACTACAAACATTAATAAAAAGTGGTAAAAAACTAAACATGGTTGCTGTGCACGATACAGTTTTTCATTTTTATTTGCTTTAAGGTTTATATTTTTAAAACTCTAAGTACAAAAATCCAACCTGATCACACTTGTAACACAGCTAGTCATTATTTCAAAACCTGATCCGATGATTTCATTACAGTTATGCCAACGCTATCTCATGACCAATTTGTACATATTTTACGAGGTGGCTAATTCGTACGAATTTGTGTCAGGGTTCTGTCACTTCTGTCTAGTTTATTCATGGTTTTGTGACAGAGCCCTGACACTCCTGTATTGTTTGTCTTGTCTTGTGTGGGCGCGCAGCTTTGAGCATGCTCGAGCTGCGTGCTCTTCTGTCCTGGTGTTTTGTGTGCGGGGCGTGGTGTTCGGATCCCAGCACTTCGGTCTAGTTTGGGTTTCAGTTTTGTGTTGGGATTCGGACATTCATGCTCCGCGTGTTTGTTTTCTGTCACGAGCGCACGGAATGAGCATTCGCTCGTTCTCGTGCGCTCTGTCTTGTCATGTGAGCCTGTGCTCTTCTGTCTGTGTTCTGTGTAGCACACGGTTCATATTTACATCGGCCGTGTGCTTTCATGTTTTGTCTTATGTTGTGTAGCACGTGGTTGGTGTTCTTCACTGGCTGCGTGCTTTTATGTTGTCATGTTTTGTGTGAACATGCAGCTGATGAGTTCTCATTAGCTGCATGTTCATGTCATGTTTGGTGTGAGCACATGTCTTGTCAAGTGTTTCTTTGTGCCATGTGCTCGTGTCTATTGTCTAACCCCGCCCACCTTGTTTCCTGATTATTGGTTCATTTGCCCCACCTGTCTTCCCTCGTTACCCTCTTTTGTTTGTTCCCTATTTAATCTCCTTGTGTTTGCAGTCCAGGGCGGAATCGTTGTCAAATGTACCTCATGTTTTCCAAGTCAAGTCTGTTTTTCCCCCTTGGGGTAGTTTTGTTTCATTTTGTTATTATCATTAAAAAGCCCATTCCTCTGCATCTCTGAGTCCTCGCTCCTTTCCCTTCACCAACCCTGACAATTTGTACAACCTCACTTGTACGAATGTTTTGTCTAAACCCCATTGATGGGTAGGCTTAGGGGCGGGGTTAGGGGGAGGTCATCTGTACAAATTCATACGAACTTGGCAACTCAACAAATACTTACGATTTAGCAAAAATCATACAAATTCGTATGAGTGAGGTCGTACAAATTTGTATGAATTAGCCACCTCGTAAAATATGTACGAATTGCCGTGAGATTGGGTTGGTTATACACATTTTCGGTATACACATAATCATTGTTTTAAACACAAGATTATTGTAATGTGTAATGAGAACATTTGGTTTAATCACCAAAACACAACTGTATGATCTTACAATTTAGTACTTTTAACAATCAATTCATTTAACAGCAAACAATGCCAGTTGTTTCATGTCACCCTTGTTGCTGAATTTATTACAGCAATACAGGCAGTTGCCACATTAGAAAATAAACTTACATTACCTTACTCATGTAAATGAATTACTCACCGCTGATATCGGTGAGAGCGGCTGGCATCCTGGTGGTCTCGACATTTCAGAGCTCAGTAGTCCTGGGACCGGTCACCTTAGAGGTTTCACTGCCTGCGGTTGCACTTCCTGTAATGGCAGTGGCCATTTTTTGTTTTTGAGCCGCACATTGCTCTTCAGCCCATGAGTCCGCTCCGCAGCTCTAGCCCATGAGTTCCCTACAGAGTCTGCTCCAGAGGCCGCTTCAGCCCACAAGTATGTTCCAGAGGCCGCTTCAGCCCACAAGTATGTTCCAGAGGCTGCTTCAGCCCATAAGTTCTCTCCAGAGCCCGCTACAGCCCATGAGTCTGCTCCAGAGGCTGCATCAGCCCATGAGTCTGCTCCAGAGGTTGCTCCAGCCCATGAGTCTCTCCAGAGGCCGCTTCATCCCATGAGTCTGCTCCAGAGGCTGCTCCAGCCCACGAGTCTGCTCCAGAGCCCGCTCCAGCCCATGAGTCTGCTCCAGAGACCGCTTCAGCCAATGAGTCTGTTCCAGAGGCCGCTTCAGCCCATGAGACTGCTCCAGAGCCCGCTCCAGCCCATGAGTCTGCTCCAGGGCCCGCTCCAGCCCATGAGTCTGCTCCAGAGAACGCTTCAGCCCAAGAGTGTGTGTGTGAGTGTGTGTGTGAGTGAGTTCTGGTGGATGGCGCTGTTCTGTGGCGACAAGCAGCTTTAGCTTGTGTCCGTGTTATTGTGTTTTAAACGTCTTTTAGGGTTTTAATTCCCCTTTGTTGTGTGCTGTTTAATGTTGTCTGTTTCATGAACATTTGCTGAGTATCTGAGGGATGGAAGTCACTTTTTACGCCCTATTTCTATTGGGATTACAATGGTGCTATCCTGCCGTGACAGACTTCAACATCAATTCACTGACTGGGAATCTGCCTCTGGAATTACTTATTGGTAAAAACATTAACTTCACAAAACAGGGCCGAACCAGGAAGCGGGGAAAAAGGGGTGGTGTGAAACAGCGAACCAGGAAGCTACTGGGCAGGAATCGCATCCCTTTGCCTTCAGTCATACTGGCTAATGTGCGGTCCCTCAGGAATAAGATTGAGGAACTACGGGCAAATGTTTTGCATCTGCGGGACTACAGGGATGCGTGTCTTATGGCTTTCACAGAGACTTGGCTCACTGAGTCGGATTCGGACTCGGCACTGGAGATCAGCGGCTTTGGAGCCCCTCTGCGTCTGGATCGGGACAGTGAGGTAACACATAAAACGCTGGGTGGAGGGGTCTGTCTGTATATAAATCGCAGATGGTGCAGCAATTTTACTGTGCGAGAGCGGATTTGTCACCCTGACATTGAACTGTTGTCTGTGTCACTACGGCCGTACTATCTCCCCAGAGAGTTCCCCCAGATTTTTGTGACTGTGGCTTATATCCATCCCAAAGCTGACGCCAAGTCCGCCGCGGACATTGTTTTTAAAACTGTAAACAAACTTCAGTCTATCTCCCCTGCCGCTCCTAATTTTATTCTCGGCGATTTTAACCATTGTAATTTAAAGAAAACACTGAACAGCTTTTATCAGGATGTTACATGCCCCACACGTCGTAATAAAACTCTTGATCTGTGCTACGGATCCATTAAAGGCGCATATACATCCAAGGCAGGGCCAGCACTGGGCGCCTCTGACCACAACTCTGTCCACCTCTTACCCGCCTACACCTCGGTGTTGAGGAGGGAGAAGCCTGTCAGAAAACAGGTGAAGGTCTGGACTGAGGACAGCTCTTCAGCGCTTCAAGCCTGCTTCGAGTGCACAGCCTGGACAGTGTTTCAGGACTCCTGTTCTGATATTGATGAACTTACTGACGTGGTCTGCAGTTACATCTCTTTTTGCAAAGACTCCGTTCTCCCTAGTAGGGAAGTCAAGGTGTATCCAAACAACAAACAGTGGATCTCTAAGGACATTAAAGATTTGCTAATCAAACGAAAAACTGTTTTTAATGAAGGTGATGTGAACGCGGAGAGGACTGTGAGAAAAGAGATCAGGGCTGAAATTAAAAAAGCTAAATTAAGGTATAAGGAAAAAATTGAGGCAGATTTGAGAAGTAATAATTTAAAGAAAACCTGGAATGGTATGAAAACATTGATTGGGTCTAATGATAAAGCCAACAGAGTTGTCCTGGATGGTTTTTCATCTGATAAACATTTGGCTGATGAATTTAATGTATTTTATTCTCGATTTAACAATTCAGATTTTGATGATGAAATGGAAGGTATCAGGGCAATCACACAGGCAGCTCCATCCATTACTGTTGACAGTAGTACTGTGGCTAACATTTTCAGGCACACCAGATCAAAAAGTCCAGGGCCAGATGATATTTGTGGGCAATTATTAAGAACATGTGCTGATCAACTCTGTCATATCTTTCAGTTCATTTTTAATTTGTCCTTATCACAACAAAGAGTCCCTAGAAGTTGGAAACATTCTATTATTGTGCCTATAGCCAAGTGCAACTCCCCAAAAACCTTGAATGATTTTAGACCTGTAGCATTGACCTCATTGGTTATGAAAAGCTTTGAGAAAATTATCAAAGAGGCTGTCCTACTGCAGGTTGGAGATCAGTTAGATCCACTGCAGTTTGCATACAGGTCTGGCAGGGGTGTGGAGGATGCTGTAATCACACTACTGCATTTTATTGTTAGCCATCTGGATAGAGCTAAGACTCATGTCAGACTTTTATTTGTTGATTTTACTTCTGCTTTTAACACCATTCAGCCCTTTCTGCTCGCTGAGAGACTGATTGCGGATTTTAACCTTAATTTGAATTTGGTGGGCTGGTTATTGGATTTTTTAACAGACAGATCCCAGAGTGTGAGGGCCAACAGCACCCTATCTGAAGTCACTTTTACATCCACTGGTTCCCCCCAAGGTTGCTGTCTATCTCCTCATCCTGTACATCCTGTACACAAACCAGTGTCGCAGTTTGTACCAGGATAGACACATACTTAAGTTTGCTGATGATTCTGTCATTGTCAGCCTGCTATCAGGGAATGAGCGGGACCATGGGCCAGTCCTCAGTGACTTTGTAGAGTGGTGCGAAAGTTCCTTTTTACAGCTGAATGTATCTAAAACTAAGGATATGGTCATTGACTTTCGCAGGACATCACCTCCCTTTACAGTCACGGTTATTAAAGGCATTGACATTGAGCTTGTGGAGACATACAAATATCTTGGAGTCATTTTAGACAACAAACTGTGTTTTGAACCCTTGGTTGACGCTGTCTCAAAGAAAATCCAACAAAGACTGTATTTCCTTAGGAAAATGAACACTTTTAATGTTTCTTCAAAAATGATGACTCTGTTTTATCGTGCTTTTATTGAATCGGTTTTATCTTTTTGTATAGCTGCTTGGTTTGGAAGCCTCTCCCTGATAAATAAAAACAGACTTGGTAGTCTGGTCAAAGTGGCGAGCAAGATTTCCAGGGGAAGTCAGGCTCAACCTGGGGAGTTATACATAAAACATGTCCAGAGGAAAGTTAGAGTCATAGCTCATTCACAGGATCATCCCCTAAAAATGGAGTTTGAGCTTTTGCCCTCTGAGCGGCGCTATCGAGTCCCTAGATGCAGAACAACGAGGATGCAAATATCTTTAATTCCGTCAGCTGTGAGGCACCTTAATGGCACTTAGCACTTTATAATAACTTGCACAAGTTGCATGTTCTGTATTTTATTCATTTATTTATTTGCACATTATGTACATTGGGCGTTATTGTGAATTCCTTGTCTGCTGTCTGGTCTTTTTTGGTGAGTGTTGTTGTATATTTATTTGGTTTATGTGGAGCATTTGCTGCAAATCCAATTTCCCCTTGTGGGATAATAAAGATACTTTGACTTTGACTTTGAGTCCTCACCAGAGGCCACTTCAGCCCATGAGTCTGTTCCAGAGGCCGCTTCAGCCCATGAGTCCTCTCCAGAGTCCGCTCCAGCTCATGAGTATGTTCCAGAGGCCGCTTCAGCCCATGAGTCCTCTCCAGAGTCCGCTCCAGCTCATGAGTCTTCTCCAGAGGCCGCTTCAGCCCATGAGTCTGCTCCAGAGCCCGCTCCAGCCCATGAGTCTGCTCCAGAGCCCGCTCCAGCCCATGAATCCTCTCCAGAAGCCACTTCAGCCCTTGAGTCTGCTCCAGAGCCCGCTCCAGCCCATGAGTCTGTTCCAGAGGCCACTTCAGCCTATGAGTCTGCTCCAGAGCCCACTTCAGCCCATGAGTCTGCTCCAGAGCCCGCTCCAGCCCATGAGTCCTCTCCAGAGGCCACTTCAGCCCATGAGTCTGCTCCAGAGGCCGCTCCTGCCCCAGAGCTCCTTCCTGTGTTTTTTTTCAGCCTGTGGTCTTTTCTATCTGCCTATGCGACCACAGAGGTCTTTCCTGAACTCTTTGTTTGCCCTGACACAATCAGGGTCCGCTACTCCTTGTCGGTTCTTGCTCACGTTTACATTAGATGAGGTTTAGCTCTTATCGTTCTTGAGTGTTTCGTTTTGTTAACGACTGAATATACCCTTCATCATCATGCTTTTCTGCAATGACCACAGCAACAATGTGACTAACAAATTGGCATAGATTTATTTTATCTGTTTCTTATAAAAAATTAACTCTTTAATGGCTTAATCTTTTTTAATCCAAAATGACTCAACTTTGTTACACATTCAACAATTGGTAGTGCATTGGTAGACATCTACTGTGTATAATCCTGACCACATTACAGTTTTTACTGATATATTTTGTACCTCTTTTTTGACCAACCTTGGCAACAATGTCAATGTCAGCTATACTTTGGATGGTTCATAGTGAAGACTAAAGAGATTTGACATAAAAAATAAAAAAAACTCTACCTCCAATTTCGACTCCAAAATTCCATTTAGATTTTAGGTCTTAAACCTATACAGATTTGAGATGGGGCAAAAAGTCTTGGCTGTTTTCTACCCCTTTCTATACTACTGAATAAAACATGAGAGTAATAATTCAAGATTGTGGATACATGTTTTAGATTCTAGACATGTTCAGTAATAATGGAGGTTATTCTGTGAGCATTTCCTGTCCTGTATTTCAGACAAGTGAAAGCTGCTCAAGACTCTTATTAAATACTAGAATTAATTTGTACATTTTAAGTGTTCTTTCATTAGCATTTCATCATACAATTAAAATTATTGATTTTGTTTTACCATAGCTCACACTTACTGTATACAATTGTGGCGAGCAGCGAGGCTGAGGGACCGTGAGAACGGGATGAGGCCGTGGTCATTAGTGATGATGATCGCCAGCTGCGTGCCGTCGGCCTCGTGTCTCATGGAGGAGTGACGGGAGTATAAAGGAGGAGCGACGACAGTGAAGGACGAGAGAGGACCAGGCCTGGACTTTAAGTTATGTTTTATTTACGTTTTGTTTATGTATGTGTGCGGCAGTCGTCCATGAGGGGCTGCCGCTTTTACTTTCACTTTGTTTGTTTATTTGATTAAAGTTTATTGTTGATCGTTCACCGGTTCCCGCCTCCTTCTTCCCACACTAACTAACCTTGTTACAACAATATAAAATATACATTGAGAACATCTGAACATGGTAAAACATTTAGAGGCACCTTTCCTCTTAAGTACATAGACCTCAGGATTTTAGATTTCATTCTCAAACATGGGTTGGATCGGTTGGGATTGTCAGATTCAGTTTTGATTATTTGTAAAATATATTTTGCAATTATAAGTAATTAACCTAGATATACGTTACCTGAAGGAAATAATGTCCACATAGTTAGCGCTCTGCACAGACTCAACTCTTAATTTATTCCAATATAGTCTGATGTTAGCATGAAGCATTCTAAGCTAACAATGAGATATACTAATAAACTAATACTATATAAAATATACAATACACTCAAATACCAGGAACAATTATAATGTTTTAATTACACCACTCTTTTACTATTACTATTAAGTATTTTTCAGTAATGAAAAAATATCAATTTTAGAACAAAGCACTAGTCATTAATCAGTGTGAAGGTGGATATAAATAGTTAAAATATATGCAATAAATACATCAGAGTCACATTTCAGTTTGCAAATACCAACTGAAAATATTTTGTGAGGGAGTTTCAAATTTTACTTTAAAATACCTTACAGTAAACAGTATAAAGGTTACAAAAACTCAGAACATGTGCAGTTTTTATGACTCAATTAAAGTATTTAAAAATATATTTGTCACACCATACGACCATTTAAAATGTAAAGGCAAAAATCTTGACATCAATGCAGTTTTCTTTAACATGTTTATATAAATTTTAACCTAAAGTCTGGATGTCGATTTTTTTTTAAAGCATATTTACATATTGTACTAAATATTATTATTTATTTGTATGTATGAATAATTTTGGTTTTGCTTTATTACGGTATAATAAGGGGTGGGAATCATATAATAGGGTAAAATAGTGTAAAAACTAACATATGACTGTAAACATGGCTGTAAATATATATATTCATGTTCACAAAAGAAAGAATTGATTTTGCACAACTGTTATACTTATCTGGTTCAGTCATATTTTTGCTGATTTTTACTAGACATTTGTAGGCGTTGTATGATAGTTATTGTAATGAGCAGCCATCTGTAAATGTGATGTTTGAATGTCTGGACTTCTCAATTCAAAAGCAATAGGAGGGAAGCGGCCTGCTATGTTAAGTTCCTCCCCTGTGGGAATCAGGCAGCTGGGCATCAGCGCACACTGGGTTAATTAAAAGAGATGTGACATCATCTTGGCATTAGCGTATCCCTATTGCTTCCTTATCATTGTGATGTGTCAAGCCCTGGAGCTGAACGATGGAAAAGCATGGAGGCCTGCTGACAAGCCTTCAGCAGCCTTAGTGAGAAAAGCAGAGAGAAGGAGGTGGCGGATGAAGAAAGAGGACATGAGTGGGCGAGAGAGAGAGAAAGAGCAAACATTTGATTGTCCAAATTGCTTGCTCTATTTGCTCCCTCATTTTTATACTTCTAACACTTGTGTTGATGTTAAAAATGTTACTGTGTGATGATATGTTATAGATATGATTTTAACACTGCCTACTATGTGTTGTACCGTACAGGAAAAAAATCAAAGGCAAAATAATTACATGAAAAGCTGTATTGATATGCATGGTTGCGTTATATAAGCACTTATTTAACAGGGTTGCCTACCCTGGAATTTAAAGGAACACGCCACTATTTTTGAAAATAGGCTAATTTTCCAACTCCCCTTGAGTTAAACAGTTGAGTTCTACCGTTTTCGAATCCATTCAGCTGATCTCCAGGTCTGGCGGTAGCACTTTTAGCATAGCTAAATAGATCATTGAATCTGATTAGACTGTTAGCTGTTGCAGCAGGCACAATGATATTACGCAGCGCTTGAAAATAGTCCCCAGCACGCTCTCTGTGCAAGCAGGTTGTCACGTTGGTTGACGGAAGTTAGCCTATTTTCATTGCGCCTGCTGCACCCATGGTACGGCAGCAAAGTTCCTTGTTTATTACGCAGGAATGAGTATAGTTCCTAGCCATATCGGCCTAGACAATCGCAACTTTTCATTTTCCGTTGGTCTTAGTACACATTGTAACTACAGAAGAGTAAAGTTTTAAATAGGAAAAATATCGAAACTCTTTGGTAATTTTTTTGAGCGAGATGCTAACGGTCTAATCAGATTCAATGATCTATGCGAAGATGCTAAAAGTGCTACCGCTAGACCCGGAGATTGGCTGAATGGATTCGAAAACGGTAAAACTCAACTGTTTAACTTTAAGGGAGTTGGATATAGCCTATTTATTTTTAAAAAGTGGCGTGTTCCTTTAAGGTCACCATGAAATCAAAAAATCTGTTTTGTTTTTGGGGAATATTGCAGTATTTATTATAAATTATTTATCCGTGCACATCCTTATTATTATTTTCTCTGGTATTTTGATAGTCCACTTTAGACATTCTACTTACTGTGTGCATTGAAGTCATATGTGAACCAAGCATCTCAAATTCATTTTAGTGCTTAATTCAGTCAAGCAGTGATTCTATTTTATAACTATACATACATAGCTGCAGGCATACTGTAACTGTAGCATTTTTTTTTGTTTACAATGTGTGTCACCTGTAATCAGTGGTTAACCTATAAAACTCAAATGACATGGTACACAGAAAGAATGAAGAAACTTAAATAAATTAGTGTTATTTTCCTGGGCTGAGTTGGCAACCCTGTTTTTTTAGTGTGTGGATCACAAGGGAGGTGCTGAGAGTGTGAAGCCATTCATCAAAGCATATTTAGCCTTTCTCTGAGGGAATCCCGTAATGTCACAATATTGTCTGTACTCTCCGATTACTCATGTAGAGGTTTTAAAAGGGATTCACCCACAAAAGTGCTGTCATCATTTACTCATGGTGATTCCAAACCCATAAGACATTCTTTCTTCTGTGGAATACAAAATGAGACGTTATGAAGAATGTTCATATAATCTTTTCCATAATTGGATGAGGATCAAGGTTGTCAAGCTCAAAAAACAACAAAAAGTACTATCCCAGCTAACAGGGAACATTCTCAGAACTTCTAACGTTCTGGCAAGATTCTAAAAAAGTTATGAGCAAACATTCTTCCAGTAATGTTAATGGAACGTTACCTGATCTTTAATAATGTTCTCAAAATATTAGCACAAAAACATTATTTATCGATTGTTCATGGAACATTTTTTCGAAACCTTTTAATTGGACGTTTTTCAAACTTAAAAAAAAAAATACTACCTGTTTTGTTGAGTTCCCATTATGTTTGCAAAATGATAAAATGGAATATTCCCTTAATGTTCATATAACAAAAAAAAAAAATAATAAAATAAAATACAAGTTTTAAAGTGTTTAAAACCTGACGTTTTGAATTTTGAGAGATCATTCCGAACCTTCATAGACCATATATTTTTAATGGTCTTGTTATTATTAACAAGACTTTCTTTGATATTCTCATCAGCCCTTTTTATTTTGCAAACACAAATCTGACATGCTGATAATTAATTGAACCTGGTTTATAGAGATACAAAATGTGAAATTCTCTCTCTTTTTTAAAGGGTTTCACTTGACAAAAATTCAAGAATTTAGAATATAGTTTCCCTATCACTGTCAGAGGAACAGAATAAAACTTTAGTCGTTATTCAATGAAAATCGTGCTTGGAAATCTAGCTTGAAAACCTTGGTCACAATTTCCTTTCATTATATGGAAAATAGCAGTTTCAACTATATCTCCTTTTGTGTTCCAAATATCATATTAAACACTCAAATAAGCTTTACAACATCACTTTTACAGACTTGTGCACTCTTGCGTATACTGTTCAAAGTAAACAGTATTCTCCAGACACAAATGATTCAAATTCTCCATGAAGGATGAACATGCTCAATTTCCTTCCAGACAAACTTTTTATCTCCTGTCCTCATCTTTTTCAATTAGGACCAACCTCCCCAGCCCCGAAGGGCCCTGTATCTGAATAGTGTCTATTATCTTCCATTTCTTCCACTCTGATGATCATTTCCATGTGAAAAATACACAGTTCTTTTTTTATGACGCAGAATAAATGAACATCCGAAGTAGAATGCCTCCCAAAATTTGCATTCAAATTAGATCACGCCCCCACATGTGAGCAATGGCTCTGCTCTGTGCCATGTCCCGTCCTACTTCCCTGGTACTGTCATCAGTGTAGACTCCATCTGTTCATCTGCTGGGTAGCCCAAGTTATAAATCACATCTTGACTGGATAATGGGAAGCAATTAGCAGCCAACAATGTGCGTGTGTGTGTGTGTGTGTGTGTGTGTGTGTGTGCGTACATGTCAGTGAATTGTTATGAAAGGGAAATAAAAGAGAAGTAGGGTATGAAAACCTGTAATTTGGTTCTTTGCCACAGTGGTTTAAAGGTGAAGTCTGTAATTTTTCATTGCTAAAATACATTCTCGTATACCAGTTTAATATGCAGAGAATCCAATGTTTGCACTGTCATATAATTGTTGAAGCACCTGACATAGTAACATTGGCTTAACAAATTAGGTGAGTTTAGGAAGGGACTATCTGTATGTCTGACCAATGGCAGATAAGGGGAGTGTTCAAAATGTTTGAAACTCCTGTTTTTGTGCCACTAGTTATGCAAAAAACAGTTGACTTGAAACTCCAAAGATTCTGATGTGACTTTAAAGGTGGGGTAAGTGGTATTTCAAAACTACTTTATAAAAGTGTCTTGGGCTGAGTACCAAAACAAACTTATAGCCAATCAGCAGTAATGTTGCGGTCCCCTAACGGCTACCCCATATGTGTATTTTCCACGGTAGCAGCTACTCGGCTAGCCCCGTGTCTTTCCCTTGACAGAGCTCGATCTGTCGTCTTTGGGCGTGTACTTCCCCCCTAGGACCAGGTTGGATCCACCCCAGAGACCATAGGTAGCGCTTGCCTGATAGGTTAGTCCTTATGTGTATTTCGCCACCTCTCCTTCCATTGAAGGACGTGGCTCTGCAGCGTACCATCTCCTGGAGACGGGCGTGCTTTCCCAGCATTATCCAATAGTCACGCTGAGTGGGTCTTGCAGGAACAGCAGTGACTGTCCTTCCCTGCCGGGAGCCCTGACTCCCACTCCAACATAGGAGTGGTCCAGCGAGCTCCGGCAGGGCGCTGGAAGGGCCAGCATCCCTGGCGTGTTGGTAGGGATCCGAATTCGTCGGTCAGTTCTGACGTACGTCGAATGTGACCGACTGAAAGGGAACGTCTCGATAACGAATGTAACCCTCATTCCCTGAAGGAGGGAACGGAGACGTACGTCCCGTCGCCAGGTGCTGTGCTTCAGCTGAAGGCCCGAGTCCCTTATCTCGGCTCCTCAGTTGAAAAGCAATGATGCGGTATTCCACTTCCGTATTTATACCCGCGCAGCGGGGCGGTGCGTGGAATGCGTGAACCGCATGCCAATATCCATTGGCTCGTTTTTAATCACTCAAAGTAGATTGGTCTCTGAAAACAGATCCCAATTCGTCGGTCAGTTCCGACGTACGTCTCCATTCCCTCCTTCAGGGAACGAGGGTTACATACATAACCGAGACGATTACCATAGTAACACATTGCTTTCACTTATTGAAGACATCATACCCTCGGCCGGCTGGCACAGCAGATTCCGCTATAGTCATTGCCTGGGTTACTTATATGTGGGCAGTGATGGGAATAACGGCGTTATAGATAAACGGCGTGAGTAAAATGCGGAGTTACTTTAATTGAGCTCACTGAAGCGGTTTCATTCCGAACAGGCTCTCTGGTTGATAGGTTGACTTCTCACACACACACACACACACACACACACACACACACGTTTGTTTTTGTGAAATGTGAGGACATTCCATAGGCGTAATGGTTTTTATACTGTACAAACCGTATTTTCTATCCCCTTACACTGCCCCTGCCCCTAAACCTAACCCTCACAGGAGACTGTGCAGTTCACTTTCTGTGAAAAAAAACTTGTTCTGTGTGATTTATAAGCATTTTGAAAAGTGAGGACATGGGGAACGTCCTCATATTTCACCCTCTTTTTGTAATACCTATGTCATACCCATGTCATTATACACATTTGTGTCCTGATATTTCACGAAAACATGCCACACACACACACACACACACACACACACACACACACACACACACACACACACACACACACACACACACACACACACACACCTATGACACACACACATCAACGACCAGGAGGAGTCAGAGCGATGGCAAGTCCAACGACTTCAAAGGTAGCTTTCGCAAACAGGAAGTATAAGCACTACTTTTTCCTCGTTGAGGTGAAAGGTAAGAAAGTTTATGTAACGTGCAACTTATGCCCAGGAAGAAAGAGTCTCTCCACGTCGGTGGCAAGTAATTCTAATCTAATGAATCACCTCACATCATCACATGCCGCCACAAAATTTGTGGCTAAAAACCCAGGTGATAACGTGACAATTTTTTATAATAATAATTTATTCTATTTATTGTCCAATTCATTCATTTAACATATTTAATATTGGGGGCATCCAAGTTATTTGAGATATTTGAACATTTGAAGAAAAAAAAAAGTAACACAGTTGTTACTTTCCCTGGTAATTAGTTACTTTTAGAATGATGTAACTCAGTTACTAACTCAGTTACTATTTGTTAGAAGTAACTAGGGTTAAACTTTATTTCGATAGTCCACTTTAAACATTCTACTAACTATAAGTAACTTTGCAACTACATGTCAACTAACTGTCATTAGAGTATTAGTTGACTGTCAGTAGACTGGTAGGTTATGGTTAGATGTTAGGGTTCGGGTTAGTAGAATAAGTTGAATTGTAGTTGCCAAGTTACTTATAGTCAGTAGAATGTCTGTTGGGGGACCAAATTAAATATTAATCAGACAGTCTACAAATACTCTAATGACAGTTAGTTGACATGTAGTTGCAAAGTTACTTTAGTTAGTAGAATGTCTAAAGTGGACTATCAAAATAAAGTGTTACCGTAACGAGTAACTATAACTAATTACTTTTTTAAAGTAACGTGTCCAACATTGTGTGTGGGGTGGAGCTATCAAAATAGGGGCGTGTTTGTTTTGGTGATTTGAAATCAACATCAGTTACCAGAAAGCACTTACCCTACCTTTAACTTATTGGCTCTGCAGTTCACTATAGTTTCCCAAAAATTCCCAGAATATTGAATCATCTATTTGATTTTAATGTAAGCAACATTTTTTTCTGTAGCAAAAGTGTCACCTTGAAATGATTCAGTAAAACACACAATGGTGCACTACATCTGATGTACAGACCAACAACTTTGGAAGCTTTTGTTCATGATGTTTCATTTAAATCATAGCCAGACTCAAATATTGCGTGAAAACATAAATTTTCCTATTATTTAGGTACATTTTACTTTTTAAATGCTAAATGGCTAATGTAATAGGTCATTTTTAAAGGGGTGGTAAACCACGATTTCACTTTTCCAACTTTAGCTAGTGTATAATGTTGCTGTTTGAGCATAAACAACATCTGCAAAGTTATAATGTTCAAAGTTTAAAGCAAAGGGAGATATTTACTTTTAAAGAAATCAATTTCTAAGGACTACAGCAAATGGCCGCTAGGGACTACTAGACATTCCTCCAGGGTTGCTGACATCACCAGCCCCAATATTTACATAAACCCCTCCTCTGAGAATATTAAATAAGGGGGGGCGTTTTGTATTGCTGCGGTGAAACGTTGTTGTGGTATAGTTAGTAGGCTGGAGTGTTGTTGCCGCAATGCCGACGACACGCTGTTATTTTCATCCGGATTACAGGTCTACTTTGTTCAGACTTCCTAGGGACGGGGGTGCGTTGCAGTGCGTTTAACATACAACATGTTATATGCATGTGTATATGAGACAGAGGGGAACAGGTCGCATTTGCAGCAGATATATGCTGTCCATCATAAATCAAAGCACGAGACAGACAGGGTTCGGAGGAGAAGACCGGAAAATGTGACATAATAGACAATATTCGTCTGTATTTGCAATACACGAGCCGCGGTTCAGCTGCGCAAGACAAACACTGTCAGTGTGGATGCACAACGGGCGCACGCGGCTCCCGCTGCACATTTCACGGAGGAAAGCTTCCACAATCTTCGCAAGTTCAATGAAGGATTCGCACAACGGCTTGTCCTGAAAGATGGATTTAAAAACAGAAGCTGTTTACGGGCCACAACCTGTAAGTATGATTTATTTTTCGTCGATATGGTTTCATGTAATAGTTTGTATTGTTAATTGTACGTTGTAGCAAGGAAGTATACAGATGACAACGCTGTTTGGCTCTGCAAACCAGTTTGTTAAATGCTCATTCATACTTAACGTTATCCGACAAACACCTAATGTTACAAACTTTTTTTTTAAATCTCAACAGCGAACTTGGCATTAGTGTAAATTATTCTTTGATTAGAGCTTTTATGTATTGTTTATCTACGGGCATGCTAAACATCGTTATGTGTTTGATTTGGCTACTATAGTAAAGCCAATGTTTAGTGTTCGTTTAGGGTTAATAGTTCTTGCGACAGATATTTGTCTATAATCGTTCTAAAAATACAAAAGTAGCGATCACTATAGATCCGCAGTCTTTACTCTTGAGGACTGAACAGGTTGAACAGGTTCTGCTCGATCATCTTCACTAAAATTGTCTGGGTCTGATTCGGGATCAAAAATTGGTATGGTTTTATTGACGCCATTTTTTCTAATACTACCAAAGCACAGTCTACCGGTAAAGGTAAGAGGCGTGACGTTTCCGACAAACGTGCACTAGGCGGTTAGCGAATCACAACACACTGGGCCAGCTAACCAATCTGAGCCCATTGCGTATTTTTGAGGGACTGGCTTCATAGAACCCGGAAACCATCAGACCGTTTTTACAAGGAGGGACAGAGCAGTGTAGAATAAAGGTAAAATATATTAAAAATAAGGATTTTTTTTTTTTAAACGAAGCATGAACACATGTTAAAGTGCACCCCACAAACACAATCAAGCCTTCGAAAGAATGTGTTTTACCACCCCTTTAACTGAATTCCTCCACCATAGATTTTGTAGACAGGCTTTTCCCACAGCATATGGAGCAAATTTGCAGCTGAGTATATTTGCTGTTGACAGTTTTCTAGGCCTTTTGATGTTCAGTGTTTATGGCTTCAATAAGCCTTACTGTCCTTAGCGACCCGACCATATTACGACAGACTCAGGTCATAATGACCTCCATTCTTCCCACCATCAGATAAAGTTTCACATGGCAAAGATTGACATGTAAATGTCTTAGACAAGGGTAATATATATATATATATATATATATATATATATATATGGCAGCATATATATATATGCAGGCAGCAGTATATATATATATATATATATACTGTATTTCCACAAATGAAACAGCTTAATTAAATTAAATGTTTGATTTGTATTTATTTATTTTGTTTGGAATGATAATTAATCCTGATGGTCAGTGCTAATTGTGGTGTCTTGGACGCATCTTTTGTGACCACATGCCTGGACACTTGTTCTAGGGGAACCCCTGCCTATAGAAATGCAAGTTCCCATTCAGTCGGTCACGTTCGACGTACGTCGGACGTACCGACAAATTGGGATCACTTCTGGGAGCCCCTATCAGCTTCGAGCTATCTAGAACCGGCCAATGAACAATTGGCGTGCGAGATTTGCATCTCGCGCTCCGCCCCGCGCCGCGGGTATAAACAGGAAGCGAGAGCGAATGCACGCTGTCATTCACTTCGGAGCCCTCTAGGTTGGACGCTGTCATTCACCAACCCTCTAGGTTGGACGATTGGTTCCTCGGGGTGGGTCGCGCTGGTTCTCAGCGTCCCGCCCCGACACCTTTCTTCCCGGAGGTGCATGAGGAGCTCACGAGGTCGTGGACGGCACCTTTTTCTGCCAGAAACCGGCCAAGTGACTCCTCCCCCCTCACTACCCTCGACAGCGGGCCAGCCAAGGGTTACGTGAGGATCCCGCCAGTGGAGCGCGCCGTCGCGATGCAACTGTGTCCGGCGACCGCCTCTAACTGGGGCGGTGACCCACGTCTCCCGTCCCGGGCCTGTAAGTTCTCTTCCGGTCTGACCGGGAAGGCTTACAATTCACAGGCTTACAATTCAATGATAAATGTGAAAAGGACGCCGTCTTCAACTCAATCTCTGCATGGACGCGACCAACTTTTTCGACTCATTTTCAGGAGGCTGTCTTCGTCTTCACAACTCTGAGGCAAACTGCAGGCGCTATGAACAAGGGCATGGGTAATGTAACGTTACGATTTAAAGAATATGCTTTTATTCAGCTGTATAAGGAAATGGATGCGTTAATAGATCCTGGAGCCCGCCGAACTTTACATTACATTACGAGACATTACTGCTGCACTTTACATAGTTGTGTGTTTAACAATAAAGCTCTTTCTTTGAATAAACAGCTGTGTTTTATAAATGAAGCCCTTTCTTTGAATGAACAGCTGCTTATAAATGAAGCTCTTTCTTTGAATAAACGGCACGGTCCGTATAATTTCCCCATATATTCCTTAATGGTATGAATACTTTATAGCACAATAACATTAATATAAAACAAATTATTACAACATAAATTATATATTTATTATTATTATTGGGGTTTACATTTATAATGAGCCAGGGGGACCAATAATGATTGGTTTGCCGTGATCTGCCAACCAATCACAAGGGATTTTTCTTTTTTAAATGTAGTGGCTTCAGCCAATAGTGAGTGAGTAAATTCAAGTCTGGCCGTTGACTCTCTGGTTTCGCTGCTATTCATATGCTAATTAGAGGCGTCGCACCTCCGCGCTGTCTCTCAGCGGGGGGCTCTCCACCTACGTCATGGTTCGTTTTAGACAATTTGTGGCACAGACGAACGCGACGTTCGCTGCCTCTAAATTGTCGAAAACTGCCGAAAATTAGGGAGATTTCCGGGAGTATACAGGCGTTTACGGGGTCGAAAATTCCACTTTTCATGCAGTGTGAGGTCCGGGTTCTACAGCCCGTACTTCATTGTACCCAAGAAAGGCGGCGGGTTACGACCGATCTTGGACCTGCGATTCCTGAACCGGTCCCTTCACAGGCTGCCGTTCACGATGTTAACGCAAAAGCGCATCTTCAGGTGCATCCGTCCCCGAGATTGGTTTGCAGCGATCGACCTGAAGGACGCGTACTTTCATGTCTCGATTCTCCCTCGACACCGGCCCTTTCTGCGCTTCGCGTACGAGGGACGGGCATATCAGTACCGCGTCTTACCCTTCGGCCTGTCCCTGTCGCCCCGCGTCTTTACGAAGGTTGCGGAGGCGGCCATTGCTCCCATGAGAGAGCATGGTGTTCGAATCCTCAACTATCTCGACGACTGGCTGATTCTTGCCCAGTCGCGAGAGCAGTTGTGCGAACACAGGGACAAAGTGCTCAGTCACCTCAGCCAGTTGGGACTTCGGGTCAACTGGGAGAAGAGCAAACTCTGTCCCACACAGAGGATCTCTTTTCTCGGTATGGAGATAGACTCGGTCGCCATGACAGCGCGCCTCCAGCGCGTCCAGTCAGTGTTGAACTGCTTGAATTCGTTCAAAGGCAGGACAGCGGTACCACTGAAACATTTTCAGAGGCTCCTGGGGCATATGGCATCCGCAGCCGCAGTAACGCCTCTCGGATTGCTTCATATGAGACCGCTTCAACGCTGGCTACACGATCGAGTCCAGAGATGGGCGTGGCACAGCGGTTCCCTCCGCGTCCAAGTGACTCCGAGGTGCCGCCAAACCTTCGGCCCGTGGTCGGACCCTCTGTTTCTCCAGGCGGGAGTCCCCCTAGAACAAGTGTCCAGGCACTCCGTTGTCTCCACGGATGCCTCATCCACGGGTTGGGGTGCCACGTATAACGGGCTTGCAGTTTCGGGTCTTTGGACGGGGCCTCAACTGCTCGAGTTGTTAGCAGTTCATCTTGCACTCAGCCGCTTCAAGGTGCCGCTCAGAGGCAAGCACGTTCTGGTCCGGACGGACAACACTGCGGCCGTAGCGTACATCAACAAACAGGGTGGTCTACGCTCCCGTCGCATGTCACAACTCGCCCGCCATCTCCTGTTATGGAGTCGGAATCATCTGAGGTCGCTTCGTGCCGTTCACATTCCGGGCCTGCTCAATCGTGCGGCCGACGAGCTGTCACGTCAGCAGGTGCTTCCGGGAGAATGGCGACTCCATCCCCAGGCGGTCCAGCTAATCTGGAGTCGTTTCGGGGCCGCACAGGTAGACCTGTTTGCCTCCCCAGAGACGACCCTCTGTCAGTGGTTTTATTCCTTGACCGAGGGGACCCTCGGGTCGGATGCCCTGGCCCACAGCTGGCCCCGGGAAGAACGCAAGTATGCGTTTCCCCCAGTGAGCCTTCTTGCGCAGACACTGTGCAAAGTCAGGGAGGACGAGGAGCAGGCCCGGTAACTCTCATGTGATCATGAGACCCCGGCCTGGATATGTGCCCAAGGTTCCCACTACTCCCTTCCGGGACCAAGTGGTGAGCCTGCAAGCGCTGCCTTCGGAGGAGGCAGACCCAGCCCTAGCTTTTCTCTGTCCCGTCTGTGCTCTCCGGACTTACGTGGACAGAACGCAAAGCTTCAGGACCTCAGAGCAGCTCTTCGTCTGTTTCGGAGGACAGCAGAAGGGAAAGGCTGTCTCCAAGCAGAGGATGGCCCACTGGATAGTGGATGCCATCGTCTTGGCTTATCAGTCCCAAGACGTGTCCTGCCCGCTTGGGTTAAGAGCCCACTCCACTAGGGGTGTTGCCTCTTCCTGGGCGCTGGCTCGTGGCGCCTCGCTGACAGATATTTGTAGAGCTGCGGGCTGGGCGACACCTAACACGTTCGCTAGATTCTATAGCCTCCGTGTAGAGCCGGTTTCTTCCTGTGTGCTCACTTCCCATAGTCAGTAACACCGAAGTGCCCGTTCTAGTGTCGGCTTGCTGCGCCATTCCCTCCCCTATGGTAGACGGATGCGTGCGCTTATTTTGCTCCAGTCGAGTTCCCCGGAACGGCGAACCCTGTTCAGTCCTCCGCAACCCGCGGCAGTCGGACGTGGCAGAGCGTTCGACGCCAGGTCTAACACTCGTATGCATTGGTGGAACTTGTGTTAGGCTGGGTTCCATATGTAGTGACCCCCACGGCGGTCCCATATGTGTATTTTCCACGGTACGGCTCCCTACGGCGAGCCCGTGTCTTTCCCTCGGCAGAGTTCCCTCTGCCGTCCCAGGTACGTGTTGTCTCCCTCCTAATTGGCCGTGGCCACCCCTGGGACTTCCGTATGTTGTGCTGCCCACGGCCAGCCCATACGTGTATTCTCCACATGGTAACTCCCTCTGGGCATGATGTGGCTTCCGCAGCTGCCTTCACAGGCACGCTTTCCCAGCGTTATCCAATACAGTCAGCTGAGTGGGTCTTGCGGAACAGCAGCTTTGACTCTCCCTGCGTGAACTTTCCCGCCCGCATCAGATCGGGGTCTGTGGGGCTCATCGCTGGGCGCTGGAAGTGGTAGTAATTATGGCGTTTTCCATAGGGGATCCCAATTCGTCGGTACGTCCGACGTACGTCGAACGTGACCGACTGAATGGGAACGTCTCGGTTACGTATGGTAACCCTCGTTCCCTGAAGGAGGGAACGGAGACGTACGTCCCGTCGCCACAGTTGCTGTACCATCACTGCAGGTTGAGCCACTACGTTTGGCTCCTCAGTGAAAAACAGCGTGCATTCGCTCTCGCTTCCTGTTTATACCCGCGGCGCGGGGCGGAGCGCGAGATGCAAATCTCGCACGCCAATTGTTCATTGGCCGGTTCTAGATAGCTCGAAGCTGATAGGGGCTCCCAGAAGTGATCCCAATTCGTCGGTACGTCCGACGTACGTCTCCTTCAGGGAACGAGGGTTACTATACGTAACCGAGACGGTCTGTCTGAGGGCTGAATGTACAGTGGCAGACTAGCATGATAGCCACTCAATGCATACCGCGGCGTCCTGTGTGCGCACAATAGATCTCAAGAGTGAGCAAGATTCAGTCAGCCATTGAGATAATTGAGAATGTGGATTGGTTTGTGGCGATAGACCTGAAGTACACATACATTTAAATTTTGGTATTAATTTTGAAGAAATTTAAAAAGGAATGACTTACACTAAGGAAATATCACTGCAGATTCCAGAGACATTGCAATTACTATAAATACAGAGAGCCAACCAAACATAAAGGAGAATCAAAGTGGCAAGACTTGCATGGTTATAAAGCGAAATAAAAGAGAAACACTTTCTCGTATTCCAGTTTAATATGCAGAGAGTGTTGAGCAATTGTTGGAGCAGCCTGACAGAGTAACATTAGCCGCTTTTCCATCGTTGGACCGAATGGTTCTCATTGTGTAATCGTTCTATTCCGTGCTGATCCGAGCCAGTCGGTATGGTCACTGTGGGGCTGATAACGGCAGCTCATTGGAATGTAATTCAAGCGCGTCAGTCATTTCCTTGGTAACATAATTTTGTCAGTATTAAGTATAGACAGTATTATGTAAATAGCGACCGTGTCATGGAGGGCGATCAGATATTTCTTTCAATTTTATTATTAATCTGCGTCTACGTCGCTCAAATAGTGCGCATAGCCAGCTACAGAGAAACTGGTAGCCAGGCAACAGACAAGTGACAAATCCTGAGTGCCGACGTCACTACACGCATTCTACCAGCACGGTTCGGCACGATTAGATAAACGTGCTGAGAATTCCGGGCCGTACCAGGCTCAAGTGGAAACACAACTGGAACCGTTCCTTATGATTCATTCGGCTTGTCGGTGGAAAAGCGGCTATTGGCTCAACCAATGGGTGTGTTAAGGATGGGACTGTCTGTATATCTGGCCAATGGCAGACAAGGGGAGTGTTCAAATGTTTTGTGCCATTAGTGATGCATAACATACTTCAGCTTTAAATTCCAAATATTCTGATGTGACTTCAGTGCATTGTCACCGTAGTTCACTTTAAGTAGTTTTGAAAAGATTTTTGACGGCTTGTGAAGGAAGATGGTTCAGAGAAATCCAGAGAAAATCTATTCTAGTCTATCGCCTCAAACCAATCTTGGTCTCGGCTGGAGGGACAGGCTCTGTTTTGTCCTTCGCCAACAGGACTGCAATTTCCACATGCAGAACTGGGGCATTTTTTCTGCCAGTGAGGTAAAGAGGATGGCATTGAACTTGGGCGGATACCTGGCTAACTGAATCACATCGCCGAGTCTGATTGTACTGATAAGCCAGCGTGACCGATTGGGAAGCAATAGCCAGGCTCCCAAACTTCTCTTATCTGCTGAAGTGTTCAGAGAAACTCTCTGCATTTATCTGTGACAGCGTGGGAGAGACTGCTGTGATATGAAATATATCCAGCCGGATCAGCTTTCTTGTTGAGGTAAATAGGCAGAGTGAATGAATCAAATCTGATTGAGTGTATGCACGCCCAGTCCTTTTATACCCTTATGTCTGGGGGTATGGTGCATTCCAATTGGCTTTATGCACAGCTGCACTACTTCCTGAACTTCAGCCAGCTCCTTTGTTTCCTGTCTGCCATTATTGGACAAACTGATTAATCCAGGTGTGCCTGACCTCTGTAGTCACAACAACAATAATCAGGCACACCTGGATTAATCAGTTTGTCCAATAATGGCAGACAGGAAACAAAGGAGCTGGCTGAAGTTCAGGAAGTAGAGCAGCTGTGCATAAAGCCCATTATACTCGCCAATTCTCAATGACCTTTTCTAAAGTATCAGAGGCGTTTAGTGCTCCCAATGTACCCCCTGGTGTCAGCATTCAACACCATGTCAAAGTGACTGACAGATAGGAAATGGATAATATGGTTGTCCCAGACTCTCTTCAACTGCTTAAAATTCAATTCAATCAGACAAGAAATGTCAGTGAGACACTGACATCAAATTTGGATGTGTCTAATGAAAGGAAGCATTAAAGGTCAAGCCACTGTGTGATAAGATATTGAAGTATAATACATTGTGACAGGGCATTTACTCACTAAAGCTCTCTGTTATTGAGCAAAAACGCAGATTTTGTTAATTGGGTCATTTTGATTTTGATTATTACTGGTTTGAATGTGAATCGTATTTAAGAGCTTTCTCTAAAGGTTGGGTGGGAAAGGTGGGAACAGTTCCCATAAGTTGTATCACCTTTAGCGCAATAGAAATTGTTCATTTGGTTTCCTGAAACAGTGGCATCGCATATAAAGGGCCGCAGCTGTGGTGAGGTAAATTGCTTGATATTTCCTCATTAAGGCTCTCATTAAAATGGGAACCAACGCATCCTAATTTCTTCCTCACAGCGAGTAAGACAAATCTGAGACATATTTTTAAAACTTCCTCAAGGTTGTTTTTGTTCTCTTTGTAACAGTGTGTGCTACAATTGTAATGCAGATACATAGATACAAATGGTCAAATTTATTTATTTTGATTACATTTAAACTACATGATTTTATATAATAAAATATATAAAATAATTATTACATAATCTAATAGTTTTATTTTATATTATATTTTTGGTTATAATATTTATATTATTTTATAAAGGAAGTCAATTCAAGAGACATTGCTGTTACTATGGATACAGAGAGCTGTCCAAACACAAAGGAGGATCAAAGTGGCAAGACTTATAAAGTGGCATTGGTTATAAAGTGAAATAAAAAAAAGAAACACTTTCTTGTATTCCAGTTTAATATGCAGAGAGTGTTTGAGTAATTGTTGAATCAGCCTGACAGAGTAGCATTGGCTCAACCAATGGGGTGAGTTTAGTGCAGGACTGTCTGTTTATCTGGCCAATGGCAGACAAGTGGAGTGTTCAAATGTCTGGTGCCACTAGTGATGGATAACATACTTCAACTTTAAATTTCAAAGATTATGATGTAACTTCAGTGCATTGTGTTCACTTTATATCATTCTGAAAATATTTTGAGGGCTTGTGAAGGAAGTTGGTTCAGAGAAATCCAGAGAAAATATTTTCCTTAAAGGTCCCATGGCATGGATTTTTTTATTATTTTATAATGTTTCCTGAGGTGTACTTGTATTGTAAGTGGTTTTTACATCAAAAAATGTCATAATTAAAAAAAACAAAAAAAAACAAAACCTGTTTCAAGGGGCATGTCTGCTGTGAGACTTCATTGAAAACGCTCACTGTTGTGATTGGCTGACATCTTTGCATTTGAAATGTGTATTAGATTATGTGGCGTGGTTTAGCGATCTGCCAGAGAAAGAGAGACGGGCTGCATGTGGACCAGAGAGACGCAGAGCTGGATAAAGATTGCTGAGAAAGTTTTATTGTACCGAGTTGTTGAGAGTGCAAGTTTATTTTGTTTGTATCTGAGTCCCAGTCACGCGACCTGTCGTCTTCCTCCTTATTCTACGAACTTGTGGAACCCCTCTAAACACCCTAAACTAAGTTTTTTTACCATCACAGCCGTCGAGATGAATGAATCGTCAAAGTGTTGACTATAGCATTATTTTATGATCTATTCCTTTTACATGAAAAGCTGCAGTGATGAGCATTGAGTACACATGCAGTCTTGTTGATCGCGTGAATGCAGTGATCTCGTCATTGCAGTGCGTTATCTCTCAAAATGCTTTCACCACAACTAACAGCAAACACGACATGGACATGAATACAGTAAGAGCTTTGTCAGCATAACAGCGTCATTCATTATAACGGCAGTTCGGACAAGTGTGCAGATACACTCGCGACGTGTGATTGACAGATCCGAACATTATAAAGAGTGTTCTTTGATCGCTCTCTAGTTTAATCTTAATTTGATCGTTTAGTCACTGGCTTGATTCACTGATCCATAAACAACAGTATTAAATGATTTCGAAAGAAAGTGAACTTGAATATTTAGCTACAAATCTGAAATCACTGATCACAGATCAGGCATTAATGAACACTGTAACTCACTGTTTGTGGCGGTGCTGTCGAATCCATATGGTAAAAGTCTGTTTGTAAAGCCTGTGCTGACATCGCGACTGATAAACGGAATCCATTTTCTCCTAATTCTCTGGGCGGGCAAAGCAGAGGAAGGGGAGGAAACCTTTCCTGTTATGACGACATAACAGGAAAGATTCCAGATCGGCCCGTCTGAGCTCTCATTTTCTCAAAGGCAGAGAAAGACACCCAGAACTCTCAATAAATCAAAATTGCTAGCCACTTGGGGACCATATACAGGCTAGGGGAATTCATATTAATGTTAAAAAACGTCATAAAATGAAAATTTCATGCCATGGGACCTTTAAGATAATGGGCAACTATCAATAGAAAACTTTTACAATTTTAATTTTGAAGCAAATTAAAAAGGAATGACTTACTCTAAGTAAATATTACTTCAGATGAGAGTTTGATTATAAAGACCAGAATAGCAAATTTAGGAATACTTCTGATTCTGGTTTGATGATGCCATGTCATTATGATGTTATTTTCCCAATTATATTATTATTTTCCCAATATATATATATATGTAAATAAAATATACTAATAATATAATAATAATAATAATAATAATATGTGTATTGAAAAGTGTTACAAAAGATAGCTTGAAATATCATAGAGATAAATTCACATTTCGTGAAACCTGTCTCAAAACTAGGCAAAAGAAAAACTAAACCTGATTGAGCCTTAAAAAACGACTTTCATAAGCATAACCTAATGTATAGACGGATTGATTCAGTTATATTGAAAACTGATTTAAATTAAAATGTAGATGTTTCCGCATTAAGCAAATTTGTAGATTTATTTGTGTAATATGCTTCCCAATACAAAACAACAGTTCCATAGTTCTTTGAATATGTGTAGGTGTTCTGGAAACAGACTTGATCTTCTGTAACGAAGCAACTCAGATCACATTGAGTAAATCATTCTGACCTTTAACTCCCCCAAAATTAATTTTGACTCAGCATGTGTTTGGCCCCCACCATTCACTCAATATTGTTAGCTTCTCGTCTGCTCTATGAAGGGGGAGTGTCTGTATTCATTGAGGTGCTGACCTTCATTATAAAAAGAGGATGGATAGATGCCCGTTAAACTGATTGAAGGGAGATGTGATCTTCATACAACCCGAAGCTGAAGATAGTGAAGATGCGAAAATACAATAACTTGGAAAATAGTGCAAAAGTGATACTTAAAAGAGTAATATAAATGTTATATTAAAGGTGCCCTAGAATGAAAAGTTGAATTAACCTTGGCATAGTTGAATAACAAGAGTTCAGTACATGGACATCACATACAGTGAGTCTCAAACACCATTGCTTCCTCCTTCATATGTAAATCTTGTTTGTGAAAAATACCACGGAAAAACAGGCGAATCTCAACATAACACCAGAGTTTGACGCAACCGTCTGGATCATTAATATGTACGCCCCCAACATTTGTATATGCCAGCACATGTAAGGCAAAGCGGAACGGCACAGCCGAATCATCAGGAGTTGCTATTCTGCAGATATTGTGAAGAAACAAGCGTCACACGAGGAAACCGAAAATGGCAGATCAGGGAAATAAATGTTATGTTCCAGGCTGTGCAGGGGACGTGAGGACTTTTCATATCCTTCCCACAGAACAAAACAGTCAACAGGCATGGTTGATGTTTATCTATAACCGCGACAATTTAATTCAAAGTTGTTTGTTTGCTCGGCCCATTTCACCACGGACAGTTTTTCTAACCTGGGACAATATCAAACAGGCTTCACTCAGCGTCTGATACTGGAGAAGCGGCAATTCAAACTATATTACCGCTAGCAGTAAGTAGTGATTTTATCCACTTATTGACTGTCTAAACAATTTCTGATTAAATTGAAAGTTTCTTAGTGAGACAACATTAACGATAATATCCCCTGTGTTGTCTAGATCCAACGCAAGATTCTAGGACAGTAGGAAACTGCTCGGGTTATGTATATAACCCTTGTTCCCTGAGAAGGGGAAAGAGCACTGCATCGAGACGACACTTTGGGGATACTCCCTTAGCACTAGCGAATCTGAAGTCAGAATGACAACTAGGCCAATCCGATTGGCGTGCGTGATGACGTAACTGTGACGGCATACCCGGAAGTATAAAAGGGGATCTGGAACGTAATGTCGGCAGTAATTGCTCTGAAGCATGCGCTCCAGGCGCGCCAAGGTGTGGCGTCGGGATGCAGTGCTCCCTTTCGAGGGAACTCGCACTGCATCGAGACGACACTTTGCCCTAGTGTGAAGCCGGAGACCGGGCACAGCTAGGACTGGAGCACCCTAGCACCAGGCGTCGTAGGGAGATCCAGGCTATAAAACCTGATAAAGGTGTGTGGGGTAGCCCACCCGGCTGCCTCGCAGATATCCTGCAAGGGGACCCCAGAAAGAAGGGCATGCCTCTGGTGGAATGAGCCCTCACGGCCACAGGTGAAGGCAAACTGCGCACCTGGTAGGCCATGGTAATTGCCTGGACAATCCAATTACTGATTGTCTGAGTAGACGCAGGCAATCCCTTCTTGGGTGAGCCAAAACGCACCAATAGTTGTTGCGATCTCCTCCACTGTGCAGACTTCGCCAAATAAACTCTGAGAGCCCTAACCGGGCAGAGTAGGTGAAGTCTCCCCTCTTCCACCGTCACGTGAGGCGGAGGATGCAATGCCTGCTGAACCAATGACCTGACCACCCTTGATGGTACCTTAGGCACGTAGCCCGGCCTAGGGTGTAATATGGCTTTTACTCCTCCCGGGGCAAACACCAGGTAGGTTGGCGATATTGCCAAGGCCTGGAGATCTCCCACTCTCCTGAGAGAGGTAATGGCGAGGAGAAAAGCCACCTTAAGGGTCAGGTTCTTTGGTTCAGCTGACTCCAATGGCTCGAAGGGGGCCTCAGCCAAGCCTTCGAGAACCACTGCCAGGTCCCAGGTTGGAACTCTGGAATGAGCCGCAGGCCTCATCCTCCGAGCCCCACGGAGGAATTGTACAACCAGCTGGTGCCTACCCAAAGGCCCATCACCCATAGGAGTGTGGAAAGCCGCAATGGCAGCCACGTACACCTTGAGTGTGGACGGGGTTAGGCCCGCAGAGAAGCGATCTTGGAGGAACTCCAGCACTGAAGCCACTGGGCAGTTAACTGGGTCCACCTCATGCTCCCTGCACCAAGTGGAAAATACATTCCACTTGAGGCTGTACAGTCTCCTCGTAGACGGAGCCCTGGAACTGAGTAAGGTCTCTATCACCTCTGCCGATAGGCCAGCCTCTAGGTACCTGGTCCCCTCAGGGGCCAGACCCACAGGTTCCAAATCTCCGGGCGGGGGTAAAATATCGTACCCGCCGCCTGAGAAAGGAGATCCCTCCTCAGAGGAATCTCCCACGGCTGACCTGCTAGCAGAGCTATGATATCCGAGAACCAAACTCGAGTCGGCCAACGGGGTGCTACCAGAAGTAGGCTGACCCCCTGTCGCCGGACCCTCTCCAGGACTCCCGGGAGCAGAGCAATCAGGGGAAATGCGTACAGACGCAGCCTCGGCCACGTCTGAACCATGGCATCCAACCCCAGCGGGGCTGGATGCGTGAGGGAAAACCAGAGTGGGCAGTGGGACGTCTCTCGAGACGCAAACAAATCCACTTCCACTGGGCCGAACCTCTTGCATATGGCCTCCACCACCTCTGGGTGGAGTCGCCACTCCCCGGGCCTCAGCCCCTGCCTCGACAGGATGTCTGCTCCCTGATTTTGGACCCCCGGGACATACATTGCCCTGATGGACAACAGTTTCCCTTGGGACCACAGGAGGATGCGATGTGCCAGTCTGCAAAGAGGGCGCGACCTCAAACCCCCCTGGTGGTTGATGTACGCTACGACAGACGTATTGTCTGTCCGTACTAGGGATGGGCAACAGTGGTCGAGTAATCGAGTACTCGAACGTGACAGCGATTCTCGATCATGAGAACGATGATCGCCCTGACTTTAAAAAAATTTATTTGTCTCTTTTTTATTGGTTATTGTGTCGTTTTGCGCAGCACCGGAGGTCTGATTGGTATACAGCACGCCTCCAGAGTCCAGACCGCCGCAAAATAAAGTGAAACTGAGGCGTGGCCTGCAGTGATGTCTGGAATCTCTGTGATCATTAAATGTTTAGTGCAAGATGTGCAGCGCCAATCTGTCACAGCCTACATAGCATTATAATGAAAACACGATTGAAATAGAATGCTGTAAACGATCTGTGCTTAGTTCCCCGTGTATCAGCTGATCTATAGAGAAACTATAGCGAGAACACTCAGACTAGCGCATGAAGTTCATGTGCGCATTCGCGTCCTTTTCTGCAGATGCACGTTGTAAGATTACTTTTATGTTGTATATCTGATTAATCTAATATAAGAAGCGTTTGGTTGAGCTTAATAAGCTAGCAAAGCGCTGCCGTTATACCGGCTGTTCATTCTCTTCAGTTTCAGCTCAAACGCATATTTCATGCTCGACATGATGGTTAAGAGACAGTCATATTCTTTTTAGATAGGCTATTTCTTTCTCAGATTCATTGATATTAGTAATGCAGCAGTGCTACTGTTCTCGTATTTTTTAACAGTAGGCTAGACCTAGTTTATTTAAAGTTGTTTTTCGTTATGAGTTCGAAAATGCGCAGTGATGTCTGTAAACGCTTCGATCATGAATAATAAAATTAAGTGCATGATGTGCAGAGTCAATCTGTCAAAGCATTATAATGAGAACACGATTTTAATAAAATATTTTAGTATTAAGTTTCTGTGTGCTTTCGTTGTCCGTGTATCAGCGTTGTAAAGGGAAGAGCACATTCAAAAAGTTCTGTTTCAAACCATAGCCTGTAAAATCTAGCACGCTGAAGTTCACGTGCGCATTCACGTCCTTTTGTGTTGATTTATGTCGTAATAGGTTCATAATAATCTTCATATTAATATTGATATAGGGTGCGTTTGGTTGAGTTTATTAACCAGCTAGCAAGCTCTGCAGGGTGGTGTTATTTCACAGTTTCAGCTCAAAGGCAATGCTCGATACTGACTTGGTTATTTGAGACGGTCATTTTATAAAGATGTTTCTTTTTCAAAGACAATTTAGCCTATGCGTCAATTTAGCCTATGCGTCATAATCTAGCAGTTATTTTTTGTTTTATATGTTCATGTTTTCATATACCTGTTTTCATGTCACGTTTGTATTTGTCATCAACCATTTTCATAACAGAATATTTTTGAATATTTTCATTATCTCAATGACGGACATGCCCCGCCCCCTGCACATGCCACGCCCCCGAGTACTCGTTTTTGAGACCTATCGATGATCGAAATGAGAAATTGACAAAAATGCCCATCCCTAGTCCGTACCAGGACATGTTGGCCGCGGAGGTCCGGGAAAAAGCTCCTGAGAGCTTTGTAGACCGCCATCATCTCCAGGCAATTTATGTGCCAGGAGGAATGACGGCCCTCCCACGGGCCCCTCGCAAAGTGGCCGTCCATGACCGCGCCCCAACCAGTGAGGGAGGCGTCTGTTGAAACGGATTTCCGGCAACAGGACGCTCCCAACACTGGCCCCTGGGAAAAAAACCAAGGTTTCTTCCATATGACTAGGGAACGAAGGCATCTGCGCGTTACCCTGATCATACGGAACGGATTCCCTCTGGGGGAAAACCCCTTGGTTTTCAGCCACCACTGGAGGGGTCTCATGTACAGCAGGCCAAAAGGTATCACGTTGGACGCTGCTGCCATGTGCCCCAGCACTTTTTGAAAGTGCCTCACAGTGATGCTGTGGCCTAGCCTTATTCCTGAGACCATCGCCAGTATGGTCTCGACTCGCACGGGAGACAATTGTGCCCGCATCGTCGTTGAGTCCCATACAACCCCGAGGAACGTTGTCCTCTGGGACGGCTGGAGGCTGGCGTCGGGTGTTACACGGGTCCCGTTCCCAACCCCCTGAAGTGGCTGACCGGCAGGAAGTGGTTGGGAACGGTTCTCTGTGTCTCCGCGGCTGGTGCAGCATGCGTTCGCGGGAAATCGATGTGGCCCGAAGCGTCATAGACGGCGGGATTACCACATCAATTTCCCCAGAGCGCCGCGGAGGAAACAACCTCGGTTGTTCCTTCGCGGGGGGGACCGCTCTTGGAAGCCCTGCCGCAGCTAGGACTTCTTCCCAGCAGCCTTCCGCGCCTGAAGAACGTTCCTCAGATCGCCTTTAGGAGCGGAAGACTGCTGCTGAGAGCATTTTTGCACATGCCGGTGCGAGGAGCTGGCTGACGGCTGAGGCTGCCCACTAGGGCCAGCCTTCCTTGGCTTTGAGCGGCGAGGGAGGTACTGGTGGAAGGCTGCCGACTGTCTCTTCGCCTCCTGGTGTCTGGAAACAACGGCATTAACTGCGTCTCCAAACAGACCAGAAGGAGAGATCGGGGAGTCCAGGAGGAAGGTTTTATCCTTCTCCTTTATCCCCGACAGATTCAGCCAGAGATGTCTCTCCACTGTCACCATGGAAGCCATGGAGCGGCCAATAGCGCGGGCTGTCTCCCTGGTGACGCGGAGAGACAAATCTGCAGCCTTCCTGAGCTCCAGCACATCCTCCGGAGAGGGACCCTCGCCCTCGTCTAGCTCTTTTAGGAGATCAGCCTGGTAGGCCTGCAAGATGGATAGTGTGTGCAGGGAACTACCAGCCTGTCCAGCTGCCATATAAGCCTTGCCCACCAAAAATGAGGTATCCCGACAGGGTTTGGTGGGCAAAACCGGAGCTTTGAGGGACGATGCAGCGTCGGGTGAAAGGTAGCTCGCGAGAGCCTCCTCTACCCGAGGCATCGTCCCATAGCCCGCCTCGCGTGCCCCCAGAACATTGGAATAATCCAATACTGGAGGATAGGGCTTCCTCCAAGATCTGCACACCTTGGTGTGCAGATCCGGGAAGAAAGGCAAGCCCCGGCGAGGTGTTTGGACCCGGTACGAGAGGAACCGGTCATCCAGCCTACTGGGTGGCTGAATTTCCGGAGCCTCTTGTGGCCAATCGATTTTTAATTTAGCCCCATCCGGGTCAACACCTCGACCAGCTCCTCTTGGGCGGGTGGATAAAGCGATGAAACAATTCCTGCTTCATCCCCCGCCTCGATGCCCACTTCCTCCGGCTCCTCGGAACCGGAGAGAATGAGCATCGGACCTCCCACCCCGGGGGAAGAAGCCGCAGAGCGGGCTTCCACACGGGGAGAAAGATCCTCGGAACTGTCAGAGGAGGATCGGGAAAGTGCCATAGCAGTCCCGAATCCCTCTGACAAGTCCCGCGGTGAACCCCATGATCTGCAACGCCGAGCCGCCTCAGCGACCGCGGGTCCAGAACCATCAAACGCGGCCAGCCGAGAGCGGAGCACTCTGAGCGTCAGCTTCTCGCAGTGATCACAAGCCGCTCGAGCATGCGGAACGCCCAGACAGTGCACACACAGCAGGTGTGTATCCGAGCCCGACATGTAGCGAGGGCAAGGATGCACACACTGCTTAAACTCTCTTATTTTTCTTTTTCCATTCTCACACACTTTCACTCTCGACAATACAACAATAAATAGACAGACAATATTGTGACAGAGCGCTGTGCTGAAGAGCATTAACTGCCGACATTACGTTCCAGATCCCCTTTTATACTTCAGGGTATGCCGTCACAGTTATGTCATCACGCACGCCAATCGGATTGGCCTAGTTGTCATTCTGACTTCAGATTCGCTAGTGCTAAGGGAGTATCCCCAAAGTGTCGTCTCGATGCAGTGCGAGTTCCCTCGAAAGGGAACTCCAAATAGCATACATAACAGTATGACGAATGTCAAAGATTAATATTATTTCCTGCCAGTGTTGTCATATAAATCTACAAAATACAACCGTAGATACATATGGCAGTCCCTTTTGTCTGATAGAATTTAGCCTATATTTAATCAACAACACATAACTCAGGAGCTAGTTTAGATGCAGCTCACTCGATCCTTCTAGCTAATGTCACCTTCTCCACCACTTAAGTTGAAACAATATTAATTTGACAAGGCATCTAGTCAATCTGTTAAAAAAAACCTTTACTGTACTGTACAAACAACATATTTACACGCTACCCAGTTCGCTGTTTACAGTTCGTGAATCAAATGGAAGAAGTTATCATTGTAAAATCATACGGTGACGCATTGCAATGATTCAAATATTTTCACAATGCTAAAAACAAAGTTGTGACTGCTGACATTATAAGTTAACGTGTAAAGTTAATGTTATATGCTAGTTTGCATGTAGGCTGAAGTTATAGTACTGACGTTACATTTTGCAGGTCTTAATACTAAATAAATACTAAACTTACCACTCAGAAGCATCCATTTCCAATCTCAAAACAATTAGTTGTTCCTCAAAATCTGCACCTTCGTCAGAAACAGGATCAAACATATAAGGTTGGATGCATAATCTCTCCATTTTTATGACGGACAGTGTAGATCTGTTTGTTGTCACTGAAACTTCTGAAATCAGCCGCGGTGAAACAGCCAATCTGAGCAGAACTCCACGTTAATATTCATGACCCTTCCAAATAAGGCAAAAACAGACCATTTCATTCTAGGGACAATTTGGGGTTGTAAATGGACCTGTAAAACCGTATCTGGACAATTTTTACCCATACATAACTCACATACCCTCTATGTAGATATCAGAGAACAATTTAAAATATTGTTTCAACTTATTCTAGGGCACCTTTAAAAAAATATATGTGAAAAAGAAAGGACACCCCGTTGAATTCAATGGTTTTGCGTATCAGGACATAATACAAAATCTTTGGCAGGTCTTACAATGAAATAAATACAACCTCAGATGAACAACAACACCTGACATATTACACCGTGTCATTATTTATTTAACAAAAAACTAGGCCAAAATGGAGAAGCCATGGGTGACAAACTAAGTACACCCTGCTTCCATAAGATTTAAGAGGGTAAGTAGCAGTCAGCCGCTGCTAATCAAATGCATTTGATTAAAGCAGAAGTTTTGGCAGTTTGCTGGCCTGGAGCATTCAGGTGTGTGTTGACACAATGCCAAGGAGTAACGACATCAGCAATGATCTTAGAGAAGCCATTCTTGCTGCCCATCAATCTAGGAAGGGTTACAAGGCCATTTCCAAACTATTTGAATTAGTCCATTATGAGGAAGAATATTCACAAGTGGAAAACACTTAAGACAATTGCCTTCCCAGGAGTGGACATTCCAGCAACTTCACCCCAAGGTCAGACCGTGCAATGCTCAGAGAAATTGCAATAACACCCAAGAGCTATATCTTAAACTCTACAGGCCTCAGTTAACATGTTAAATGTTAAAGTTCATGATAGTAATTAGAAAAATACTGGAAAAGTATGGCATGCTTGGAAGGGTTGCCATGAGAAAGCTTCTTCTCTCTAAAAAGAATATGGCATCACAGCTTAGGTTCCCTTTCGAGGGAACTCGCACTGCGTCGGAACAACAAATTTGGGGACGCTCCCTAAGCAACAGTGTATCTGAAGTCTGAATGAAACTATTCCAATCCTGATTGGTGTTGCGTCATGACATAGCTGTGACGGCATACCCGGAAGATCCATAAGGGGAGCCGGCGCATAGTAACGGCAGTTATCGCTCTTCAGCATAGCGCTCTCTGTCAAACTGTCTGTCTATTTATTGTTGTCTGTCTAAAAAAGTCAAAAAGTGTATGAATGGCGACTCAAAAAGAGTCCAAGCAGTGTGTGCATCCGTGTCCCCGTTTCATGTCGGGCTCGGACACACACTCACTTTGTGTGGAGTGCCTGGGTGTTCAACATGCTAGGGCGGCTCCCTTGAGCATTGTGAGAAGCTGACACTCAGGCTGCTTCGCTCTCGGCTGGCTGTGTTTGATGAGGCCGGCCAGCCTCGTGAGCCCCGTGGTTCTGGACCCACGGTCGCTGAGGCGGCTCGGCGTCGCAGATCATGGGGTTCACAAAGAGATCTGTCAGATAGGTTTGGGACTGCCGAGGCACTTTCCCACTCCTCTTCTGACAGTTCTGAGATTCTCCCTCCCCGTGTGGAAGCCCGCGCTGCGGCTTCTTCCCCCGGGGTGGAGAATCCGATGTTCATTCTCTCTGGTTCCGAGGAACCAGATGAGGTGGACATCGAGGCCGGTGGTGAAGCACTAGATGTGTCGCCACTTCATCCACCTGCCCAAGAGGAGCTGGTTGAGGTGTTGACCCTTGGCCACAAGAAATGCAGGAAATCCAGCCACCCGGCAGGCTGGATGATCGCTTTACATGCCGGGTTCAAACACCTCGCCAGGGCTTACCATTCTTCCCTGGAAGCAGCCTTATTCAGTGCATGTTTCCAATCCCCCAGTGTTGGATTATGCCAACGTGCTGGGGGCACGCGAGGCTAGGTATGGAATGATGCCGCGAGTGGAGGATACTCTCGCTAGCTATCTTTCGCCCGAATCGGCATCATCCCTTAAAGCCCCGGCACTGCCCACCAAGCCCTGTAGGGACACATCATCCTTGGTGGGCAGAGCTTATATGGCGGCTGGGCGGGCTGGTAGTACCCTGCATACATTATCCATATTGCAGGCCTACCAGGCCGACCTCCTTAAAGAGCTCGATGAGGGCAAGGGTCCCTCTCCGGAGGATATACTGGAGCTTCGGAAGGCTGCTGATTTGTCTCTCTGGCTGGGCAGCTCACGCATCCGCACACCGAAAATCGTTCCCAACTACTTCCAGCCGGAAGGAGCGAGGCTCGTGTAACACCCGAGGCCAGCCTCGAGAGGCTGGTTCCCTAAGTAGATTATCTCGACGCATGGAAATGCCTTCCGAATATTTCTACATGGGTCCTGCGTACTGTAGAAAAGGGTTACAGACTGCAGTTAGGTCACCCTCCTCCAAAATTCAACGGGGTGACGTGGCCTGCAGTGGTACCAGAGCGGATTCGGGTAATGGAACAAGAAGTAAAATCCTTGCTGGTAAAGGAGGCCATAGAGCGTGTTCCTCCGCCAGAGAGGGAGTCCGGGTTCTACAGCCGGTGCTTTATAGTTCCCAAAAAGGATGGAGGGTTGCGTCCTATTCTAGATCTGAGGTATTTGAATCGGTCTCTGAGGAGGTTCAGGTTCAAAATGCTCACCATTCCCATCATCGTGGGTCAGATCCAGTCCGAGGACTGGTTCGTCACGATAGATCTGAAGGAGGCGTACTTCCAAATATCCATCCTTCCATGTCACAGGAAGTTCTTGAGGTTCGCTTTCGGGGGCGAGGCGTACCAATATCGAGTGCTTCCCTTCGGCCTAGCTCTTTCCCCACGCACATTCACGAAGTGCATGGATGCAACTCTGGCTCCATTGAGACTCCAGGGCATCCGTGTACTGAATTATATCGACGACTGGCTCATACTGGCCCAGTCGTACGAGATGGCGGTCCGGCATCGAGATGTCGTTCTGGCCCACATAAAGTGCTTGGGGCTGAGACTCAACACAAAGAAGAGTGTGTTGACGCCATCCCAGAGAACTATGTTCCTGGGGATTGTATGGGACTCGGCTTCGATGCGGGCACAAATGTCTCCCGCGCGAGTCGAGACCATGCTGGCGATGGTCTCAGGTATTCAGAAGTTTTTGGGGCACATGGCGGCAGCATCCAACGTAATACCTTTTGGCCTGCTGCACATGCGACCCCTACAGTGGTGGCTGAAAACCAAGGGGTTTTCCCCCAGAGGGAATCCGTTCCGTATGATCAGGGTAACACGCAGATGCCTTCGTTCCCTATTCATATGGAAGAAACCTTGGTTTCTGTCCCAGGGGCCAGTGTTGGGAGCGTCCTGTTGCCGGAAGTCCGTTTCAACAGATGCCTCCCTCACTGGTTGGGCCGCGGTCATGGACGGCCGCTTTGCGAGGGGCCCGTGGGAGGGCCGTCATTCCTCCTGGCACATAAATTGCCTGGAGATGATGGCGGTCTACAAGGCTCTCAGGAGCTTTTTCCCGGATCTCCGCGGTCACCATGTCCTGGTACGAACAGACAACACAGCTGTCGTATCGTACCTCAATCGGCAGGGGGGTCTGAGGTCGCGCCCTCTATGCAGACTGGCGCATCAGATCCTCCTGTGGTCCCAAGGGAAACTGTTGTCCATCAGGGCAATGTATGTCCGGGGGGTCCAAAATCAGGGAGCAGACATCCTGTCGAGGCAGGGGCTGAGGCCCGGGGAGTGGCGGCTCCCCCCAGAGGTGGTGGAGGCCATGTGCGAGACGTTCGGCCCAGTGGAAGTGGATCTATTTGCGTCTCGCGAGACGTCCCACTGTCCACTGTGGTTTTCTCTCACGCATCCAGCCCCGCTGGGGTTGGATGCCATGGTTCAGACGTGGCCGAGGCTGCGTCTGTACGCATTTCCCCCGATCGCTCTGCTCCCGGGAGTCCTGGAGAGGGTACGTCGACAAGGTGTCAGCCTGCTTCTGTTGGCACCTCGTTGGCCGACTCGAGTTTGGTTTTCAGATATCATAGTTCTGCTGGCGGGTCTTCCATGGCAGATCCCTCTCAGGAGGGATCTCCTGTCGCAGGCGGGGGGCACAATATTTCACCCCTGGCCGGAGATATGGAACCTTTGGGTCTGGCCCCTGAGGGGGTCAGGTACCTAGAGGCCGGCCTGCCGGCAGATGTGATTGAGACCTTGCTCAGTTCCAGGGCTCCGTCTACAAGGAGACTGTACAGCCTCAAGTGGAATGTGTTTTCCACTTGGTGCAGGGAGCGTGAGGTGGACCCAGTTAACTGCCCAGTGGCTTCAGTGCTGGAGTTCCTCCAAAATCGCTTCTCTGCAGGGCTTACCCCGTCCACACTCAAGGTGTACGTGGCTGCCATTGGGGATTTCCACACTCCTTTGGGTGATGGACCTTTGGGTAGGCACCAGTTGGTTGTACGGTTCCTCCTTGGGGCTCGGAGGATGAGGCCTGAGGATCTGTCAGTGGTTATTGAAGGGTTGGCTGAGGCCCCCTTTGAGCCGCTGGAGTCGGCTGAGCCAAAGAACCTGACCCTTAAGGTGGCTTTTCTCTTAGCTATCACTTCTCTGAGGAGACTGGGGGACCTCCAGGCCTTGGCGTTAATTCCGACTTGCCTGGAGTTTGCCCCTGGCGGAGTTAAGGCCATCTTAAATCCTAGGGCGGGCTACGTGTCCAAGGTACCATCTAGTGTGGTCAGGCCTTTGGTTCTTCAGGCATTCCATCCTCCGCCTCACGCAACGGCGGAAGAAGGGAGACTTCACCTGCTCTGCCCGTTCAGAGCTTTAAGAATATATTTGGAGAAGTCTGCTCAGAGGAGGAAAGTGGAACAGTTATTGTCAAGTCCTCCTCTCGTTCAACTTCCAAAGGACACAAGGACAACTCAAATTTCTGACTCAATCACTTTTAATTTTCTTTTTGTTTTGGCAGTTGATTCAGTAAATTAGGTTGTAAACCTTTAAAGACAGAGAAACAAAAGTTACCATTTTAATTAAACATTTTAGTTAAACATTTTCAAATGTTTTAGTAAAGTTTTAACATTTAACAGAATTTTACAATTTTAAACTTGTACTATCCTTTTGTATCCTATACATTAAATTTTTTCCAAACTCAAAATGAAATATTTTAGCACAAACTAATTTAACTAAATCAATGAAGCAATTTCAAACACCATGAAATTAAATAAACATTTCACCAACCATTGGCGTCTTTGGACTGAACCTTTGAGTGAACTTGGAGAGTCTTCTTTCTCAAGTTTCTTTTGTCTGAATGACTGAGAACTCCATGTCTTAACAGGTGCTCTCAATCAGTAACAATTACTGATCCAGTGGTAAGCAGTCAGTTTGCTGCTGCTGGTGCATTCTGGGAAATGTAGTTTTTTGTGACCCATCCCTGAGATTTGGCTCAACACCTCCCACTTGAGCTCCTGGTTTTTCCAAATCCAGAGAGGTCACTCAAGCCCTTGGTCCTTTGCTTGTTCTTCAGTGGGAAGTAGAATGACAAGGCGTCGGACATCTCTATGAAGAATTGTGGCTGGGATCTTGGTTTGAGGCCTCTTGGTTCTTTCACTATTTGCTCTTGTGGGCCCTTCTTTGCAGTTTGCCTTTGTGATATGAACAGGATAGCTGGGAAAAGTCTTCACAAGCACATCTCTTACAATGCCTTTGCTGTCAGCATTAACACTGACCACTCTAGCCAGCTTGTACTGTCCTCTCAGGGCGTTTTGGTCAGCCAACCAGACCACATCTCCAACCGCAACATTTCGCTCTTTGGTGTGCCATTTGTTTCTTATGAACAGATTAGGGCCAGCCAATTGGCTCCACTTCTTCCAGAACTTGTTTACCTCTGCTTGAATATGTTTAAGTCTTTTGTAAGGGTAGCCATCGAACTGGAAATCTCCAGGGTCTCCCTTTGGATTAGCACGTCCTAAAAGCAGAGAATTTGGGGTGATGTACTCTACACAGTCTTCTCTGCTTTGAGTTCTTGCATCGATGGGTCTCTCATTTGCAAGGTTGGCTACCATGAAGAGAAAAAATTGAAATTCTCCCCATGTGAAAACACCATCTCCACCAAGGTTGCTCAACGCCCGCTTTACCACTTTGACAGCTGCCTCTGCTGCTCCATTTCTATGGGGAGAGTCTGCAGGGTGGATCTTCCACGACCATTCTGTACCATGCTTGGCAGCTGTGTCTTCAAGTTCAGACTTGTTTAGTCGGTCAAGAAATTTGTGAAGCTTCTCTAGAGCAGGTTTGGCTCCCACAAAGTTAGTGCCAGGGTCTGACCAGAGTTTCCTGGGGTGTCCTCTCAGTGAAGTGAACCTTTGATAGGCTAGCAGGAATCCTTCAGATGATATGTCACTCACCACTTCAGTGTGTATGGCTCGGGAAGCCATGCAGCAGAAGACTATTCCCCATCCTCTGAGTCTAGTTCTCTTCTTGACCTCATCTTTCACTTCATAAGGGCCAAACAGGTCCATTGTGGTGAATTCAAAAGGTGCAGCTGGGGCTGTTCGCTCTAGAGGCAGGTCAGCCATGATTTGTTGACACTGTTTTGCCTTGTTTTTCCTGCAAATCACACAGCTATCAACCACTTTTTTGGCAAGTCTACGGCCTTTTATTACCCAGGCTTTCTTCCTCATCCGGAGAAGAGTTCCTGCCACTCCCTCGTGGTTTGCTTTGTGGGATTCTTGTGCCAGCAATGTAGACACCCATGCTCCAAATGGTAAAACTGGCACTGCTGTTTTATCTTCGTTGAACGTCTGAATTCTGCCTCCACAAACTAGCAGTCCAGAGTTCACATCTTTGTATACTACCAGTCTGCTTAGAGTTGTGTCTGAAAAAACTGTACCTTCTTGAGCTGCGAGGAAGAGGTCTTTGAGAGCATCTTCATGTTCTTTGACAGTCAGCACAGCTTGCTTGGGTGATGTTACCTCCCACTTTGACAGTTTAGGGGCCCGGCACTTCTTCTTCAACCACTGCTTGGCAGCTAGACAAACCCAGGCAATGACTCTCACCAGTTTGGACAGGCTACTGAATCTTCTTACTTCCACAAGATCTTTAACCCAGCCAGTGGGCTTCCTTCTTAGAGAAAGAGTTGGGTCTACCACAGGTTTTCCCTCTTGAGTTTCACTCTTCTGACTTTCCTTAGTGGATTGTAGGTCTTCTTTCTGCTGACCCCTTCTTGCTCGAGCTCTTGTTAATGCACCTGAGAATGCCTTCCTCTGGAGCTTGTTTACACTCTCCCTGGCATGAGCAACAACCTCTCCAGCTGATTTTACAGGCCACTCCTCCACTGGCCACTTCAGGAACTCTGGTCCATTTTGCCATGTGGAATTTTCCTTCAAATCTTCAGGAGCGCCCCCTCTTGTAATGATGTCAGCTATATTCAGATCTCCACGAATCCACCACCAGTCTTGCACTGGTCCAGCCTTCTGGATTTCACCCACTCTATTTGCAAAGAAGGTTTTGTACCCATAACTGACTCTTTGAATGGCTCCCAAGACCGTTTGACTGTCAAGTAGATGGAACCATCTCTCAATCTTCATTCGAGCATGCTTTTCCACATACTTCCTGATCCTGGCTGCAAAGACAGCACCGCAGATCTCAGCTTTTACAGCTTCTCCTTTCTGATCCAGGGGTGTCAGCTTGGCTTTTGATTCAACAAATCGAACTGCAGTGCCTTGACATGTCTCCCATCTTAAGTACATCACAGCTCCAAAGGTTTTGTCACTTCCATCAGAGAATGTGATGCCCCAAGGTTTCCCTACCCAGCCAGCTGGTGTGAGACTTCTGTGGAATTTTACCTGTCCAAGCTGCACATATTCTTCAAAAAGCTGTATGGCTTCTTCTCTGAGCCTTTCTGAGAGAGGTTGGTCCCAGGTTTCTTGGGTTAGTTTCCCACCACCTCCCTCTTGGAATGCTTTTCTAACAAGAATAGCTCCCTTCTGTTTGGCAGGTGTAACTAAACCAATTGGGTCGTACAGTCCAGCTACTTGGCTTAAGAGAGCCCTCCTAGTCAGTGGATTAGGTGCCTCAGTTCTCACCTCCTCCTTGAGAAGATCTTTTCCAACTCTCATCTTCTTCTTTCTTTTGGAAAAGTTAACTGAGGTTAACATGTAGAGCTTGTCTTCATCCATTTGGTAGCCGATGCCCAAGGCTTTGTTTTCTTCGTCCCTCATTTGATTTGGAAGAATTAAGGTAGTTTTACCTTGCTTCTTTGTTAGAACCTCTGTCTCCATTCCTTGCCTCCCACTTTGCCCTGACCGGATCCATGGCTTGAGAAAGAAACCTCCAGCATTCAAGATCTCTTCAACATTTGCTGTGATTTTTTCAAGTCTATCTAGGTCATTTTGGGAGGTTAAGAGATCATCCACATAACTGTCCTCTTCAATGACTTTGCGCTCTTCCTCCAAATGAATAAAGTTGGGCAGCCGTGCCGTTTCCCTCATAGCCAACTGAGCAATGCAACCAGCAGGTCTGTCCCCAATGTTGACTCTGGTAATTGCATATTCGCTTATCTCTTCATCTGGGCTGTCCCTCCAGAGGAACCTGTGAAGATGCATCTCACGCTCCTCCAGCCACACAGAGTTGTACATCTTTTTGATGTCTCCTAGAGATGCATACATCCCTTCTCTGAACCTCAGCAGGACAGCTCTGATAGGGTTGAGAACATCTGGTCCCTTCAGAAGAAGATCATTCAAACTCACGCCGTTGTATTTCTGGCTACTATTCCATACAATACGAACTGGTGTCGTCACTGAATGAGGGTTTGGCGCCACCAGGTGGCTTACGTACCACACTGGTCCGTTCCACTTGTCCATGATTTTTTTGGTGAGTTTTATTGCTGCACCTCGTTCGATCATTTCATGGATCTGGGTAGCATATGCGACTTTCCAATCTGGCTCTCTGCTTAGTTGCTTTTCCATCCTTAAGAAACAAGCCTGGACTGCACCTTTGTTGTTTGGGAGAGAGGCTGGATCTACCGTCCAAGGATACTTTGCATCCCAATGTGGAGCTGGTGTGTGATCATCCCCCTTCTTGTAGGTGAGGCCTCCTTTAATGATCTCAAGCTCCCTCTCCTCTGCCAGGGTCATTTCTTTTCCTCCTGGTGGACAGTTTCCACATCGGCATCCTCCACATCTTGGCTCACATGCAGCTCCGATGCTGTCCCAGTGCCACCATTCAAGGAACTCACGGTTACTAGCAGCTGTAAATTTGGCCTGAGCCACATCCTCCTGCTGTAGCTGGGCTTTGTCAGTTGTTGGACTTGTGATTTCTTGATATTTTACAGCTGCTGTCCTCATGGAGCGAGCAAAGTGTGTTTTGGACTCATATGCTGCAACTTCCACTTCTTCAAACAAGTCGGGATGTGCTCCACCCACTGTCTTCCCCAATGGACCCTCCCACAAGACGAGGTCTCCAATGATTTTTACCCTCTGGGGAGCGAGTCTTCCCTCTCGGTGGCTAATGAGAAGTTCAACCTCTTCTGGTCTTTCCAATTCTTTAAGTTTGACTTCTGGGAAGAATTTTCTCAACTTCTCAGGTTCAATTACTTGATGCACTCTGGCTATTTCATCCAAGCCATAGCAGACCATTTCATGAGCCCTCTCTGTTCCTTTAGGAGTCTTGACTCTGACCTTGAGGAGATACCTATGAGTGTTCACCTCCATGGTCATTCCACCAACCCCATGCACAACTAAAGTTATCTTCTCATTTCTTAACCTCAGTCTTTTAGCAGCCTTATGGGTAATGTAGTTTGTGTCTGAAGCAAGGTCAATTAAAGTCCCAATCTTTTGCCCTGCGTTTGCAGTGACTTGCATCAACATCATGATGACAGGAAGTTCAGCGAGCCCATTTCTCTGCAGTAGCTCAGACTGGCCTGAAGCATTGGGTGTCACTGCAGTTTTGTTGGTGTTAGTGAAAGCCTTTCTGCCATTTCTGGGGAAAGTTCAGACAAAATCTCCTCTTGTTCCTCTGTTAGTTTACCTTCACGTTTGCCGTCCTTTCCACTCTTTCTCTCTTCCCCTCTTTTGACTTCTCCTTTTGGGCAGAGGAAAAAATGGTGGTCTGGGGCACCACCTTCCCGTTTACAGTCTTTATTTCTGCATAGGAAAGTGTCTCTGCAGTATCCATCTCCATCATGGCATACGAGACATTTTCTGCATGCTCCCAGCTTTCTCAATACAGCTTTCTTTTCAGGTAGCTTAAGTCTTTTGAACTTTCTACAGAAGAAGATTTTGTTGTTGTGCCCACTATCACCACAGACACCACATACCTCATCAAGCTCTTCTTTCTTTGTAGTTTTTGTTGAGGCAATCTTTCTGTCATACTTATTGTCTAAACAATCTGGTTTCACCATCTTTTCCACAGTTACAGTTCTGAGCTGTTCGAGTCTCTCTAGTATTTCTTCTTGACTTTTAAGGAACTTCAAGAGCATGTCAAAGTGGTTATCTGATGTGACATTGTTTCTGGGTTCAACCATAAACATCACCCAGTCTCTTTTAATAAAGTCAGGCAACTTGCTTTCAATGGATTTAATTACCAGTGGGTTCTTGATGGCTCCAGAGTTTCCTAATTCTGTGAGATCTGCTAGGGCTTTTTCCACTGACTGTATGAGGTCAATGACCTTTCTTGGCTGGTTTCCCTTCACATGTGGCATCTTCTCCAGCTCTTCAAGGATTTCCACAGTGATGGTTGACTTGTTGCCATATCTGTTCTCCAGGACTCTGAACATGTCATTGGCAGTGGTGTATGTTGAGAGTCTTATCTCTTTTGAGATTTTGTCAACTCTCCAAGAGTTGAATTTTCTTAACTTCAGTTGATCCGGATGGCTCTCCCTGCTTTTGCAGGCTTTCCCAGTCTTTCCTCCACCTGTGATATTCTCTTTTGCTTCCATTGAAGATGGGTAGAGTGGTTGGTTTGATTCTCACTATTGGTGTGGATGCTGCCGGTTGGGGTAGTAGTTTCACTCCTGTGCCTTGCTCATTAATCGTCCGTGCAGTGGCAAATTCAGCTCTCCTTAATTCAAGCCTGTAGTAGGATGCTCTTACGTCCTTGACCCTTCCATCTAATTCATCCTTTACTTCCACAGGGATCCATCTCTCCCATGTTGACATTGCTGAGATGGCCTCTTTTATTCTCTTTTCCAAGAGAGCGAGGTGCACTTCATAGCCCTCCAAATTGGCACTTTCCACAGGTACATCAGCCGCTTTATCATTGGCTTTCTCTGCTTCCAGGATTGCCACAAGAAGTTCACTTCTTCCATACCTCGACCACAGGTTTTTTTGAACAATGTCCCTTAACTCTGCCATCTTTGTTTCACCTTCTTTTACAGATCTATCAATGTCGGCTTCTTGCTGTTCGTCAAGACCTGCTTCCTTCTCTTCAGTCTTGATGTCAGCCTCCAGTCCAATCCTGTAGTCATCATTGGCATCAAGCATCTTTCTGAAACAGTTTGAAAGCTTAGTGAATTCCTCCCTTAACTCCACCTGAAGCATGCTGCTTGCTCCTCTTGAAATGAAGTTGGCTTGTCTGGTGAAGTTGCTTTTTGCAGTGGTCCTCTCCTTCTTGAGCTGCTGGACCGACTTCCCCAGGACATCTTCCGCCATCTTGACTTCCTCTTTGTCAACAGCTTATTTCTGGATCTGAAGCCGTTTATCCTCAGGGCCAGGCTGCTCCGCGTGGTTTACAACTGTCAAGTCCTCCTCTCGTTCAACTTCCAAAGGACACAAGGACAACTCAAATTTCTGACTCAATCACTTTTAATTTTCTTTTTGTTTTGGCAGTTGATTCAGTAAATTAGGTTGTAAACCTTTAAAGACAGAGAAACAAAAGTTACCATTTTAATTAAACATTTTAGTTAAACATTTTCAAATGTTTTAGTAAAGTTTTAACATTTAACATAATTTTACAATTTTAAACTTGTACTATCCTTTTGTATCCTATACATTTAATTTTTTCCAAACTCAAAATGAAATATTTTAGCACAAACTAATTTAACTAAATCAATGAAGCAATTTCAAACACCATGAAATTAAATAAACATTTCACCAACCATTGGCGTCTTTGGACTGAACCTTTGAGTGAACTTGGAGAGTCTTCTTTCTCAAGTTTCTTTTGTCTGAATGACTGAGAACTCCATGTCTTAACAGGTGCTCTCAATCAGTAACAATTACTGATCCAGTGGTAAGCAGTCAGTTTGCTGCTGCTGGTGCATTCTGGGAAATGTAGTTTTTTGTGACCCATCCCTGAGATTTGGCTCAACAGTTATTAGTGTGCTTTGGTTCACCCAAGAAAGGGCTGCCTGCATCTACGCAGACAATCAGTAACTGGATTGTCCAGGCAATCGCCACGGCCTATCAGGTGCGCATTTTGCCTTCACCTATGGCCGTGAGGGCTCACTCCACCAGAGGCATGGCCTCTTCGGTGGCCCTCCTTTTGGGAGTCCCTATGCAGGATATCTGCGAGGCGGCTGGGTGGGCTACCCCACACACATTTATAAGGTTCTACAGCTTGCACCTCCCTGCGACGCCTGGCGCTAGGATGCTCCAATCCTAGTTGTGCCCGGTCTCCGGCTTCACACTAGGGCAGGCGCTACCCTCGGTGTGGCCTACTGGGTACTCGTTCCCCAAATTCGTCGTTCCGACGCAGTGCGAGTTCCCTTGAAAGGGTGATGTGAGAGACTGATAAAGTCATACAGAAAAAGTATTATTTCAAGTTATTGCTGCTTATTGTGGTTCTACAAGCATAGGGTGTACATAGTTGGTCACACATGGCTTCTCCATTTTGGCTTTATTTTTGTTAAATAAATAATATGTCATGTGCTGTTGTTCTTCTGAGGTTGTATATACATAGTTTTAAGACCTGCTAAAGACCATATGATTTTTTATTATGTCCTGATAATGATATTTCAAAAGGGAGTCCTTTCTTTCACATGACTGTATACACACAAACAAATAACAGAATATACATATCAATATTACGTCACTGAAATATCTGCAATGTAATATACGGCTTAATTTAATTTAATGTAAAATAAGCAAGATTAAAAAAAGAATTCGGTCAAAAGTTTAGAATATTTAAAAAAAAATGTTTTTTCTATTTTTATATATTTTAAAATGCAATTTAGTCATGTGATGGCAAAGCTGAATTTTCAGCGTCATCTTCAGTCACATGATCCTTCTGAAATCATTTTAATATGCTGATTTAGAGCTCAATTATCACCAATTATGATAGATGCTCAAATATTAATAATGGTTCTTATTATTATCAATGTTGCAAATATTTTTGTGGAAACTGTGATACATTATCTGATGAAAAGAAAGTTAAAAATAACAGCATTTATTTGAAATATAAATGTTTTTTTTAACACCATAAATGTCTTTACTGTCACTTTTAATGAATTGAATCCGTCCATGCTGAATTAAAGTATTCATTTAATTTTTCTTTAAAAAAAAATGCACTTACCCCAAACTTTTTAATGGTTTATTTCATCCATTATTTATTTATTTTTGCTTGAGGCCTCTTCCTGTTTTACTATGTTGGTACTGTTTTGTTTTTGTCTAGGCTGTAAGTAAATCATTGAAGGAGAGGATGGCAGAGGGAGGACTCTTGGCCCCTTTATATAAATTGCTTTATATAAAATGTTTCCAGTAATAAATCTTGAAACAGCAACAGCTAAGCGTGCTTGGGATAACCACACAGCCCCGATCAACATTTCCTTCTCTATTTCCATTAAGGCTGGGCTTCTCCCAGCATGCATTAGTTACAGAAACACTCCTGAATTAGGTCGACAGAATAATGCATACGTCTTTGTTGATGCAAACGCACAGAGATAGGTTACTATACTTTACTGGGAGCAGCTGTTATCAGACAGTATAGAGTGAAAAAAGAGTGAATTCTGTTATTTGACGAAGAGCCAACCGGAGCAGAAAATCTGGCCCATGGAGGACTAACAGACTCGTGACCTTTATCTGCATTTACTGTGTTTGTTTGTTGGTGGAAAGGAAAAGCTAGTCTCTCCCATGAAATTCCATTCATTTTGAAACAATAACACATTGCTTCCGCTTCTATTTTTGGTCTCTAACTCGTAATTTAGAGTGCACCGTTTTACAACTTTGCATTAGAGTCTGAAAAATTTAACCATATAGCAAAGTGTACAAAAGTGCTGTAATATGTATGAATTGAAGGTCTTTTCAGATCACTCTGTGGGGATCATTATCCTCCCATAGTGCAATATAAAGTGTCATTGTGAAACCTAAAGTTTTTTGTGAGAAAACTCATTTGTGAGATTCACAGTTACATTTCAGAAACAAAGTCGCATTTGCAAGATTTAAAGCCACATTTATGATAAGCACGTTGTAACGATGTTTGTTCGTGTGGGAAGAAGGAGGCGGGAACCGGCGAACAATAAACAACAAACTTTAATCAAAAAGAATACAAACTTTTTTTTGAAAGTGAAAGTGAAAAAGTGAAAGTAAAAGCGGCAGCCCCTCACGGACGACTGCCGCACACACATAACAAAACATAAATAAAACACAAATTAAAATCCAGGCCTGGTCCTCTCTCGTCCTTTATTTGAGTCGCTCGTCCTTTTATGTCTCCGTGCTCCCTCATGAGAGGACTCGAGACCGGTGTGCCTCGCAGGTGACGTTCATTCTCAATCACGCACACCGATCTCGCTCGCTCCTCCCATGTCTCTCGCTCGTCCACCTCGCCACATACCCCCAACACCCCTCGTAGGCCGGGGACTACCCCGCGTCTACGCCTACTCCCCCCCCCGGGGAGCCCAATCTCGGCGTCCGGGGATATGGGCCGGCGAGCCGAGAGAACGGGAGACGGAGACCTCCAGAGCGACCGGACGAGAGAGTGAAGAGAGAAAAAAAAAAAAAAAAAATTAGTCCGGTTCCCTGACACACTGCCGCTCGGTCTTCAGCCCGCCGAGAGGCTCTTCCTCGCGGTGCCATGCGATGGCACTGGACGCTCGGTGGACGGCTCGATCCTCCTCCGCCCCCTGGCGGCCGGCGGTGGCTCCTCCTGTCGAGGGCAGCCGGCAGCGAGTCCCGCGCGCTCCCTGCTCCTCCCCAACATGGCGGATGGACGCAGGCTCCGGCCCATGGCGAGCGCCGGCAACTCCTCCTTTCCCTCTAGGACGGCAGCCACCCCACCTCGACCCAGGGGCACGGCAGCGAGCTCTCCGTCCCACCGGATCTTCATTCGCTCCAGCACCACCGCCTTGGGCAGCTCCTCGCGGTCTTCACCCATCCGCGCTGCCCGACCTCCTCAGCACCGCGATCCCCCTCAGCAGCGAGGGCTCTTCGACAGCATGTCTCTCCTTCCTCCCGGGTTTCGGCACCAATGTAACGATGTTTGTTCGTGTGGGAAGAAGGAGGCGGGAACCGGCGAACAATAAACAACAAACTTTAATCAAAAAGAATTCAAACAAAGTGAAAGTAAAAGCGGCAGCCCCTCACAGACGACTGCCGCACACACATAACAAAACATAAATAAAACACAAATTAAAATCCAGGCCTGGTCCTCTCTCGTCCTTTATTTGAGTCGCTCGTCCTTTTATGTCTCCGTGCTCCCTCATGAGAGGACTCGAGACCGGTGTGCCTCGCAGGTGACGTTCATTCTCAATCACGCACACCGATCTCGCTCGCTCCTCCCATGTCTCTCGCTCGTCCACCTCGCCACACACGTAATGCTTATATTTCTTACATTTCTGAGATATAAAGTCAAATTACTAGCCTGATGTCGTCAAACTCAACTCTCGTCAGAATATGAGTCTGATACTGCTCCATTGAGCTGTGATTATGGGGCGTGTTTCAAGCGAACCAGGAAAGACCTCAATTGGATAGACCTACAACCAATCAGAGCAACGGAGCGACGCATAGTTGTCAACAGAACTCAACTGCACGCACGCTGGAAGAAGCAGAAGAAGAAGTTGAGTGTAAACGATCTTTGCCTGTGTTTTAAAAATAATTTAAGGATACATGGAGTACTTACATGATCATCATTTTTGAGAGAAATAGTAAAGGTGAATGCATACACGAACAAGTTCTCAGTTTAGGATAAGAACGAATTTAACCCAATTGCTCTTTGGTGACGTGAATGCTTACGATACTGTTTATCATCTGTCCATTATCGTATAAAGCCCGCCCTGACAATTTCATTGGTCCCTAACAGGTCCAGTTCGGGCATAGTTGCTCCACAACGGATCATGTCCAGACCGAATTTCCCGTACTCAAATGTTGTGAACGGGGCTAAATTCGGCTGGCAAACAGGCTATCAAATTACGAGAAACAAAGCCGAATTTACGAGATTCACATTATGAGAAACAAAGTTGTATTTGAAAGATTTACATTACGGAAAAAAAACTATGCAATTTTATATTTTCCATAAATATAGTAAAGTAACTGAAAAACAAGTTGCAGACAGTTTCAAAGTAGGTAATGGAGACACAGCATTTAGAAACACCAGTGGTATGATATATTTTCAAGAGCTCATCTACACCATCCTAATTATGGATCATCTGCTCAGCATCATAATGACTCTTGTTATATGGGCTGTGAATAGGTTTCATCAACTGTGGATGACAATTTACAAAATAGGGCTGTGGGTCATTTAAAATAATTTTGGAATTGTATAAAATGATAAATAAATCATAATGAACCAACTATCTCATGAACTATTACATTTTATATGCATCAAAGTGTATTATAAATACAGCACAAAAAAGGTTCTAGCTATTCCCATATCCTCGGGCATCTGTTTAACATATTTTTGTATTTGTCTAAGCACTCATTTCATTGTGCTTTGTTTACACACTTAATAGTCATCATGAATATCAAGAACTGTATATGACTTACACCCAATCACACCAACACATGCCTGGAGGGTGAATCATCTATCTCTCTCTCTATATATATAATATAATGTAATTAATACAAATAACTTGTTCACTTTTTCTAGGCCTGCTATGGCATTAGATCCATCCACTCAAATAACATTATGAACAAAAAAGTATCTAAAGACTTCATTCAGAGAGGTCGGTTGCCATGAAACAAACATTTAACTGGAAAATATGCCCTAACCTTTATCGATGGCTAAAGGGATATCCGGTTTATACACTAATAATTGATATGCTGTGACCTGTCATTCTGAGGACAGTTGCTGTGGGTGTCACTCTGCCTCCAACTCTCAGCTGTATCAGCTGTATCAGCTCAGGAATATATTCCTCCTAAAAGATAAATTTACCTCTTCTTTTCTGCAGTTGCACTTCAGGGCACATTATGTAACTGTTTTGCAACTGGATCCATCATTGTCATGCCATTCTGTTCCGTCTGTGTTTGTCTAGGAGTTCAACAACTGTCTGCTTTGATACACTTTCTCCATCTCCCTGTATCAGAGCACTTGTTCATTTATACTTTAGTGATAAACAGTTCCTCTTGAGGAGATAAAAGCACAATAAGTAAGATTTTTGGATTAAAATATCTAAAAACAACAAGCAATCTTTTATATTTTGCTGACTTGTGTACTTACACTGTCCCAAATGTTTCCAACAATATTTAAATCCAGAGACATAAGCAATGTTAACCAGGACATGGACCGTGTCCGTGCGTCGCCTATCAATGACATCATACTTGCGTTACCCTCAATTTTGTAGAAATCATGGAAACACCAAAGACGCTTTAATATATTATGTGGTTTATTAGACAGGTCAGCAACTTTTTGTATACATTCATCGACAGAACCCAAATCATTGTTATATAGCTCAACAAAGTCTTATTGTTTAAATCTCGTTTTCTTGATTTACCATGAGTACCATGTTTACCATGCCTAATATCGATCCAGCTTACTGCAGTGTGCAACAAATGTCTCATAGCAGTAGCTATTAGTATATATAGCTATATAGTAGCACACAGAGTATCATTATAAAATAACTTTCAACACAATCAAATAATGTATCTAATATGATAAAACAGTGCTGCGTTACCCCGAAGTTGTCGTCTGCAGCATAATAACAGCTCCACTGCTCTCGAGCCGTGTGCCGCGCTTGTCTCTCATTAGCAATTGCCCCAGCTGGTCTATCAGGCATTTAACAACTGGACAGTGTCACGACTGGTGTGGTAAGTAACACGCATAAACAGGAAAATACTAGAATAATTCTTTATTATAGATCTTTGATATAGATATAGATCTCTGGAGTTACTGTCATGCATATAATGAAAGGATCCAAGAGCAGAGATTACAAGAAACAATAGTCTTTAATAAAAAGTCTAAACAAGGCAGTCTGTCGTTACGGCACACAGAACTGGGTGAAACAAACACAGAATAAGCAGAGATGATCCTGTCTTGAAGAGGTAAATGAAAAAGTAATCCAAAAAGAAGGTAGTTCACTTGTGGGTGTCTTAGACAGAGAAGGACCACGAAAGTCCAATTGCAGCAGTGGCGAGACACAGACAAAACTCAGGTGCAAGGCTGTACCAGACAAACAAGACAAGGTGAGTATCTCCCAAACAGATCTGGCATGAAGGAAGCTGCAGACATGAAGCATGACATGAAACAATAATCCGACAAGAAGCACTAAGAGCAAATACTAGTTAAAGGGTGAGCACTAATAGCAAAGTAGGAACAGGTGTAATCGCAAGGCAGTGAGAGTGCTGATTGTGATGACTAACAGGTGCAGGTGGAGAGAGAGAGAGCAGACAAACAGGAGTGTGTGTGTGTGTGTGTATATAAACCTGAAACAATCAGTAGAGGCAAAAAGATAGGGAAGCAGGAAAGGAATAACCTGACAGTACCCCTCACTCAACGAGCGCCCCCAGGCACTCCCGAGGGAGGAGCCTGACGAGGCCGGTAGAAGTCATCAATCAACGAGGGATCCAGGACGTCCTGGGCCGGAATCCACCGCCTCTCCTCAGGACCGTACCCCTCCCAGTCCACCAAAAACTGGTGGCCACGCCCCCAAGGACGGACATCAAGGAGCCTGCGGACTCTGAAAATAGAAGCCCCCTCGCCAACAGGAGGAGGAGGAAGGGAGGGACGGGTGGGCGCACGAATAACGTGTTTAAATGCAAGAAACATGAAAAACCGGATGAACCCGACACAACTGACGGGACAGCCTGAGTTTAACAGCGACAGGGCTGATAACCTTTACCACCGTGAAGGGCCCGATAAATCGAGGCATGAGCTTGAGAGACGCTTCTTGAATGGGCAAATTGCGGGTGGATAGCCACACCTTCTGACCGCAGATATACCTGGGAGACCTAACTCGGTGGCGATTAGCGGCTTGGCGAGTATGTGCCCTGGTCCGACATAGCGCAGATCTCACTCTCCTCCAGGTTCGCTTACACCTCTTAATAAAAGCTTCGACGGACGGAACTGAGGCCTGAGACTCCTGCGTTGAAAACACAGGAGGTTGGTAACCGAGACAACCCTCAAATGGAGACAAACCAATAGCGGAGGACAGAAGAGAATTGTGAGCATATTCGGCCCACGGCAGCTGATCGTACCATGATGCAGGATTCTGTGAAGAAAGACTATGCAACATCCGACCAAGGCTCTGATTGGTCCTCTCGGCTTGCCCATTAGTCTGAGGATGGAATCCTGATGACAGACTGGGGGAAGCCCCTATAAGAAGACAGAATTCCTTCCAGAATGCAGAGGTGAATTGAGGACCCCTGTCAGACACAATGTCTGAAGGGAGACCATGGATCTTGAACACGTGATCCACCATAATCTGAGCGGTCTCTTCTGCAAACGGCAACTTAGGGAGCGGAATAAAATGCGCAGCTTTAGAAAAACGGTCCACGACAGAGAGAATGACAGTATTACCAGCCGAAGAAGGCAGCCCGGTAACAAAATCCAACGCGACGTGAGACCAGGGGCGAGAAGAGGTCTTAGAAGACCCGCAGGATGATTATTACTCGACTTAGTCTGAGCACAGATAGAACAAGCAGCAACAAAATGGCCCCCAGCGAAGAACCGTAGGGCGAGCGGCTTCGGGAACGAATAATGTACCTCTGACGAGTCGAACTGTCGAGAAAGAGCGTCAGGCTTGAGGTTCTTAGAACCAGGTCTAAACGAAATGGAAAAATCAAAACGATCGAAAAACAAAGCCCAACGGGCCTGACGGGCGTTAAGACGCTTCGCAGAGCGGATGTACTCAAGATTGCGATGATCTGTCCAGACTATGAATGGGACACTGGGTCCTTCAAGCTAGTGTTGCCACTCACCCAGCGCCAGACGGATCGCCAAGAGCTCTCGGTTACCAACGTTGTAGTTACGCTCCGCAGGTGAGAGGCGATGGGAGTAGAACGCACACGGATGCACCTTGTCATCATCGGAAGACCGTTATGACAAGATAGCTCCCACCCCAATGTAGTGGGAGTGCCGATATAAACCGAGAATAGTGCCGAGAATAAAGCGCCGATAAAAATTGGCAAATCCCAGAAACCGTTGAAGGGCGACTCGAGAATCTGGGACTGGCCAATCAAGAACCGCACAAACCTTGTTAGGGTCCATGCTGATCCCCTCCGTTGAGATAACGGAGCCGAGAAATGTAACCGACTGGGCGTGAAAGATGCATTTCTCAGCCTTGACAAATAGGCGGTTCTCTAACAAACGCTGCAAGACACGACGGACGTGTTGAATGTGAACCTGGGGGGATGGCGAGAAAATCAAAATATTATCCAAATAAATTAATACAAACACGCTTAGCATGTCTCGCAAGTCATCGTTTACCAAGGCTTGAAAAACCGCGGGAGCAGTGACCAGCCCGAAAGGAAGGACCCGATATTCAAAGTGCCCCACGTGAGTGTTAACCGCGGTCTTCCACACGCCCCCCTCCTTGATACGCACCAAATGGTAGGTGTTGCACAAATCTAACTTGGTGAATATCTTTGCACCCTGTAGGATCTCAAAGGCTGATGACATAAGAGGCAAGGGATACCGGTTCTTGACTGTTATGTCCTTCAGCCCTCAATAATCGATACAGGGACGCAAAGAACCATCCTTCTTCTTAACAAAGAAAAACCCAGCACCGGCGAGCGATGACGGAGGAACAATGATTCCCGCATCGAGGGATTCTGAGAGGTATTTAACCAGAGCCTCTCGCTCAGGTGCTGAAAGGGAGTACAATCTGCCACGAGGGGGCGTAGTGCCAGGGAGAAGCTCAATCCCGCAGTCATAAGGACGGTGAGGCGGTAAGGAGATCGCCCGGGAACGACTGAAAACCGCCCGCAGATCATGGTACTCCTCCGGGACTCCAGACAAATCATCAGGCTCCTCCTGGAACACAGAAACCAAACAATTTACATGACAAGACAAGTTCCAAGAATGAATAGACCCCTTAACCCAATCAATCTGCGGATTATGCTGGATAAGCCAGGGATGCCCTAAAACAATCGGGGTAAAGGGAGACTGAAAAACAAAAAAAGAAATAGTCTCTTGGTGGTTGCCGGAGACGGTGAAACTCACCGGACAGGTGATGCGGCGAACTGAAGAGAGTTCTCTGCAGTCCAGAGCAAAGACGGTAGTGGAGTCAGATAAGTCGACCAAGGGAATCTTGTGTTCACGAGCCCATCCCTCGTTGATGAAGCATCCCTCAGCTCCCGAGTCGATAAGGGCAGAACCAGTAGTTGAAGAGCCCGCCCAACGGAGTACAGCTGAGATCGTAGTGCGAGATCTGGGAGAGGATGAAATAGCAGAAGCGCTCACCAGTACTCCTCTTCCTACTGGTGAGCTCTGGCTTTTAACGTGCAAGATGAAGCGAAGTGCCCAGCCGTTCCACAGTAAAGGCAGAGACGATTGAGTGTCCGTTGTTGACGTTCCTCTAGAGATGCACATGCTCCCGACCTGCATGGGAACTGTTTCGGGCTGGTCACTAACGGGAACCGTGACGGAGGGAGAGACAAAACATGACTTGGAAAAAGAAGAACGAACTCGTCGCCTCTGCTCGAAACACTTATCCAGGCGAATGGCTAGATCGATGAGCTGATCCAACTGAGTGGGCAGCCCCCGTGCGTAAATCTCCCTCTTAAGGTCCAGGTTCAACCCCTCCAGAAAGCGAACGATTAGAGCAGGGTCGTTCCACTCACTAGTAGCCGCCAGAGTCCTATAGAGTAGTCTGCCACAGATCTCTTCATGTACATTTAAATAAAAATATATTAATACAATTTTTCATCTTTTGTACTTTTTTCAGCATCTCTAACTCATTGAATTTTTGAGCTAGTGCTCAAACCTGCATAAAAAGTACCCACATTTGTTTACTACAATTAGCACCAAACCAGCTTTTATAAGTTGAAGTCAAATGCATGCAAATGCCTTTGTTACAATCTACCCCACTGCCGAGTTAGGTTGAAACACATGATGGGGTAAGTTGTAACAATTACACAAAATAATTGAAATACAATGAAATACGATAAATAAATAAAAAACGTTTATTGAAAAAAAATTGGCTTAATAAACACTCAACATCCACCATGCCTGTGTAAATAAAATGTAGGTCTAACCAAAAGCACCGTCAATGCGTGTGTGAGTTTGTCTGTCAATGTGTGAATATTCTCAATCAGAGTCACATTATGACTAAACGTTTGCTAAGAAGTATTTCCTACTGAAGCAATGAAGCGATATTTGACCCTGGTAAGCGTATCCATAGCAGACTGTGGAAGGCAGTGGCCTTGGACGGCAACATGCCCAGTGCATTATGAGTGCTTTCCTTCTTATTTTGCAGATTTAGGCAGCCAAGTTTTATTTAAAGCCCATTTTGCCAGCAGTGAAGTACCCCTTTAAGTATATATTTATAGATGTATATATGTGTATGTGTATATATATGTAGATGTGTATATGTATATACGTAGGTGTAGGCATATGTGTTATTTAAAGGAAAGCAAGAATTAAAGGGGTAGGAGTACATAAGTTTTACTTCTTCCTACTAGAAGCATGTTTATACAGGAAAGTAAGATACTTTGCTGTTTTCTTTTAAAATTTATATTTGTTCTTTACTTTTTTTTCTTTTAAAATGTTTGAACATTATTGAATTTTATTTTTTTTCTTCTCTCATGTTCGAAATAAAGATATCAAATCAAAAAATCAAAAGTACTCTTAAGTGGCCATTTATTTAAATAATATTACATTATCTGCATGAACAGTTAAAGCGGTGGTAAACCACGATTTCACTATTCTAACTTTAGCTAGCGTGTAATGTTGCTGCTTGAGCATAAACAACATCTGCAAAGTTACAACGTTCAAAGTTTAAAGCAAAGGGAGATATTTGCTTTTAAAGAAATCAGTTTCTAAGAACTACAGCAAACGGCCAGTAGGCGACTACACACATTCCTCAAGGGTTGGTGACATCAACAGGCTCAATATTTACATAAACCCCTCCTCCGAGAATATTAAATAAGGGGGGGTGAGGCCATTTTGTATCGCGGCGCTGTTGTGGTATAGTTAGGCTGGAGTGTTGTTGCCGCGATGCCAAGGAAACGCTGTTATTTTCATCCGGATTGCAGGTCTGGGGTACTTGCTCTGTTCAGCCTTCCTTGGGACGGGGGTGCGTTGCAGAGCGTTTAACATACAGCATGTTATACGCACGTGTGTTTGAGACGGGGAACAGGCGTGAAAAAAACACTGCCGGTGCGTGGATGCACGACGCGCGCGCTGGACATTTCACGGAGGACAACTTCCACAAACTTTAAGAGTTCAATGCAGGATATGTGCAACGGCTTGTCCTGAAAGCTGGATTTACAAACAGAAGCTGTTTACGGGCCACAACCTGTAAGTCTGATTTATATTTCATCGATGTGTTTTCCTGTAATAGGTTGTAGCAAGGAAGTAAACAGATGACAGCGCTGTTCTGCAAACCAGTCTGTTAAATGCTCATTAATACTTACAAACACAAACGTTAAAATCTCAACAGCGAACCTGGCATTAGTGTAAATGATTCTTTGATTAGAGCTTTTATGTATTGTTTATCTACAGGCATGCTAAACATGGTTCTGTGTTTGATTTGGCTAACTTACTAGTTAAAGCCAGTGCTTAGTGTTCGTTTTGGGTTAGTTCTTGCGACAGATATTTGGCTATAATCGTTCTAAAAATACAAAAGTTAAAGTGCCATTCAGTAGCGATCACTATAGATCCGCAGTCTTTACTCTTGAGGACTGAACAGGTTCTGCTCGATCATCTTCACTCAAATGTTCTGGGTCTGATTCGGGCTCATATGGTTTTATTGACGCCGTTGTTTCTAATACTGACCAAAGCACAGCCTCCGGTAAAGGTAAGGGGCGTGACGTTTCCGACAAACGTGCACTGTGGTTAGCGAATCACAACACACTGGGCCAGCTAACCAATCTGAGCCCATCGCGTATTTTTGAGGGACTGGCTTCATACAACCCGGAAAGCATCAAACCGTTTTACAAGGAGGGACAGAGCAGTGTAGAATAAAGGTCAAATATATGAAAAAACGAAGCATGAACACATGTTACAGTGCACCCCACAAACACAGTCAAGCCTTCAAAAGAATGTGTTTTACCACCCCTTTAAAAAAAATAGTTTGAAGTAGACTTCATGTGCTTATTCAGTACAATGAAGTGCACTTCTTTTTCACTAGGCAGCACATCTAATGTTTGTTTCTTCATCACACATCAATGCATTGTCATAAGGCATGCTAAGTGTATTCTGAATGCTGTGGTCAAATGTGCAAGAGTTCACCAAGAGTACAGCGATTCTGTCCTCCAAACCCCATTAAGCTGCCAAGAGGGTGGCATATTCGTGCTCACAGACTAGACTCGCATTTGCAATTCAGATTTTTGTCATGCACAAAAGAGAGAGTGTGGCATTTCAATAATCTTCCATTAACAGATTGTGGATACGTTTGTCAACAAGTATAGGCTACTCTGTTTCACCTCAACATCATCAGCTTCTCAAACGTGTTTGTGACATAATCTTAGATAATGATGATGATTATTCCAATATGTTGAGCCAGGATCCATTTTTAAAACAACCTTATTTTGAACCCATATTGCTTTTATTTAGGCTACCATTAAGGTTCCAACATCATTAATAGCAACAGTTCTCCATAATCTCACTTCTTGCTGATTTGCCACCCATTTTTAGCACATTCTATTTTTATGGTATAGTTCATAACAATATGGATCCGGATACATTAAATATTTCACACGTTCTGACTGCCTTATTAATTATAAAAGGTTTTACTGCATTTGGCTTCATATTATTCAAATCTTGTCTCGTTCCTGAGAACTCCACACAGCAAGCCAAAAGCCAACGTTTACCTTTATCAAAATATGTTTTCCGACATAGATTTGACTAACTAATTTATTTACAGATAGGAAATCCATAAGTTAAATAACGTTTTTTGGGGGACTATCATTTAAGGCTGTAGAAATATATCATAGTCATATTTTTGGTGTTGATAAATCGAATATAATTGGCTCATACGTGTGTTGAGCTCATACATGTGGCGCATTGTCAAAAGCGTTGTCTAAATCTTTTCGAGACGTGCTGTGTTTAGCGTCACAAAAACATGAATACGAATAAGAGCTCTCTCTCTCTCTCTCTCTCTCTCTCTCTCTCTCTCTCTCTCTCTCTCTCTCTCTCTCTCTCTCTCTCTCTCTCTCTCTCTCTCTCTCTCTCTCTCTCTCTCTCTCTGTTGTTTCTTCTCCTATGCTCTGTCTCAACCTCGTCTCGCTGTTGATCCGTCTCTAAAATGATCGCAGACGCACATCAGATGTTCAGGATTCATGTACCTGGATGTTATACCTCGACGATGTCATTTGGATGTAAATAGGTTACCCCGTGGACAGAGACGACACAGAAAGCTAGATTACCTAACCTTCCTGAAGCTTTAGTTATTGTGTTCTGAAAAGCAAAACATCATGGATCTGTCATTTATGGCCGCGCAGGTAAGACCTTTCACTCTTTCTTCGAGCCATCAGAAAGACACAGTCGTAAAGTCAACTTGAACTTCATGTGGAACTCATTACAAACTTCAGCTTATCATATCAGCAAAACTAATTTCTTCGATTTGTATTGTCTATACTGTGGGGTCCAAAACTCCAAGACAACATTATTTGAGATTTAAAATACGTTTTGTACACAATAAACATAGAGTTTCAGGATTTTCAGGAATAAACGTTATTTAATATAGGCTACATTTTGTGATACTAAGTATGTGAACTGCTTTTCTCAAAATGTCACGTTTTTTTCCCCCCATGAAGCACAAGACCTTTGTAACATTCTCAAATAATGCTGGGTAACATGGATCATCAATTTCTGCAACTTGTGGAGTTCATGACAAGCCAAATACTCATTCTTCATATTGACGCACTTTAAAAATTCAACCTGTATCCATGTGATTAGCCTACTTCATCAATATTTTAAAAGGCAGGTGCACTTATTGTCACTGTGGCAGTCAGTAACTATATATATATATATATATATATATATATATATATATATATATATATATATATATATATATATATATATATATATATATATATATATAGTTACTGACTGATTGTATATATATATATATATATATATATATATATATATATATATATATATATATATATATATATATATATATATATATATATATATATATATATATATATATATATATATACAATTCCAAAAATATCAAACGATCTAGCAGCCATTTAATAAACAGTGATTACGATCTTACTGTTATGCAGAAATTCATAAAAAAGATGACAAAATGACAGACAGATAAAGGCATAAGCAAAAAGCATACATGCATTTATAAAATTACCCTTTGTTTATTGCTTCATCCACTCATTTTAATTTATTGCAATTAAATCAGTCCTAAACATGCATATATGCAATTTTAATAGATTTGATCAATAATTATTGCATTTATTAGACCATGAGATTGTGAGTGCAGTGTGCATGATTCAGAGAGCAATAAAATTAAGAAATGATAGGAACAACTGCAGCTTTTGTAATGAGCTGTAAAGCAATTATTGGTGAAAGGGTAATGGGAGAGAACAGCAATGCTCAAGCTTTATAGTCATGTTTATTTCCTTGTGTTTCATTAACTTGGCAGAAAAAAAATCTTAAGGCAAAGTATTGTCTTTTAAAATACTGCAGCAGAGGAAAGTTTTCGAAAAGAAAACTCCTAATGAAATGTGTGGTAACACTTTACAATAAGGTTCATTAGTTAACATTAATTAACTACATTAGTAAAAATGAACTAATAATGAATTGCACTTATAAAGCATTTATTTATCTTTGTTAATTCCCTGCCAGCGTTTTAAAAAAAAGTTGCCAGCCACCGCCAGGGTTTTTGATCATTTTCACAAAAATGTAATGGCCGATAGAATATTTTGTTGTATTAATGTCTGAGCATGCAATATATCAAAAGAAAAAGCAGACCCTCTGCTTTTAAACAACAACAACAAAAACGTTTTATTCTAGCTTCATGCATTCCTTTTTTATCAACCCTTAAATATGGATAAGTTTCATAAAAAAGCAACATTTTGAACAAAAAGCTGAGAAAATCACGTTTTTGTCGAAGACTACATCCACAGACAGATGGAGTAGATTGAGTCCATCAACACCCCTAATGCTTGCATAGTCCTATAGCTCGTCCTGGGTCGACATTTCATTCATTAACATTAGGCAGTTTGATTTATTTGATGTTTAATGTTGATGATCACGTTATTTTACATATGCGTCTGCTTACATACGATCGATAGCTTTGCATCTTCCTCCTCGCCTGTGTTCTGATCAGGAGATTCTGTACTCATTCAGAAGATGCGTAATAGCGTATAACTGTGAAAACTTGGGAAACCCGGAAAATTCTGTTTGTCAGGGAAGCGTTTTCTCACAAATAACAGAAAATTCTTTGTTTGGCAGGGAAAGAGTTAATTTCAACCTTTACTAATTCATTATTAAAATCTTGTTAACATTAGTTAATGCACTGTTAACTAACACGAACAAACCATGAACAGCTGTATTTTTTTATTAACTAACGTTAACAAAGATGAACAAATACAGTAACAAATGAACGGCTCATGGTTAGTTCATGTTAGTTAATACATTAACTAATGAAACCTTATTGTAAAGTGTTACCAACAGTGTTTTATAAGCCAATACTCTGTTATTAACTAATGAAACCTTGTTGTAAAGTGTTACCAATAGAGTTTTATCAGTCAATACTCTGTTATTTCACAGTGCTTATTTTGGATGAAGACTTTCTTGTAGGCAAACAAGCGAGATGAGTTCTGCTTGGAGCCACATCAGAAAATTGCACTGACAGGGTCATTTAAAAGGATGTATCTAAGCGAAGTGAACATCATTGCAACATCAGCCAAGGGGAGCAACTAAACTACCCTTTCCCTCTTACTGGATGGACTATGGGAATAACTTGGTGTGTATCACAGACTAGATTGTGCTGTATATGGATTTGATCCAAGGCCAGACAGAGATGGGTTGCAGGGCATCAAAGAGTGATCCCTCCATTCGTGTTGTGTCTTCTCTCAGTGTCATTGCTCTTGACAGCCAAGAGGCAGAAGCTTTAATATTAATGTCTGAGACTAACTTAGAGCCATGCTAAGGTCCAAATTAGCCTGCCAGAACAGTACTATGCACCAAGAATATACATTACCCTTATAAAGTCACATCTAATAGGTACGTTTTGGTTCTGACTGATTTCTGATGCCAAGTCTGGTTTATTTCAGAACAGTCCATGTAACTGTACAAAATGGATTGAAGTCTTTAGTTTCTATAGTTTCTATATACTATATGACTCTCAGTGGAGAGTTTTAGAGTTGGGCCAAATCATAATATGCAGCATTTCAAGGCTAAATGATTTTTCAGTTTGGTTTCATCCCTCATTTGTGCCCTTGATGCAAATTAATCTTTGGCTTTATGTGTTTTGACAAGTGATAAAAGATGGCTGTGGTTTCTTACAATGGACCTGATTGCTAGCGAGATTTCTACTAATTGTCCAACTTCCCTCATTTATCTCTGATAGTGTTGGATCTCTGCCTTTAATTGAATTGCTTAATTTTGCTCAGATGGTGTGGAACAATGAGGTTTTTTTTTTGTTGGTAGAAACAATCTAAACTACACTATGTTGGCAAAAGTTTTAGGATGCCTGCCTTTACATGCACATGAAATGTAATGACATCCCATTCTTAATCCATAGCAACCCATTCTCACTCCCAAGGCATCAAAATCCGAAGCATGGTCAAGTGCTTTCAGCGTCACAATAAAGACGCCAAAGTCACCCCTAGGCGTCACTATATTGACGCGCTGAGTGCTCCATTGATTTCAGTTGTTTACCCAATGCGTCAGATCAAGACGCATTTTATTCTTTAAATTTGTAAAAGTATACATGATTTTATTAATAGTTTATTCATATTTAAAGGTTACTTTTATATTTTGGAGCAGCTAACCCAACTCCTACCCTAAACCTACCCACTCCTAAACAATATAGAAACACATAACAGGCAAATAGAAGTACAGTCACATCTATTTATTGCAAAAACTGACTAAAAACAGTATAAAAGTATTAACTCATGTTGCATTCCAAGTCTTCTGAAGTCACACGATGTCTTCATGTAAATAACAGAGTTGATCTTAATGTTTTAATTGCTGAGATGATGATCCCGCCGCTCCGTGAACGCACTCATTCATATCTCATTCAAATAATACACACGCCTCTTTAGTATGACGCATTCGGTCACAAGACACACGAGAACCAATTACATTTTACAATCAAAGCTGACGTAATGACGCAATTGGTCACGAGACATACTAGAGCCAATGCAATTTCACTATGAAAACTGACGTAACGGGCGGCAATATTTGAAATTTTATGTGTTCGTGATCTTCTGCGGATGGAGACGCTGATCGCTTTTGGGGATTTCCTTCACACAAATCAATCGCTTGGCCTCGGAATATTTGTATTTTTTGAATAAATTGTGCATGCAGTTGACTCTGCCTGTTATATCTGCGTTTTATACCACACAAATGGGTAGGTTTAGGGATGGAATGGGGTTGGGTTACATGTTAAAACGTGTCTAGATAGCGTAAATAAAATGATGCTGGCTGATTAAATTGAGAATCACAGTCCAACATGTCATAATGGCAAAATCATAACCCAATATATGATCATCATGACGATAACTTTCCCATGCCCAACGCGTCTGTTTCTGACGCCAAAGATTTCTCATTGAAATTAATGGAGCACTCGGCGCGTCAATATAGTGACGCCTAGGGGTGCCTTTAGCGTCTTTATTGTGACGCGGAAAGCACTTGACCATGCGTCGGAATTTGACGCCTTGGGAGTGAGAACGGGTTGTCCATAGTGTTTAATGGAGTAATGGAGTTGGCCCACCCTTTGCAACTATAACAGCTTCAACTCTTCTGGGAAGGTTTTCCACGAGGTTTAGGAGTGTGTTTATGGGAATTTTCAGACCATTCTTCTAGACGTGCAGTTTTGAGGTCAGGTACTGATGTTGGACTAGAAGGCCTGACTCGCAGTCTCAGCTCTAATTCATCCCAAAGGTGTTCTTTCGGGTTGAGGTCAGGCCAGACCAGTCAAGTTCCTCCACACCAAACTCTCTCATCCATGTCTTTATGGACATTGCTTTGTGCACTGGTGTGCAGTCATGTTGGAACAGGAAGGGGCCATCCCCAAACTTTTCTCACAAAGTTGGCAGCATACAATTGTCCAAAATGTCTTGGTATGCTGAAGCATCAAGAGTCCCATTCACTGGAACTAAAGGGCCAACCCCAACCCCTGAGAAACAACCCCATACCATAACCCCCCCTCCACCAAACGTTACACTTGGCACAATGCAGTCAGGCAAGTACCGTTTTCTGGCAACCGCCAAACCCAGACTCGTCCATCGGATTGCCAGAAACGTGATTCGTCCCTCCACAGAACACATCTCCACTGCTCTAGAGCCCAGTGCCGGCGTGCTTTACACCCCTGCATCTGACACTTTGCATTGCACTTGGTGATGTAAGGCTTGGATGCAGCTGCTCAGCCATTCCATGAAGCTCTCTACGCACTGTTCTTGAGCTGTCCTCTATGCTTTCCAGCACCTCTTTCGCCACCTCATATAAAGGTCAGATATTATAGCGAAAGTGGCTGATTCTTTTAGCTCTATATTGTCTGATCACTTTTGGTTATAGTTATGAGTCTTTGGCATATAGCCGTTGAGCCCTTTAGATTGGTAATTATTTTACTCAAGTAATGTGACCTCAGATTACTTTTTTGTGTTGGTGCACACAATTTCTTCATACTACCAGAGTAGATGTCATGACCAGAATTCTTAGTCTTTATGACTTCATGACTTAAGTTTGGCTGTCTCATCACAGTCCAGTTAGTCCCTTTTGGAAATGCCATAAACCCACCATCTGCCTGCAAAAAAACATTATTGGTCTCAACACACTTCAAGTCCCTTTAATGTGCAACATCCATTTGTTGTTTCTTTACAGACTTTGGAAACCTGTGCTTGTTTGTTATTTTCAACAGTCCACATTGAATGCTTTCCCTGATGCATGCTTTGTGTCCAGCAAAAGAAAAGAATATCCTCATTTTGCCTGTGCACATTTTCATCAGCCTTTGAACCTCACCACGTGCATATCAGCTTCATTTTATTTCCCTATAGGCTCATGGATGCTTTTTTATTCTTTACTCTGTCTTATTTGTGTGATGGCTTTGCAGAGATTTAGCCTTGGGTCTATCTGTAGAGTCTCTGACAGTCATTGAATCCCTAATGCATGCTACACGTTTGTGGGCAGTTCTTCTTTGGGACAACTTTTTACTCTGTACTAGTAAAACTCCACAGTAATAATAAATGCTTTGGCTTTTTCACCTGGCCCTTGAACCTTGAACTTCATATATATATATATATGAAGACTTCAGATGCAAAAACCTCTTCTTTAAAATAAGCATTTTTGTCAGGCTTCTATGTATAGGTTTCTACCTAAGTACTGGTACTTCTAAATGGACTGAGGCTGGGATTTAGTGGGTTTGAAGTGAACGTATTTTATGAAAGTATACTACATGCGGAGAGCATTTACTCAGTATTGTTATTACATTTTTGACCGAAGTGGCTTTTAGAGGCTTTTGCAGCTGAACTCTTCATATATATAATTCCAAAAATATAAAATGATCTAGCAGCCATTTAATAAACAGTGATTACGATCTTACTGTTATGCAGACATCCATTTAAAAAAAGATGACAAAATGTATATACATACATATATATAATAATTATTAATTAAAACAGTGACCATTTTTGTTGTTGCATTTGCTAGGTAGCCAAACTTAACATTAACTGTTGTCTTCACAGACCTATTACACATGTTAAATCTATCAGGCCTAGTACACATGCTATAATTATCATTATTCAATTATTCATGTTAGCAACATGCTAAATCATGTTAACAACAATGTGATGTGATCTACGAAAAACCCACCACATGGTGAAATTTTACCTCTTAAAGGTTTTGGCACCATATGTAAGCTGGCTTTCATAGTTTGTCTGGAAAAAAAAGTTATGGTTATCTGATGTCGGCTGGTCGCTATGATTTTCAGGAACGGAATTTTGATAAAAACAGGTTTAAATAACCACCCATCGCCCCCTTTTTTTCCGCATAGACATGAAAATGCACTATCCAAACTGAAATGGTTGTAATTCAAGAATGCTTTGGAATACAGACCTAAGGTTGGTCTCGTTTTAAAGAAGACCTGTGGCAGATTATTGTAGAAGGTAAACGTAAGATGAAAGTAAAATAGAAAAAAGTTATAAAAGTTTAAGATTATGAGAATATAAAGTGTAAAAATATAATTGTTCATATTTTATAATAATATGTATTTTATAAAACATGTTTTACTCTAAAACTACTGGAAAATCAAAGTTGTGTTTCAAAATCTAGGGTGATGTATCAAAAAATTAGCTTTCAGTAAGATTTGGTTTTGGGTGCAGTACCAAACTTTTTCACTAGATGACATCCAAGCTCCGTTACTGACCATATAAGGGCACCTCCATTTCCATATCGTTTGAGAGATCTGAACGATATATTTCCATACGTTTCATACATTTTATGAAGTTGACATCAGTATATCAGACATAGTATGGGCAGTTTGGCTAGCCTGACAAGCCAGACCCACATCAAGATGTTGGGTCTGGAAACTCACCATTGACAGGGCTCAATCCGAGGGGCGGGATAAACGGTTGTCTTTCAAATTCCCTCTGCACGCAATTGGATTGCGCCATGAGCACCACAACCAACCAGAGCGAAGAAGAAGGTGAAGCCGAGCTAACGTTAGTTGATAGACTTTCGCCGTATCCGGTAGGCAAAACTTCGAACATATCTTGTTTTCTTAAGAATGACTTCAGTGCCGTTCTTTGTTCTTTTCTCAAAGAAAAGCTTAACTCCAAGTCTTTCAAGATTCAAGATTCAAGATTCAAGAGTTTTATTTGTCACATACACAGTTATATACACAATATACAACTGGCAGTGAAATGTAAACAGGTCCGCTCCATGGACAGTGCAAATAACAGTTACAAGAAATTAAATAGAAATAGAATAAAGTTAGAATAAAAAGTATTAACATAAGTAGAATTATAAATAAATCAAGTAAAAGATAAAAATAGGAAATAAGATAAAAATAAAAATATAAAAAATATGTGGATGATAAGTGAGATAAACTGTAGACTTAAAAATAAGTGGTTAACATAAAATATATAATATGTATATATAAAGAAGTATAATGTGCAAGGTTTATTACAGGTTGTTACGCAGTAACAATAGGGACGTAGAGTAAAGTGCAGTGCAATTGCAGTATGTGGATGTTAATGTTGAAAGACCGTATGTTTATGCGTGTGCGGGGGTGAAGTGAGTCACGTGACTGAGTTCAGGAGTCTGATGGCCTCCTGATCTCCAAGTCTTCCAGAGTCGCGGCCAAAGCCGATTCAAAAGAGCGCTGTTTGTCAGCTTTGTTTACGAGTAGCACGCGGAACCTCCGCATCTCTGCCGTGACATGCCGTCATTATATTAAGCCCGCCCACCGACTCTACACACGCTGTGATTGGCCTGACCAGAGTTTGGTTTTTCCAGCTCTCAGGTTGCTAGACTACACTCGCGGCAAAATTAATTTTCTGCCGCTAGGGTGCGTCTAGATTTCTAGGCTACAGTTTGGCAGTATTTGAGTTTGAATTCAACCTCTAATAAACACAAAAATAACGTGCATTATAGCTCACTGCTGCATCACAAATGGCGAATCTATAATTTTTTCCTTTATATTTAAAACATTTCCAGACCTTTTTTTTTTCAAAGCATTGACTGGGTGTAATATTTTGAACTCAAATAGGTTTCTTCTACCAATTTTTCTTTTGTGAGTGTGTGTGTGTGTGTTCATCCCTATGTAGCGAGTTAGCTCAAAGGGGAAATATGAATAATTATTCATAACTCATAATGATTATTCATTATGATTAATTATGAATATTTGAATCAGTTAATGAGATTAACTTGATGTAGCTACATTAAAATTACAATCAATCAGTTGATCCTGTGTACACTCATTATTGATTATTAATTAATTCTAAGAGAAGGGTATTTTTCATGACCACAGACAAATAATTATCCTTTAGCATTTACAGCGCTTAGAGCTTGTATGAAAAAATCAATAATTTAAGTGACAATTTATCTGCAGGCAGGGAGTCAGAACCAAATATATATTGTGCACAAGTTTTATTAACTAAATCACAAACACATAACTAATCTAACAAAAAATACATGCACAAGCACACACATACAGTACATGGGTTATGATATATATATATATATATATATATATATATATGTTTATGTATTTCTCAAGTGGTTATATATAGGCTATATGGGTTTAAGATGGTTTATGTGTCCCTTTTCAAAAATAATTAAGTGAGACTCACAACTCAATGTCTCATTCATCATGACTTGTTTCGTTATTGGATGAATCAGCGTTTGATTTCAATGATTCAATGACAAACACTTTTTAAACACTCACTTGTTGCCAGCCACCCTCTGGCATAACAATAAGCAATACAATACATAGAAGTGTCAAAATACTTTTTAAAAAGATGATTTACTCAAATTTTAATCAATAACGTGTTTATACCCAAACTATAAACCTGTATCCCCTGTTATTTAAATGTTTGTAAAACATGAATAATGAATTGAAAAGACAGTTTTTTTGTGAAGCTGCTTCATACATGGCATCTGCTCTCTCTGGATCACAGGCAGCACAAACGCAGATTTGAATGTTTCAGTGTGATGATCCTACTTTCAAAGGTAAACCAAAGTCTTAGTTTTAAACAGTTCCACATCACAAGCGTCAGAGGAGTGCGAGCAGTACATGTTTTGTCACTGCCCATATCAATAAATGAGAGCGTTGACATTGGAAGTGTGGCGTCCGACCCTCTCACAGTGCTGTGCCTTTGGCGCGGAACAGAGTGTTTTTAATTCATTCCTATGGAAGTTCATAGGAATAAATTGGAAATAGGCCTAATCGCTCTGCTCCGCTTGCTTGGCGCCAGTGGACACCCTTCATTCATTAACATGGGCAGCAAAACACGTGCTGTTCACACTCCGCTGATGCTTGCGATGTGAAACAGACATAAAAGACACAGCAGAATCGTGGTCATTTAGGAATAATATAGCATGGGTGTTTGAATTGAGATTGCGATCTTTTAACGATTAATCGTGCAGCTCTAATCCCTTGTATGTTTAAATAGCACAACTAGTGAAGTGTACTTTGTAGCTTACATTTAGAATAGCAAACACAGTGCACCTTATAGCATAATTAAACTGACTTCTCCTCTTCAGAAACTTCTTCATCATCCGATACTTCATCTCTGGATGTGAAATAATACATTATAACATTGTTAACAGGGCACTGACATCACCAGGATTGAGCAGATTGAGGCGAGCAAGATCATTTAAGCGAGCAGTTACTTCAGTATTTTTAATTTTTTTGCACCTCCCCTGGGCAATCCGGAATTGCCCCCTATACCCTTAAATAGGGCACTATTTGAGGGGACAGCCATTTGTAGTGTAGTAAACGCAGTCACGCCCAGCCAATGGTGACGTCACGCACATACCCTCTATATGCTAGAAACATGCTAATTCATGAGAGCAATGTATTAAAATCTGCTACAAACATTCTAATAAAATGTAAATTCATGCTAGATACATGCTAAGACATGTTAGCAACATGCGACAAAGCTTATAAAACTTTCAGCTTTGTCACGCCAACATAAAAAGTTTGTCCGAACAAACTTTACTTTCTATCGTAGTTTCACATTAAAGTAATAGTTTACCCAAGAGTTTGAATGGGCTACCCCCCTAGCTAAGCTGAGTAGCTAAGTAACTAGTCAACAAGAAAATTAGCTAGGCAAAGATGAAAGCTAAATCCTTTAGAGAAAGTAATTACTCTACAAGTTACATGCAACTTGCTTAATTTAGCGGCTTGCTAAATTAAAGATAGCCTACGTCATAATGTTATAATGATGGAATAGCCTATTTAAAACAGCTAGCTGCAATTCGATTTAATACATTTTCATATTTTAGTAGCCATTATTGTTGTTTTGTGTGTCATCCCAATGTAATCCAATGGAGGGGGGACTATTTTACATTTTGAATGTAAAATAGAAAAAAGTAAGCATGACGATCCACCTTTAAACCTACCCTTCAGTGGACCCAGCAGCATAGGCAGATTGTACCAAAAATGCAAAAATGAGATCACACAAATTCACGACCAATTCGCAAAAACATAAAATAGTTGTGTTGGACATCTTCCAAATTCCCTTTAGTATCATTCTGTGGCAGTAGTTATGATACAGTGATGATATACCGTAGTATTTTGCTATTTCTTGTTACTAAATTATTACCTTATTCATGTACCATGATATTTACATGGTACTCCAGGGTACTTTAAAGAATACCAAGGTATTACAATAGTACATGTAGAAGCCATGAAGATTCCATGACACTTTTTTGGTACTACTACTGTTTTTGCAAACTGTTTTAGTCAGAAAATGTCTTCACCTGCATTACAGAGCAGGAAATGTCTTCACCTGCATTAGAGAGCTGTTCACAAGCTGCTGGTGTTGAAAGTAATACAATATCATGTCAGTGTTTTTCTGTCATGATCTTCAGTCACCTCACCATCACCTTTGTTCTACATTTGCCATGATCCATCCTGGCTCCCACCTGCACACACTCCTCAATTATTCACACCTGCCATCATTCACCTTCATCAGCTCCACTCCATTTAAACCTGCTCCACACACTCATCGGGGTCTGGTCTACAACTAGGACCCCGTCAAACATGGACTACCTACTACTAGTTATATACCTGTGCGTTGTTTCTTCATCTCCGCTACCACTGGGTATTATCTCCTGTCTCCAATTTCTCCAGTGGTAATCTCCAAAGACATGTAAAGGAAAGTGTAAGACTTAGTGTTTAAGCCACTGAGCTCAGATAAATATCTGTATTAACCCCAGCCCAAAGGAGGAGGCTGAGGAAGAATAAATGGTCCTCTGCATGTCCTGCCCCTAAGCAGAGCCCAGTGTGGTGTTTCCAGCCCCTGAGCACAGTTCAGTGTGGGTTCCAGGATGGATTCTAGATGCTGAAATTCCTGAGTCTGTTCCAGAGACTGAAGTTCCAGAGTCCATTCCAGAAACAGAAATTCCCCAGTCCATTCTAAAGACTGAAATTCAAATTCAAAGTAAGCTGTTCAGCCTGTTTCAGAGGAAGCTGTTTTAGAGCCCTAATCGGAGGAAGCTGTTTCAGTGCCTGCTTCAGAGGAAGCTGTTTCAGAGCCCGCTCTAGAATCAACTTCAGCCCACGAGTCCGCTCAAGTCCCAGAGCTCAGTTACGAGTCCTTCAGATGACCTCAGCCGACCCGCCGAAGGGTTATCGAGTCTGCCAGTGTGCCAGAGGTAATCAAGTCTGCTGGTCCACCAGAGGTCATCACGTTTAGTGACATTACAGATGTCCGTCTCTCAGTTGTTCTCGATTCCATCTGTGCTGCTGGCGCCTCCCTGGTGGCCTCCAAAATATATTTATCTCCTCCATGGCTTCCTGTACTGGCGGCGCCTCCCTGGAGGCCTCCAAAATTCTCAGCTTTGCCACCCTGGTCTCCAGTATCACCAGTGTCGCCAAATCCTGCCGGCATTGCCCTGGTCACCTGCCCTCTACCTGTCACTCTTCCAACTCAAGAGTGCCCAGCCTCCCTCCCTGGGGAGGACTCAGTTTGGCGCAAAGAAGCGTGTTACAGGAGAGGGGAGTGCTGTCACTATGTCCAGTCACCTCACCATCATCTGTCACCTTCACACTACATTTCCCATGATCCCTCCAGGCTCCCACCTGCACACACTCCGGCACACAATCATTCATAACTGCCATCATTCACCTTCATCAGCTCCACTCCATTTAAGTCTGCTCCACACACACACAGTCTGGCCTACGAATAGGACTCCATCAAACATTGTTTAGACTACTTACCTGTAGTTTCCTACCTGTGTGTTGTTTCTTCATCTCCACTATGTCCAGGTATTATCTCCTTTCTCTAATTCCTCCAGTGTTAATCTCCAGAGACCTGTAAAGGAAAGTATAAGACTGTCATTCAAACTATTCAGTGACAATCATCTCAAAGTGTGTGTGTGCAACTTACCTGGACTGTTTGCTATATCATCCTCTGCGGTGTTGTCTGCAAAAGCCTTTACTCACCGTGTGCATGTTTGTTCATCAATAAACCACATTTGTGTTTCACAGTATATCTATGAGTCTGTGTTTTCTGACATTTACAAAGTTAGAAAGCACTCCAAATGATTCATTGTGTGACTGATCTATCAGAACGATTCAGGCAGATTTGTTAATCTATTCTTTTGAATAGAGTTGATACAAAACATTGATTCATTCATGAATTGGGTTTCGCTATAGTTGTGATTCTAAGAAGCTGACAGAATATATATTCATATGGTATATCATATATTGTTAGCGAAAACAAAACAAACTTGTGTCAATGCTATACCCTGCTACTTAATCAATAAAACAGTTATCTACTGAAAAGCTACATGGTAGGGCTGCTCGATCATGGCAGAAATCATAATCACGATTATTCTGGTCAATATTGAAATCACGATTATGTAACACAGTTATTGTGTTGATAGGATCAAAGTCTTATTTCATGATATGAGTAATTTTAGATATCAGTAAAATTCACAATTATCGATGGGTTTCGAAAAAATTAATACTAGGTCAACTAATATAGTTAAGTAAAAGATCAAAAAAGCCCCCTAAGCTTGATCCTCTTTTAATGACACTGTTTAATATCTGGCAGTTTAGCAACAGTAGACTGCATTTTACAACACTCACTTATTCGGCTTATTTAGATGATAGGTTTGGCTTTGGGGGGAACAAAAGCACACTGCTGAATGTGGCAGCTGCACAATTTACCTTGATTATCTTGTTCTCATAATCGTTGGAAGCCAAAATCGAAGTCAAAAAATCAATTACGATTAATCGCACAGCCCTACTACATAGTTTTATAAACAAAGAAACTGCCACCGCACCACTGAGAAATGTAAATTTGTTGTCTGATGCAAAGCTACTGCACAATGCTGGAAGTGATAATCTTTTAATTAAGGTTAATTCAGGTTATTTAACATATTCAGTCTGTGACACTAAAATTGTGAGCCAAGACAAATTTGCAAACTGCTGATGAGGGAGTTCTCGGCCGGTTTAGCCAGCTGAACAAATGCCACATCACCAATCTCAAACCTCCTCATCTGAGACCCGAGTGTCATTCCCTGTGTCTCCCTGATAGCTGAGGACAGTGATGCCTGGATGGGTAAATGTGGGCCCTTAAGGTCGATGAAGGCAGCAGGAGGGGGGCCGGAAGCTTGTTCAGCACTGCTGTGAATTGAAATGGCACTTCACTGTAGATAATGCTTTGGAGTTCATTGCACACTGATTCATTTGCTCTAGCCAGAGGATTCCTTCTCTCAAAGGCACAAGCTAATGGCTCACATAAGGTGTTTTTCTCCCATCTGCATCTCTTGTGTTTTGAGAGCTGTTCTCCGGCATGTGGTGATACTCTTATGTAAGCCCTCACATTTATGAATGTATTTGATTCAAGGCCAGATGGAGAAATCTAATGTATTTAACTGGAGGTGTGCTGGATGCATGACAGTTTATGTGAGGCCAAAAGGTTAAAATATTCCAAACACACATTGGTTATGCCATAAGATAAGAGAGGTTTTATTTTTTTTAATTGGCATTGTCTCGTACTCTTTGATGCTATGGAGATATGTTTTCATGCATAAATTACAATTTTCTAATTCCAACTCATTTAAAAATAGTCACACGACTGACCAAAGTGCTGTACAAAAAGATCACATAAAATCAAAATATAAACACTTAAAGACAGAGTACTGACAGAAAACCACAATAAAATAATAAAAAGAGATGTTAATAAGCCAAGGAGAATAGATACGTTTTTTTTAAGAGAAGTTATTAAACGTAATTTCTGGAGGAGTACACCCATCTAATCTTCCAATTAATACCAAGGTATAAAAACAGCAACTTACCTCTTCCCGTTGCTAGTTCTTGCAGCATCCCTCCTCCTCCCCTGCTCCTCCTTTTTGTACAATTTTGCCTGTTATAGGGGGGCAATCAGAGCTCGGGTATAATATCCTCTCCGAGCCCCTCTATAGCAGACAGCAAGCCAAATCTGTTTACCACTTTCACTAAGATTATATGGGCACACAAACTCGTGAAAAGAAACTTAAAGATAGTCAGGGAATTGGTGCCAATCTAGGGCCAGATTTACTAACAGCTTGCGTCAGCGAAAACCCTCTTTTGGCGTAAAAAAAAAACTACTGTCAGAATTTAATAAAGACGCAGTGAAAAATTTGTGCTGAAAAGGCATGGACAGGGTAATTTTTGCGGCTGACCTTATTGCATATGCATAGGAGTTTCCCTTTCAAACACAAAACTTATGGGAGGAGATGCTAATTTGCACTGCTCTTGGTAGATTGAGTTGGTCATTATGGAAATGATCCAGCTGCGTCTGTTTTCTTTAATTTGCACGTTGTCAGTAGATCACATGCAGAACTTTCCACTACCATCTGCGCTTTTTTAGAATTGCGCTTTCATGCTAATTTGCCCTCTTTAGTAAATCTGGCCCATAATCTCTAAAGGCAGGTTATTCCATAACCATGGCCCAACCACAGAAAATGCTTGATCCCCTCTACGTTTCAGTCTGGAGTGAGGGACTAGAAGAAGGTTCAGGGCCCGTATTTATCAAGCTTCTCAAAGTGCCATTTTAGTCTTAAGTGCTGAGAATTCATGAAATGTACTACTTTCAAACTTAAGTATAGCAGCAAGTTATCAAATTGCTTAAAGCTAAGAGTCACTCTTACTCTCCCAGTTATTTAAGACAGAGAGGTTTCTTAAGTGGTTAGGAGTTGCCAGTTGGGGCTTGTGATGGCACTGAGGAGACAGAGACGTGCGCAAAGGAAGATTTTTTTTTTATTATGTTTGATCATTTCATTATACACTCTAAAAAGAAAAGGTTCTATATGGCACCAAAAATGGTTCTTGGCTCGTAATCATAGAGGAACCTTTTTAAGTGCTATATAGTGCCAATTTTGGTGCTTCAGTGGTTCTCCAGTGGCTCTTCAGAGCACCGCTACTATAGACAGAACATGTTAAGATATGGTGCTATATAGCACCAAAAATGGTTCCTCTATGATTACGACGAAGAACCATTTTTGGTGCCATATAGAACCTTTTTTTTTTAGAGTGTATATAATTTATACAGAGCAGGCTTCATCTTTGTCAGCGCTAGTTATCTAGGCTATGGATAGGCATGTCAGTTAACAGCACACCCGTTTAACATTTTCAATTAAGACGAGGTGGAAAATGTGTTTATCTTTAATTCCCATTGTGCATATCATAATGTATTATCTTGAAAATTATTTATTGTCAAGTATGTGTTGAATGTAAACTCCTCTTAGAAATTTCACCATTCAATATGAATTTATCTGAGAATATTCTTAAATAAGGAAATCTATTCAGTGATCTATGTCGTCATCCAAAATCCCGTTTGTGGATCCTCTCTAAGACTGACACTTAATATTTAGTACTACACTCCACTTAAATTAGGACTGAGGTGCTTGATATCTAAGCCTCTTTGAGCCTCTGACGAGAGTTCGCGGGAGTGCCACGACGCATGCGCGAGAACTGAGATTACGGCGTTCTTCTTCTACTACTACTTGTTACTGGCTGCTCACTCTTTCGGAGTAGGGTTAATCTCAGTTCTCGGGCATGCGTCGTGGCACTCCCGCAAACTCTCGTCAGAGGCTCAAATTGAACAACAATAATAGTGTGATAAAGTCGTTATTTTTGTTGTTTTTCCGCTCAAAAAGTATTTTCGTCGCATGATAGACTTAATACAGAGCCACTGTAGTCATTTGGACTCCTTAAATTACGTTTTTACTTACTATTCTGGGCCATCAAGTTTCATTCCCTCTGAAAGCCTATGGAGGAGTGAGACAGCTCTCAGATTTCATCAAAAATATACAAAATTATGTTCCGAAGATGAACGAAGGTCTTACATGGTTGGAACAACATGAGGGTGAGTAATTACTGACAGAATTTTCATTTTTGGGTGAACTAACCCTTTAATAGAGATGTAAATGCTGAAGGATAATTTCTCTTGATCAGTAAATAGATCTGGGTATCATCGTTGTAAAAATGGAAAGACACTCCATGTCTTCTAAAATGGAATTTTCCTTTATTCAAAGGAATGATTGCTTTGGTTATTAATAAAAATAACGTATTCATTAAAATTAAGTAAATTGTAATGTTTAGTAAATTATTTTAATGTTTAGTGAATTAATCTGTGTTTAATTGTCCACTGATATATTTCCTTTTGTTGGAAATGAGAGGAAATATCTTTACAGAACGTGTGTTGGACTATTGGACATTCATTAAACATTAAAGGTTACGTTAAAAGGGACCTATTATGCACAATTCTCTTTTACAAAATCTATGAGAGTAAAAAAAAACATGCACAGACAAACCCAAATTAAACCCTGCGGCTCGTGACGACACACTGATGTCTTATGACACGAAACGATCGGTTTGTGCGAGAAACTGTATCTAGATAATTTTTTACCTCTAATACACCACTATATCCCAACAGCCTTGAGTGCGCGATCACATGGTGAGTGAGGTCTGTACACGATCTGATCACGAAACTACGCCAGATCGTGTACAGACCTCACGCACCGGAAGGTTTTTTTACTCACAGATTTTGTTACCATTCACATGCATTATACGACTGACAGACTGCAACGGTTGGAGTTAAAAATCTTAATTTGTGTTCTACTGAAGTAAAAAAATCACCTATATCTTGGATGCCCTGGGGGTAAGTAGATAAACATCAAATTTCCTTTTTTGGGTGAACTATCCCTTTAATACACAATCTAATATACATATGCAATTTATTTCCCTTCTGGTTACGTTCACATACATAACCAACTGTGTTTGTGAACTTTGTGTAACTTTTACATGTGTGTATTTCACAGTTTAAGCGCAATAAGACGTGAAAGAGAACTTTAATACTCACGAGACGCTCTGTCTGTCATCCAGTTTTTGTGCGCCACTGCGTGCTTCGTATGTGTGCACTCAGAAAACTATATATCAGAAACTTTTATGCTGCATGCAGGTAATAAACTTTCATGAAACTGCAATGTCACGCAAGTGTGACCGCAATAGAGATGATAATCAAAAATAAACAGATTTTTTACTTTTTGACAGATTATTCGAGGCACAAGCTGTAGAGGTAGAGCACTCTTCTGGAAAGCAGGCTGTGGAGCAGCAGCTCATTTGCATTTAAAGATACATGCACAAACAAAGCATGTTTACAACAAAGGCATTTACAACATGGTAAAATAAATGATCTGTGTGGTATTTTAAGCTGAAACATCACAGACACATTCTTGGGATACCTGAGACGTATATTACACCTTGTAATAAAAGGTCCCTTTTAATGTAGAGCCCCACTGAAATTAGTTTACTACCACGTTTTTTACCAATTCATATTCAAACAGTGGCATGCAAATTATGGTTAGGTGAAAAGGATTTGTTATGAGGCAAATACTTGCTGTTCACTGTTTCTTGGCAAATGGGACAAAACATGTTGGCCTGTCATCAAGTTTAAAAATAGCACCATTTCGACTCTGAAATTCATCAGCAGTGGCGCTCAAAGGATTTGATCCTTTTTTCATCTACAAAATTAAAAATCAATCTTAGCAAATCAGACTGTTGTTTGCTAATTCTCTACATTCTGAACAAATGTATCATTTCATTTTATTTAATCTTTATCATATCAGAATTATAACATCACTCAGTACTTCTAAAACCACCAGCCCTCAAATTAATATTTCCCTGATATATGCCTAACCCTAACCCTAACCCTAACTTTTTTAGCATTTTTGTCACAGTACTCAAGAAAGAGAGCTTCATCTGGAAAGCATCTGTTGTCTACAAACATCTGATAGACATATTTAAAAAGGGTTGATATTTAGACATTCTAAAGCAAAATAAGTCTGTTATTTCAGCCTGTTCTCATTGGTAATACGTAGACATTAAAGGGTACCTATTATGCAAAATTCACTTTTTCATGGTGTTTGAACACAATCTGTTTGCAGAATTATGTAGATTATGTAGACGATTATTATCTACACAGAATTATGTAGATTCTACCTTTAGTGACTTTACAAAATGCCTAGGCTCTGTCCACGACTGCTGATGGACTCTGTCCTATTAGCATAGACCCTGTCCTGAGTGAGCTGTATACAGTCTGCCATGTTTATATCCTCGGTAGAGCAACTAGTGATACAATGTCTCAGCTACGTAAAGGTTGTAACTGCTCTGTTGTTGGCTGTAATTATGAACATACGAGTCTCCATAGACTCCTGGCATCTGAACCACTCAGGATAGCTAAATTCGGATATGTTTGTGTGAATCATTTCACACCGGAGTGCTTTGCAAATGAGGGTCAGTAAAACTCATGATTTGCAAAAAAAGTTGATTCTCAAAAATGGATCAGAAATGGAACACATTCTGCGGACACCTGAGACTTATATTACATCTTGAAAAAAGGGGTATTACAGAAATGTTATTCATTTTAAGGTTTTACTGTGTAGTCTTGTTTAACATTATGGAATCCTTCAAAATGAGTTTGTAGCAGAAGTAATAGTACAGAATGAAATGTTATCATTTAATATTATAAACTGCATAATAAATGCCACTGAAAACGTTATGTCATTTATATGACAATTAAATCAAATAGAATCAAAACATCAATCCCATAATTTTAATATTCATAAATAAGAATTTGTACACATTTGTACATCTGTGTATACGCAATACGTAAATCATTTACGTTTTAGTGCTGTCAATAATTTAAGATTGTAAGTTTCAGTGTGAATGAAAACGTAAGTAAATATCTGTGTGGTAGAACCACACTTTACGTAAAAATACACACAAATACTCATGAGATCACGTTGGTTATATTTTTATTTTTTTATTTTTTTTTGAGAGAGAGAGAGAGAGAGAGAGAGAGAGAGAGAGAGAGAGAGAGAGAGAGAGAGAGAGAGAGAGAGAGAGAGAGAATGCGTCCCACTGCTATTCAATTCCTACCAAGTTCCGAGAGACAAACTGAGTTATGTTGCATAACTCAGTCTGGTGAAGTCACTGGCTTAAATACATTATCCCACAATAGGAATTAGGAATCATAATTTGTGTTCAAATTCCATTTTAGCAAAGTAGACTTTCTAATCTCTGCTTTTCTCATTTTATATATTCATGCAATTTGTTACAGCCACTTGTGGCAAAGGCCTTTATCTCTTCATAGCATGAGGGCTATCAGACTCTGAAAAGATTTAATTTCTAGAATGCAGACACTTATAAGTCAACATCAATGCACGTTATCTTGGCAGAGCTGAAGGACTTTCTGTTTTTGATCTCCTTTAACTTCCTAATTGAACTGCTTAAATTGACAGAAAGTCAAGTGGTCACACTTCATTTTGTCTTCAACAACTAGATTATTGTTTTCCATTTTTAGAGTTAGTGGATTATAACAGTGGATATGAATATTGCTCATTGGAATATATTCATATTACATATTTCTCTTTATATTGCTGGGCTGTTCTCTTCAGCTGTCATTTCTAGCCCATGTTCCCTCAAGTTTCAGAGCATTCATTTACATAATTTAAAAGCTTCCTTTTCCTTCCAGATTTTGCTGAATGTCAGATCGGTCCAAACCTTCTGCAAATTTCTCCAACTCTTTTCCATTTCTGCAGCCCTCTCTCTCTGGAGGATGAAGAGTAATTGTTATTCTGTGAAAGAAGAGCTTTGGTTTGAGAGCACAAGCCTTGGCTTGGATAGACGAGGACTGTGTTGTGTCTTACCACATAATGTAAAACAGCTTTTAGCATATGCCACTACAGTAGCGTAAGGCTGAATTACACTCTGTCCTTCTGTATGATATATTGGCTCAGACAGAAACTGAACTCAAATGTTAAAGGAACACGCCGACTTTTTGGGACTTTAGCTTATTCACCGTATCCCCCAGAGTTAGATAAGTCCATACATTCCATTCTCATATCCGTGCGTGCCATAACTCTGTCTGATGCACCCACCGTTAGCCTAGCTTAGCACAAAGACTGGAGGTAAATGGCTCCATCTAGCCTACTGCTCCAGACAAAATGTGACAAAATAATGCCAACATTTTCCTATTTACATGTTGTGATGTGTATAGTTACATAGTGTACTAAGACCGACGGAAAATGAAAAGTTTCGATTTTCTAGACCGATATGGCTAGGAACTATTCTCTCATTCCTGCGTAATGATCAAAGAACTTTGTGCCATACCATGGATGCAGCAGGCGCAATGATATTACGCAGCGCCTGAAAATAGACTATCTTTCGTCAAAATAACCAACGTGACAACCTGCTTGCACAGAGAGCGTGCTGGGGACTATTTTCATGCGCTGCGTAATATCATTGCGCCGCTGCACCCATGGGACAGCAGCACATCTGAATACTTTGCGTTTATTTTCTGTTAATAAACATAAAGTTCATCGACAAAATTGGGGTTGCAAAATTAGCATACAACTACTTACTAAACTTCTAGATTCACCATGTAGAAAATAGTACATTTGTGAATTTTTGCCGCAGCTTCAGCGTCTATTTATAAAGGGATAGTTCACCCAAAAATGAAAATTACGGCATGATTTACTCATCCTCAAGCCATCCTAGGTATATATGACTAAGTGATGCTTTTGTGTAAGAAAAATATCCATATTTAAAACTTTATAAAATTGTAGAGAGCATTTGACTCGACAAATCTGATGAGATGCTGAAGTGCAGAGTGGTGTCATCAAAACCATTGATCCATATTGGCAAAAGTGAAAGACTGTAAGTTTTGAATGCCTATCTTCTAAATGTAAATGTTGTCATTGTTTTGGAGCACACTAGCTTATAGATAACAGTAAGGCTAACATATTCATACTAAAAGCCAAAAAACTTTATTTAAATACATTTTAAAAAGTGCTGTGTTTATATCCAGTTCAACCGCCTGTTACAGAATTAACAGGAGCCCAACCCCCCCAACAGCGGCCAAGGAAGTATTGCTTATTGACTTTGAGAATGAGTGCATCCTGGCCTGCCTCCCACTCACCCTGCCTATGTTGTCTAATTCTAATGAGAGTTCCCTGCCTGTTCCAAAAGGGTCACTCATGTATTGTATGCCTGTCTTGTGTGTTCCTGTAAAGCCTGTCTGCTCTGCCCAGTCCTCCAGCACTGCCTGCACTGCCTCCTCTCAGCCCTTCGATTCTCCTTGTGATGTCTTGTCTTGGGCTTCGAGTTTGCCCGTCCATCCAGGGGGTGTCGACTCCTGAGCTCCCCCTCGACCTGACAAGCAATCGGCTTCACCTTGGCTCCTCCCTCCCTCGGCTCTACCCAAGACCTTCATCACTTCGACTCCACCGGGCTTCCTCCTATCCACTGGCTCCACCTTGGTCAGACGTCGCACTGCCTGCATTACGGACTTCTGAGCCTCTTACACCCCTTCGACTTCATCTGGCTCTGCCTTCACTTCAGCTCCACCAGGCTCCTCGGTCGCTCCGCCTCGATTCTCCGGTGCCCTGGCTTGTAACTGTGGCTCTACCCTGCCCTCCAGGATCTTAGTTTTTGCCTAAAGATTATCCCTTGGCTCCTCCCTCCCTCGACTCTGCCTTGGGCTTATGTCCTGGTGGTCCTGCTGGGGGTTTCTTTTTGGCTGCTCCTGCCCTCATCTACTCCCTGGTCCCTTACGCCTCTGCCTCCGCCCTGGCCCAGCACTCCTCTGTTGGACATTGGTTTGTTAAAATACATTTAGAAAACTACTGCGTGTAGATCCAGTTTCAACTTCATTTGCAACCGCCTGTGACAAAAATGTTGTAGTAATTTAGAAGGCCTGTACTTACTTTAAAGGTACGTATTCGTGTCTGTGACCAGTACAAGCTTGATGACTGACGAAAATAAGTTGACTATTTAAAAGAAAAGGTGAACTTTAGTTCACAAATAATACATTGTTACTGCCTTTGTCACTGATTGAAGAAGACGATGAGAACAGATTCCAATAAGCTATATACTTTCATAATACAAAATGCTCAGCTGCAGACAGAAGGAGTACCAGTGTGTAACTCCTCATTTTAAAACACCACCTGCCATGTATGTACTCTATCATAAGCTGAAGGAAAACGTCCTTCAGATGCTTCATCATTCTGAACTTTCATTCAAAGTTTGAATGCATATTTGCAAGAATAAACAGTCATTGTAGTGATGGATTGCCGCTCTTAATCAAATCTCACACTGCCAGAAATTGAAGAGGTGGAATTTGGAGGTGGAATTTGGAATTGAACTTGATGGTGACTGGCAGGCAAAAGCACTGCAGAAGATATATCACCAGTGAATCCAAAACTATGACAAACAATCTGCCATTGGCTCTGGAGATTTATAAAGTCAAATCTTTTCCTGGACCCTATAGTCTCCTGCTATAGCCGATGATACACTATTTTCTTTCTTTAATTTGTGGGTGCCTTGAAGGCCAAAGTGCCAGTGGAGCCCAGACTGCACCTCAACCAATAATAAACCAGAGGTTCATAAAGAAGGTGCTGAAAGGGGTTTTCTAAGATAGGAAACAAGAACAAAGAGTTGCGGCTGTGAACAGAAAAGAGTATTTTGTCTCAAATTTGTGACATTTGAATGGAACGAGGGCAAAAAATAGCTTTGAGCCCTGCTGTACAGGGAGCGCACTGTCTTTGGCAAGGCGATAACACCTGTCTGAAGAAATGAGGCTTCATCATACTGACAACAATCCATTGACATTTTAATACCACTATAATAAATTAAGAGAGAGTGGGGTAAGCTGTGCCACATTTTACTACTAAGTTGTCCTTCAGGCACTGATGATAATGAGATAGAAAAGAAAGAAAATACACACAGATATACGAATAGAAATATGATTTATCCATGAAAATTTGGTCCAGAAACAAATGGTGCCAAACAATATTTAGGCCTACATTTAAGATTACAAGATCAATTAATAAATAAATACAGTTTGTTTTATACTGAATGTTGCTTGTTCCAAAGCTAGCCACATTTTAACACTGCTTATACTTTTTAACTGAATAAATGTAATTGTTTTTTCAATAAACAGATTTATTCTGATCAAGCTGTTAGAATAAATTCATTATTTTGCAAATAGATAATAATTAGCTATGTCATGATTGTTTGAGTGTAAGGATAAACTGTCAAGGGTTAACTTAACTCATTCAGGGATATGTTAATGATTTACATTTTAAATAATATGAACATTAAAAAATATATATATATAAAAAATAATAAACACAATTCCATTACAAAGTGTTATTTTGCTCTAAATTATGTATATTAGTAATATTTGGATATCAACATTTTGTAATAGTATTTGTAATTTTAGAAGGATGTTTATTTATTTATTTATTTGTTTGTTTGTTCGTTTACATTTGGAGGCATAACTTACTATCACTATAAGTTACATCTTACCCTGAACCATCTGACTAAGAGCTCAAATGTTTGGTAAATTCTTTAGCAAAGTCATTTATACATTCACCAATATGCATGGTACATTGTTTTAGATAATTAGTTGGAATTTCTTTGAAAATTATTAATGGAATTAATTGTACCTTTAGCTTAGCACTTCTTTCTGGTGCATCTTTCAATTTCTAAATATGGTCACATCACAAAAAAAGGGGGAAATGATTAGAAGGTTAGAGTAGAAAAAAAAAATTGAGAAAGTTGAGATTCAGAATATCAGGGAACAGGAATGGTTTGTTGTTTCCGCATGTGAGTTTGTGAGTAAGACTGCTATACATATGCTGTTTAAGTGTGTGTGCATTTGTGTGCCTTCGTTATCTTATTTTTATTAGGTGCTCCAGTCCAGAGTGCCTATTCACTATTGTGAGCCTCTGGGCTCTTAGCAGTTGTCCATTGAATCCTTCATTTTTGAGCTCAGAGCAGAGGCTACAGGAAGCATGGGAATCATTAAGACTTAATGCAGCTCTCTGGATAGTATTAAGCCCCAGGCAACTCATTTTAACTACTGCCATTGCAATGACAAGATACTGAGCTCATGTGACAGTTGCATTGTATGAAAGCCTTCATATCAAATGTTCATGTAGCATTTCTTTCTCTGCATATTTTTTATAAAATCCATCAGTGACTCTCATTGAAAATTAACCCTCCTAATGCATTAAAACAACTGTATACACCTTTTGCATTCCCAGTGGACCCGTGTGACATAAGCTTATAAAACAGTCATATCTTAATATTTTTAAACAAATCTATATTGTATTTAATCAGTAACGTCTCATTAATGAATAAATGCCCAAAAGTTTTAACATTTTGAATGTTACCATGTTTTTACAATGCTATTACTTCATTTACTTTATTTGAAACCTATAATTCATGACTGCTCAAAACGTCTCTAGCGTTTATTGGATCATGAAACGTGTGAAATCAGTCCAATGGTGTGACAGGACATCAGAGGCAGATGACGTCATGATCAGGAAACTATTAAGCATGCCCAATCAGTGCAGCGCTAGCTTCTAATAGGCTGAAGTAAGGAAGTATGGCAGGGTAACGGAGAGTCTCGTTCCCTCTTCAGGGAACCAAGGTTACAGTCGTAACCGAGGCGTTTCCTTTCAAGAGAATTTGCGCTGTGTTGAAATTACGTTGAAGAGAAGCACTAAGACAAGAGCACCTGGGAAGCTGGTGTAGAGTTTATGTCCAGGTTGTAAAACCTCATAAATGTGTGTGGAGTGGACCAGCCCGCTAGCCTGGTTAAAACCAGACCATTCTCAGTAATAACTGAGTTATGGTCTGGCAAAGCTTCATAGACCAATCATTTCACCAACGGGCGTCGCTCAAATGCCTCTGGGCGCAATTGGATTGACCTAAAACCAATCAGAGCGATGAAGGAGCTGACGTATATGCAGAGCGAATGAGAAACATCTGAGACTCTGGCCGTCTCTCAATATGCGTTCTTGCCTGTACTTGTGTTCTCAAATAGGAAATGTCCCCGGTTTCCATTTCAGAAATTTGGTCAACTTACCTAAACCACATATTAATGTTTAATTATTTTTTAAATGTAAACGAAAAGAGGCAGGGTGTTTTATACTTCGTTTTATTATAAATATGTAAGATAATCAATGTAGGCCTAACTACGCGTTGCCTGAACCACATTTGTGTGACTAATATGTTTAAGTTTTTTTTTTTATGAAATGAGGCAGTGGTGTTTTATGACATATTTCATACGCGAACTTCTGACTTGCGTCCGTGACTTACCAAGTTTGACTCCGGAGAACGAACTCCCGAGGACGGGAGGACACTAGTCCGGTACTCTGCTAATGGACAAGCAGCGTTCTTGACAGTATCACTCAGTATATATTTGTATATTTTAGGCTACAATAAAACAAAATAATGATATTTTAAATATTAAACATATTATAGCCACACAAATGTAGTGCAGGCAATGCATATTATCTTCAATGCATGTATATAACAAAACGAAATATAAAAAAAAACCCCGGCCTCTTTTCGTTTACATTAAAAAATAAAAACATGTAAAATGTGTGCATAATATAGGCTATGATTATCACTGTAATAAAATGAGATATGACATAAAACAAAACCCAGTCTCTTTTTGTTAAATGTTGGTTTAATGCGTGATCAATATCCATTATAAAAGTATACTTAAAAGGTATGAGAAGCTATACAATACATAAAGCAATTCAGTCAAAGAAAGTCATCGCTAGGAGACTACAACGGTAAAGTTTAATAGCTTACAAATATAAAGTTATTAAACTTCACTTTGCCCTCAGATAAAACGATCTGTCAGGGAACAAATTATAGATTAATGAGAGCAAAGATCAGCCGTTAGATATACACAAGACGAATCATATCTTCACATCAGAGCCAACGGCAGGCGGCAGAAGGACTGGCCGAGGAAAGGCTCCTCTCGGTGGGGTTGAGCGATTGAGCGCCGCTGATCCACTGGAGCTCACAACTCCGAAAACGGCAGATCAAATTTTCAAAAAGGCACTCTCTTTATAAATAAACCACAGATTTGAGCTTTAAACAACTACATTCTCGCCTGAAAAGGACTTAAAACTATATTTTGTGAAACATTAACACTACTAGAGGGCTCTCGCTAATACAAGCAAGCTGGTATATCAGAATTTTGCAGAATCCAGTCGGTAAGACAGCGATAACATCTTTTTTAGATATGAAGGCTTCGAGTGTTGTTCTTTGCTCGGGTTTTAACGGAAAGGAAAAGTTTAAATCGCTTAAAACAGCCACGATAGCTGATTTTGAACGAGTGATGTTCTACGGCTGCATCCATCTTTGTAGTGTACAGAATCTGATTCACCGTCGCTTCGCTATCGTCATCATGTAAAGCCCGCCCCAACGTTTCTGATTGGTGCCTCGATTTCGAGGGATTAGAAATGGGTTTGAATGGGCTCTTTGCCAGACTACTTGCAGAGCAAATCTAAATTTGCCGGAAGTTGTCTGGGTTTTCCCAGGCTACCAGCCCGCCCGCATCACAAACATCTTGAAGTGAGACTCCTGATAGAAGAGCTTTAGAGTCATCCATACTCCTGGTAGAGTGGGCTCGGACTGACATAGGTGAAGGTTGTCTGGCCGACTCATATGCAAGAGATCAATTATCCCTCAATTATCCACTTGCTCATCCTCTGCTTAAATGCCGGGGACTCCTTGCTGGGTGATCCAAAACAGATGAACAGTTGTTCTGATTCATGCCGCAGGGCAGTTCTGTTGACGTAAGCATCTAAAGCCTAAACTTGACAAAGCCAATTGTTTTTTTTTTCCTGGACTGGACCCTGAAATTGGGGAGGACAGAAAGCCTGTAGCACAATTGATCTAGCCACATTAGTGGGGACCCTTGGAATATAAGCCGGCCTCGGGTAAAGAAATGCCTTCACCAGACCAGGTACAAACTCCAAGTATGAAGGGGCAGGCTAAAGGGCTTGCAAATCTCCTATTCTTTTAAGAGACGTGTTAGCATGGAGGAACAACTTTAAGAGTCAGAAAGTTGACTGAAACCTCCTCAATATGCTCAAAGAGAACCAGAGACAGGCCTTGGAGAACCACGGACAGATCCCAAGCCAGCACCCTAGTGCACACTGCAAGCCTCAGCCTCAAAGTATGATGGAGGAAACATGTTATTAATTGGTCTCTCCCTAAATACATTCCACCCAAAGGAATATGATAAGCAGCTATTGCCGCCACATAGACCTTTAAACTGGATGGGGATAACCCTGCAGTGGATCGCTCTTGCAGGAACTCAAGCACTGTACCAACAGGGCAGTTACTGGGTCAAGCGGACAACTGCTGCACCAAGAAGTGAAATCTCTCCACTTCAAGGCATACAGTTTCCTCGTGGAAGGATCTCTGGAGTGAAGAATGGTCTCAACAACCTCAGTTGAGAGACTGGAATCTATGAACCTCCTGTCCAGAATCTCCTAAGCAGAGTTGTTGAGCAGAGACACGAGATCCGACAACCATACCCTGCCCGGCCACAGTGTGGCTATTAAGAAAAGATGGACCTTGTCCCAGCTAACTCTCTCCAGAACGTTCAGGGGAAAAGCGTACAGACATAGCCTCTGCCACATCTGCACCATGGCATCCAGTTACAGAGGAGCTGTATGCGTGAGGGAGCACCAGAGTGGAGAGTGAGATGTCTCTCGAGATGCAAACAGATCCACTTCTGCCTGGCCGAACACCCTCCATATCTGCTCCACCACCATGGGATGGACCCTCCATTCCACAGGCCTTAGCCACTGCCTCAACCGGATGTCTGCTCCTTGGTTTTGGCACCCAGGGATGTAAGCTGCCCTGAGTGAAAGCAGCTCTCCTTGAGACCACATAATGATTTTGGTCCGCCAGTTTGCAAAGTGGACGCAAGTGCAAACCCCCCTGGTAATTTGTGTAGGCAACCACTGATAAATTGTCTGTAAGGACAAGCACTGGGTCTGGGAAGTAATTCTTGAGAGCAAGAAAGACTGTCATCATCTCCAGGCAGTTGATGTGCCAAGAGAGTTGATGAGCCCTCCACAGACCTTAAGTTGAGCGAAGTGAGTTGAAGCATCCATCGTTAGCATCTTGCGACAACAAGGAGCTTCCAACATGGGACCTTGGGATAGGAACTAAGGTTTCATCCACATAGCTAAGGCACGTAGGCATCACTGCGTGACCTTGATCATGCAAAATGTTTTGACCCTCAGGGAAAACCTCCTGGTTTTCTTGCATCGTAACCGATTCCCATACCACACCTAAGTGGTCCTTTGTGCTGGAGAAAGGACACTCTTCTTGGCGTTTAAACTTAACCCCACATTTTAATTTGGGTGAGAATGACATCTCAATGCTGAACCACCAACTGAAGGGACTGAGCTAAAATCAACCAATTGTCAATATAGTTCAAAATGTGGTTGCTCTAAAGTCGTAACGGCGCCAGTGCTGCATCCACACATTTGGTAAGACTGAAAGCTAGGACACGAAATTGATACACTTCGCCCCAAAAGCGAACCTCAGAAACTTCCTGTGTTGTGAAAGGATGGAGATATGTAAATATACGTCCTTGAGATTTATTGTGACAAACCAGTCCTCGGATCTGTTGCACGATTTGTCTGTAGGTTAACATTTTGAACTTTAGCTGCATGACTGACTGGTTCAGATGATGCAGATCCAAAATGCAACGCAAACCCCCATTCTTCTTTGTTAAGATACAATACCGGGGGGAGGTATACGTTCTATGGACCTCTTCTCCAGCAATGTTTTTTCCAGTTGTTCCTCTTGCAAACCGGCAGGGAACAACCGAACTGGTCCCTCTGGGACCCTTCTCAAATCCGATGGATTTGGCTATCTCCTTGGTGGCCCTGAGAGAAAGATCTGTTCACTCACTGCATTCGTGCCAATACCCCTGCCCTCATCTAGGTCTCCTAACAAAACAGCCTGGTAGGCTTGCAGCAGAGTCATTGTGTGAAAACACGCTGCAGCCTGACCAGATGATAAATAAGCCTTACCCACCAATGCAGACGTTCTTCTGAACAGCTTGGTGGGTAACATCAGGGCCTTTAGGGTTGATGCAGAGGAGAGATAGCTGGCTAGTGTCTCTTCCACCTTAGGCATTGCCCCATAACCATGCTCTTTGTAGCCTACTATGGATGAATAGTTTGAAGTCTGTTAACTATACACACATAAGAGACTGGTTTCTTCCACGATCTCGTCATCTCGGGGTGGAAACTGGGAAAATAAACGCAGGCCACAACGAGGAGGCTGTGACCGCAAAGGCAGGAAGTGTTTGTCTAATTTACTTTTGGACAAACATCCTGCTTCTCAGCTGGCCAGTCCATGTTTAACCTGGCAACAGCGCCAGTCACAACCTCAGCCAGCTCCTCATTTTCAGGATTCTTGCATCAATGCAACAATATCTAACTCCTCAGAGCTAGTGTTGATTCAGTTTAGTTCAATAACTGTACAGTTCATCAATTGTGCAATATTTGAGCATACATACTGTATACAGTGCATTTGTGCACATGCATATATGTGTGTATGAGTGCTACGACAAACTACTGTGTGCTTCACTGCACACTGAACAAGCAAAAGACACAAGATAGTAGAGGTTTACATTTGTCACATCCTTGTGGAGTTTGGCTTGTTATATGGCTAATCATTTGGGCTCTCTATATGTATGTGTATGTGAGTGTAGGAAAAGTACTAAATGTATTTTACAGAAGTCTAACTAATAGACAAATCTAACTAATAGATTTAAAAATAAATAAATACAAATGCTCCAGCGATTCTTCACTTTCATTGTATTAAAAATAATGCAGAATATGAAATAGTAAATAATTAAAGTAAATAATGGCAGCATTTTTTATGTTTGGATGAAATGTACCTTTATAATCAGTGCTTATTAGTACAGAATGTGAATTTAAACATCCACTCTTAATCACATGCATTGATTCATATGCTACCTTGTGTACAAATTATTATTACTTAAAAAGGAGAATTGTGTAAGGCAAATCTTTGCACTCAAATGTTTTATTTAGAACCCCAGTAAACCTTTTTTTCTATGAGTGTACAATCTTTATCGTGATGACAGAAGTGGAAAACGTTCTGCTCATCCTGATTTATTAGTATTGTTATTTATGTGTATGTCGGATTTTATGTTTCAAAAAGCTGGGAGAAGGTTTCTCTCCTAAAAGAGTGATGTAGTTGTTCTGTCAGTGAGGTGCAGCAGGCGCAGTGCAGTATTGATTACTGCCCAGTTGCCTCTGTTTTCAGTAATCAGCCAATCACTGACCTCTGAGTCATACATCAACATAAAATCTCAAAGTAGGCCTAATTTTAAGGGGCCGTTGACATGAAAACATTTTCAACTAAAAACGTGCTGTCAAAATGAGCTCATTAACGCATGCAATTAATTTTTCCAGTTTCATGCGGTAAAAATATTTTATGCAATTAGCGTTACATTAAAAAACTATGCTCTTATTCATGCAAATGCTTTTAAACCATTCAAGCGTGACAAGACATAAGAGAACACACTGTATGTGAATGTCCTGACACACACACAAGGCACAGAAAAATGCGCGCCAGTATCACGCGCACAGAATGAATGAACAATAACACACAGACTTATGCCAAAATGCACACTTTGTCGAGTATTCTCATAAGAGCAGTCTTAAATGAGTTATATAACGTCTTAAATTAACTTAAAAGAGTTTTTGGAAAATTAGATGTACGTCAGATCCGCGTCATGTTCAGCAGCAGCAGCAGATCTTAAAGTTAATTGAAGAACAAAGGTAACAGAGAAAATTATAGCTTTAATACAGGGTATCCGCGGGGCATTAAAAAGCATTAAAAGTCATTAAATGGATTTTGCGAAAATTAAGGCCTTAAATGGCATTAAAAAGCATTAAATTGTATTCTTACAGGCATTATTTTTTTAGATAGCCAGTTTATATTGAATATAGCCTTCATAAGAAAGCGCAATGTGATGAATATACTTATTAACCTGATCTAGCTTCCGAAACCCCCGCTACTGCCGCACGAGCGCGAGATCTTGCTTTCCTGCCACTGCGCAGGCGCACCTCTCTCTGCGTCTGCTGAGTGGCTGAGAGGAGCAGCGCATTCAGTTGAGGCTGTGCGCTCTGCCAGAGAACAAAAAAACTAGAGCTGCGTCCGAAATCGAATAGTTCTCTACTATATAGTGTGCGAAAAACAGTACGCCAACAGAGTAGTACGTCCGAATTCATAGTAAGATTCTTACGAGATTCTGAAGTGCGCATGCGATGGACACTTTACTATTCCATGAGGCCACGGAAGACGATTTATGAATGGAGGTGAAGGGACGCAACTGACGCTGGTAGGTCACATGATCATGACAACATGGCGGATGTAGTACGTCCGGATTACATTTATACTACATTAATTCATACTATATAGAACATATTTTTTTAACGGTCACGAAGTTCGTTCAAATTCAAATGTAGTACCTACTCACCCAGTACGTGATTTCTGACGCAGCCTAGTGGTGTGGGTTGTGCCAGAATCAAGTTCTCTTTCGCTCTTTAACAAACAATAACACACAGAATTATGCCTAAATGTACGTTTTATGAAGTATCCTCATCAGAACAATGAGTTTTAAATGAGTTAAATAACGTCTTAAATTAACTTTGAACAAATATTTAATATATACTGTCTTTATTTTTTCTACATTGGTGATTTACTGTGGAATTATTACATCATAAAAGATATTAAAAACATGTTTTAGACAGAAAAATGTGTGAATAATCTAGAAAAAAATTTCAATTGACAAAGTTTACATTAAAATATATTATGCATACCCACTATCTATCTACCTTTTGTATTTATTGCTTTGCATATTGTATGTTCAGGGATGACTGATAAGCAGACATGCTATTTATGACTGGATGTAACTTTTGATAACTTTGCAGTAAAAGTGGCTATTGATTTTGCCCTATCAGTGTGGCTCTCCTAAAAAAATAGCTGTTTAGGCTTGTGCACCATCTCGAGGGGAAATGGACACATGAGTGACGCACACACATAAGGAGACTCAGTTAAACATACTGCGGTAAAAAATCAAAATGTGGAGTTTTTTTTAACTTGATACAGTTATCAGATACAAAATCACACGACCTAGAATGCTGTTTTCCTAAGCAGGCTAGCATCACGGTTAAAAACGTGACACTGATTTCATACAACAGTCCAGTTAACAAATAGTTAATATTAAGTCAATTACATTTTAGAAGGAACATTGTTTGAAATTATTTTCACTGCTAAAATAGAACAAAAACAGTCAAAGATCACAGCAGAACCATAGTGTAGCAACCCTGAATCCCAATGTGCATACTATCCGCCCTGTATAGTATTGAATATTACTAATGTCTTTAGGATGGATAGAATGCACATTGAGACGCAGGCTCAGTCTTGATTTCGTTACTGAATGATTCAGCGTTTTGACCAATCGGTTGAGTCAAAGATTCAATGACCCATTTATAAACACCTGCCTCATTCTTGAATGAATCAGCCATTGGAATGAATCGTTTGAATGAATGACTCACTTAAGACAGTTACTTGACGCCATCTACTGGTGGTTTACTTTTAATTTCTTAACATTTCTTACAATCCCATAAAATTATTTAATGCAGTTGTAATTTTTTTATTGTAAATTTGTAAATGATTTAGTTTGATTGGTAACAGACACAAATCTATCACACATGTAGATTCAAGTATGTTAAAGCTCCAATATTCTAAAAGGATATTGCTTCAGAAATTTTACACTACAAAAAATCTCTTTTTTTCGGACAAGCAACTGTTTTACTCGTACAAGTGAATGACAAGGCTTAATGTCGAGCCCTGTATGTAGTCTTAATGGGCCGCGTTTCAGTCACCATTTTATATTGTCTGACAACAAAAACTGAAAAATATATAGATGAAACAATTTTATTGTGGATTTGGCTGTATTAAAATATATAATGGGAGCATAAAGGGTAGCAGCAGAGAAGCAAACAAATATAAAGGGCTGACACTTGGCAGAATGTGAATGCAAATATTCGAATTGCCGTATGACGTCATCTATCGACATTTAGCGACATATATATGGCATTAAAAATAAAACAAATTGGCATTAAAAAGCATTAAATTAGATTTGATGAAACCTGCAGAAACCCTGTAATAAGACTATAAATTGTTTGATAGCTTTATTCAATTTCTGTATATTTCCTACATGTTAGACTGGTAAAAAGGCCACAGATAAATATGACATTTATTGAAATGAGTTTATGTGAATATTGTTTTAAGTTTACTAAAAATAATTGGTGTTTTTTTTTTAAAGCCTAATAAATGTTGAAATAGATAGCTTTCAATTATACTGTAATTTTGAATGTCTATTATTAGGTAATGTTTAAAAAAAAATTGAGAGAGAGAGAGAGAGAGAGAGATCAGTAGCAGTATTACTATCAGTGATACTGGCCTTCATTCATAAAAAGATGCCATTAACCCTTAAATGCATGACTGTTTCTCCAAACATGCTTACATATTCTGGTCTTTGGCGACCCGAATCTATAACTAACATGGATAGATCCCTTCCTGTTGCGATAATATAAAAAACGTCTCGGCTACGTATGTAACCCTCGTTCCCTGAAGGAGGGAACGGAGACGTACGGGATCTGTTTTCAGAGACCGACCTACTTCGAGTAATTAAAAACGAGCCAATAAACATTGGCATGCGATCACGCATTCCACGCACCGCCCCGCGTTGCGGGTATAAATAAGGAAGTGGAAGTGCCGCATACCGTTTTCAACTGAGGAGCCGAGATAAGTGGCTCGGGCCTTCAGCTGAAGCACAGCCCCTGGCGACGGGACGTACGTCTCCGTTCCCTCCTTCAGGGAACGAGGGTTACATACGTAACCGAGAGGTTCCCTTTCAGTCGGTCACGTTCGACGTACGTCGGAACTGACCGACGAATTGGGATCCCTACCAACATGCCAGGAGGCTGGCCCTTCCAGCGTCCTGCCTGAGCTCGCTGGACCACTCCTATGTTAGAGTGGGAGTCAGGGCTCCGGGCAGGGAAGGACAGTCACTGCTGTTCCTGCAAGACCCACTCAGCGTGACTATTGGATAACGCTGGGAAAGCGTGCCCGTCTCGGAAGATGGTACGCTGCGGACCACATCCTTCAATGGAAGGAGAGGTGGAATACACATAAGGACTAACCTAACAGGGTAGTGCAACAAATGGCAGTCTCTAGAGTGGACCCAACCTGGTTCCAGGGGGGGAAGAACACAACTAGAGACGACAGAGGAAGCTCTGTCGAGGGAAAGACACGGGGCTAGCCGAGTAGGGTAGCTGGTACCGTGGAAAATACACATATGGGGTAGCCTAGAGGGGAGCGCAACATATGGAACCCAGCCTACACACACGTTCCACAAGCATACGGGTGCAGGCCTGGCATCAGACGGCCGCCACGTCTGACACCGAAGGGGTGACGGAGGAACTCACAGGGTTAGCTGAATTTCGGGGAACACGACTGGAGCAAAAATAGACGCACGTATCAGGCCCAGAGGGCGGGAGTGGCGTATGCAAGCCGACACTAGAACGGGCACTTAGCGCTGCTGGCCACTGGGGGCGAGAATGCGGGAAGATACCGGCTCTACACGGAGGCTATAAAATCTAGCGAACGTGTTAGGTGTCGCCCAGCCCGCAGCTCTACATATATCTGTCAGCGAGGCGCCTTGAGCCAACGCCCAGGAAGAAGCAACACTCCTTGTTGAGTGTGCTCGCAACCCGAACGGGCAAGGTACGTCTTGGGACTGGTGGGCCAAGACAATGGCATCCACTATCCAGTGGGCCAACCTCTGCTTGGAGACAGCCTTTCCCTTCTGCTGGCCTCCGTAACAGATGAAGAGCTGCTGTGAGGATCTGAAGCTCTGAGTCCGGTCAACGTAAGCGCGAAGAGCGCGGACGGGACACAACAAAGCTAGGGCTGGGTCTGCCTCCTCCGAAGGCAGCGCTTGCAGGTTCACCTGGTCCCGAAAGGGAGTGGTAGGAACCTTGGGCACGTATCCAGGCCGGGGTCTCAGGACAACGTGAGAGTTGGCCGGCCCGAATTCTAGGCACGATTCGTCGACCGAGAGTGCATGCAGGTTCCCTACCCTCTTGATTGAAGCCAATGCAATCAGGAGAACTGTCTTCATGGACAGGATTTTTATCTCAACAGACTGCAAAGGCTCAAATGGGGGACCCTGAAGTGCTCTGAGCACCAGGGCTAAGTCCCAAGAGGGAGATCGAGGTAGAACGAGGAGGATTTAGTCTCCTCGCACCTCTGAGGAACCTGACGATTAAGTCGTGCTTACCTAAGGATTTACCGTCTACTGCATCATGATACGCCGCTATTGCTGCGACGTACACTTTGAGGGTGGAGGGAGACAGCCTTCGATCCAACCCATCTTGCAGGAAGGAAAGCACAACGTTAATCGAACACTTTCGGGGGTCTTCCGGGCGGGAAGAGCACCACTCGACGAACAGGTTCCACTTCAGAGAGTAGAGGCGCCTTGTGCTTGTGGTAGGCCACCTAGAACCTCCGCGTCTCGTCCAGGGACCAGACATGGAGATTCCAGAGGTCTGGACGCGGGTGCCATAGAGTGCCCCGCCCCAGAGAAAGCAGGTCCTTCCTCAGGGGGATCGGCCAGGGAGGGGCTGTCGCGAGGAGTGTGAGTTCTGGGAACCAGGTCCGGTTGGGCCAGTAGGGCGCAACTAACAAGACCTGCTCCTCGTCCTCCCTGACCTTGCACAGTGTCTGTGCGAGAAGGCTCACTGGGGGGAACGCATACTTGCGTAGGTCCCGGGGCCAGCTGTGCGCCAGTGCATCTATGCCAAAGGTACCTCCGGTCAGGGAGTAGTACCACTGGCAATGGGTCGAGTCCGGAGAAGCGAACAGGTCTACCTGTGCAACTCCGAAGTGGTCCCATATCAGCTGGACGCTCCGGGGGTGGAGTCGCCATTCGCCCGGAGGTGTCGACTGGCAAGAGAGCTCGTCGGCTGTCTGGTTCAGCGCACCTGGGATGTGAATGGCACGAAGTGACCTCACAAACTTCTGACTCCACAGGAGGAGATGGCGGGCGAGCCGGAGCATGCAACGGGAGCGTAGACCACCCTGACGGTTGATGTACGCAACGGCCGCAGTGCTGTCCGAATGGACCAGTACGTGCTTGCCCCGAAGCGGTTTCTTGAACCGGGCCAGGGCAAGACGTACCGCCAGTAACTCTAGGCAATTGATAAGCCAACGCAGTTGGGGCCCCGTCCACAGACCCGAAACTGCGTGCCCGTTGTACGTGGCCCCCCAGCCCGTGGATGAGGCATCCGTGAAGACCACAGCATGCCTCGACACCTGTTCTAGGGACACTCCGGCCCGGAGAAACGAGGGGTCTGACCACGGACTGAAGGTTTGGCGACAGTAAGGAGTAACTAGGACCCGGTACTGACCGCTCTGCCACGCCCATCTCGGGACTCGGTCGTGCAACCAGCGTTGAAGCGGTCTCATATGAAGCAATCCGAGCGGCGTTACCGCGGCTGCAGATGCCATATGCCCCAGGAGCCTCTGAAAGAATTTCAGTGGGACCGCTGTCCTGCCTTTGAACGTATTCAAGCAGTTCAACACTGACCGGACGCGCTCTGGAGTGAGGCGCGCTGTCCGGCTGACCAAATCCAGCTCCATACCGAGATAAGAGATCCTCTGCGCGGGGCAGAGTTTGCTCTTCTCTCGGTTGACCCGAAGTCCCAACAGGCTGAGGTGACTGAGCACCATGTCCCTGTGTTCGCACAACTGCTCCCGAGACTGGGCGAGTATGAGCCAGTCGTCGAGATAGTTGAGTAAGCGAACGCCGCGTTCTCTGAGCGGAACAATGGCTGCCTCGACGACCTTCATGAAGACGCGAGGCGACAGGGACAGCCCGAAGGGCAAGACTTTGTACTGATATGCCCTCCCCTCGAACGCAAAGCGCAGGAACGGTCTGTGTCGAGGAAGGATAGAGACATGAAAGTACGCGTCCTTCAGGTCGATCGCTGCGAACCAATCTTGGGGACGGATGCATTGGAAAATGCGTTTCTGCGTTAACATTTTGAACGGAAGCTTGTGCAGGGCCCGATTCAGAATGCGCAGGTCCAAGATTGGTCTTAACCCACCCCCTTTCTTGGGTACAATGAAGTAGGGGCTGTAGAACCCCGACCTCATATCGGCAGGAGGAACCGGCTCGACCGCGCCCTTCGCCAGCAGGACATCGATCTCGGACCGCAAGACATGGGCATCGCTGCTCCGCACGGAGGTGAAGAGGATGCCCCTGTACTTGGGAGGCCGGCGTGCGAATTGAATCGCATAGCCGAGTCTGATGGTACGGATGAGCCAGCGAGACGGCCTGGGGAGACCTAGCCAGGCCCCCAGAGACCGAACTAGCGGGACCAACGGCACCACAGACGTACCCGGGGTGAGGCAGCGAGGTGGAGTATTCAGACCCGACTCGGGAGGCCCGGAGGCGGCCCGGAGTGTTGTCTAAATACTCCAGGTGGGGCAGAGAGTGGGTGAGAAGGCCCGGGGGCGTCCTCGGTGCCCACTCTGCTGCCCCCTGGCGAGGGGTGAGAGGGAAGGAAAGGAGTGGCAAGGCCCGGGGGCGTCGCGCACTGCCAACCTGTCCCTCTCGGGGCTCAGGGAGGGAAGAAACTGCTCTTTTATTGAGAATGTGGGTACCGCTGGGCCCCGGAGGGCCAGCGGCAGGATGTTTTTTCCGGTACCAGTCTTGACATTCTCCCCCCGGTCCTCCTCCGGGGGGAGGAGGGGTGCGGACACCACCTCCCCTGGAGCAGCTCCTCTTCTCCCTGGGCTCCCCGTGTCAGGGCCGCTTGCCCTTGCCCTTGCCTGCCGACATAGCGGGCCCCGACACGGGTTGGGCGGCACCCTGACGGCCGGCACCCTGCTTCCCCGATGGTGGAGGCTGCTGCTTGGGTTTAGCAGGGGCGGAGGCGGCCGCAGGGGGACGCCCTCGGCGACGAGCAGGCGGAGGTGCAGCCGGCGACTGGGTGGAGGCAGCAGCAGGTCGCCGGGGTAGGATGTTCTTGATGGCCTCCGTCTGCTTCTGTGCCACCGAGAACTGCTGGGCGAAGCTCTCGATGGCGTCGCCGAAGAGGCCGGCCTGACAGACAGGGGCGTTGAGGAACCGCACTTTGTCGGTCTCACGCATATCTGCCAGGTTCAGCCATAGGTGGCGTTCCTGGACCACCAGAGTGGACATCGCCCGACCCAGGGTGCGTGCGGCAACTTTCGTCGCCCGGAGGGCTAGGTCCGTTGCGGTACGCAGTTCCTGCATAACCCCTGGGTCGGAACTACCCTTGTGCAATTCCTTGAGCGCCTTGGCCTGGTAGACCTGCAGGAGCGCCATGGCATGCAGAGAAGACGCGGCTTCTCCACAGGCTGTGTAGGTCTTGCCCGTTAGGCTGGACGAGAACCTACACGCCCGGGAGGGGAGACGCGGATGTCCCCGCCAGTCGGAGCCGGTCTTAGGACACAGTTGCATCGCAACCGACCGTTCCACTGGAGGGACCTCCACGTAACCCTTAGCCGCGCCTCCATCGAGGGTAGTGAGGACGGAGGACCTCGCTGATCGTGAACGAGCGCTGTAGGGCGCCGTCCACGACTTCGTGAGCTCCTGATGCACTTCCGGAAAGAAAGGCACTGGGTTGGGGCGCTGAGAACCAGCACGGGCCGTCCCGAGATACCAATCGTCCAACCGCGAGGGTTCGGGACACGGTGGAGGGTTCCACTCGAGCCCGACACTCGCGGCGGCCCGGGAAAGCATAGCCGTGAGCTCTGGATCAGACTCGGGCAGCGGTGCCACACCCGAAGGGGGCAACGCAGCCGAATCCTCATCTCCAGAGTCCATTAGCTCGTCCCCCGATGCAGCTATCGACAACATATCCTCAGTTGGAGCCCCGAAAGAAACGGGTGGCCCCCCATGGGAAGGACCACCGCGATCTTCCGGGAACTACGCCGGCGCAGCGGAGGGGGGAGGGGCCCGAGCAGCCTGTTGACTGGGCGGGGGTGCCCTGACCGTCACCCTCAGATCTCCACCAAAGGCATCAGCCAAAGTAGCAGCCCTCTGCTTTGCAGCGGGAGGACCACTAGATCGGGGGATACGCAATGGGACTCCACCCCTTTTCAGGTATTGGAGCCTAGACCGTAGCACTGCGATGGTCATGTTCGCGCAGTGCGAACATGAGTCATCCACGAAAGCCGCCTCTGCGTGCTGAACGCCCAAACACGAGAGACAGCGATCGTGTCCGTCAACTGGGGACAGAAATCGACGGCATCCAGAAACACACGGTTTGAATGACATCTTGAAAAAGACGCAGGGTCAAACCGTGTTGCTCTTTTAGTGAGAGAAGAAAAACCGCTCCGACAGTGCCGAGGCACACAGGGGAAATGGCCGCGGCTCACAGCAGTTCAAAGGTGCAAGCCCGCTGTGAGCACTCAATGAGAAAACGCCCAGCGAGCTGTGGAAACAGCTGTTTGTTTTCTTCGGAGTCTCGCGACCACCGCTGCAAGGCACCGTCACACCGACACTGGACCGGAACAGGTAGGACTTTTGTTCTCTCCGCTCGTAAAGATGAAAAAACTCTCCGTAGGAACACCAGAATGCTGAATGCTCGGCTCCGAAGTTGAAAGCGGTATGCGGCACTTCCACTTCCTTATTTATACCCGCAACGCGGGGGCGGTGCGTGGAATGCGTGATCGCATGCCAATGTTTATTGGCTCGTTTTTAATTACTCAAAGTAGGTCGGTCTCTGAAAACAGATCCCAATTCGTCGGTCAGTTCCGACGTACGTTGAACGTGACCGACTGAAAGGGAACTCCTGATATTAGAGTAACAATTACAGAACAATAAAATAAAACATATTTTGTATACCTTTTGGAGCTTGGAAGGGTTCAGTTTGAGCATATGTTTTATACCATCATCACTGTCCTCGTCAGAGCTCATTTCCCAGTACATTCAGCATCTGGCTCATATTCGCGATCTCACACATATTCTCAAAACTAATTTTCAACGTCTTCAAAATAAAAATTTTCATCGCTGACAGCTTCTTGACCAGATCCATCATCAAGTTAGACTGGGTAAAACCAGCCTGATCTGCCAGCGATTTGATTTCGCTCTGCAGCTCAGGCTGGAAACCTGTACATTAATTTATCCTGCTTCTGTTACACATTTGCAGGAATTAATCACAGACTGGCTTATCCACCTGGCGCGCTATTGGCGGGTTTAGCACAATGACAGATAGAGAAGCGATAGATCAATGCCCATTGATCACGCCTCTTGTGGTCTGATTGGTTGAAGGACTATCCAATTGCATACAGAGTCATTTGAATTATGCTCGTTCCTTTTGCGCTGTAGAAAATACATAGCAGACTCCCCAGACCAATGTTCAATCTTAAAATATTGAGCTTGGTCTGGTGATAGCCGAGCCCGATCTCACGAAAGTGCGTATAAATAATACGAGTGTGCAATCTTGTGGAATGTATATGCCAAAATGAGTATTGGCATGCATATGGTATGCCGTTTTTCGCGTGTATATGATACGCACTTTATGGCGTATTATTATTATTATTATTATTATTATTATTATTATTGGCGTATTATACGTACGAACCCCCAACGCATCCCTGCCTCCATCATTCGTTTTTCTCTTCTGTCACCAGTTGCCATAGTGAAGCAGAACAAGGATCCATCTGTGTATGTGTGAAGTGTGCAGCTTGAAAGGGTTCACACCCACAAACTGCAGCACAGACAGGTGTGCATGTCAGGCTGAATAGAGAGGAGAGGAATTGGCCATCTCTGGGTTCTTTGTGATGTGTTTACTTCTTTGTGAGCGTCTTTTCATCTTAGCTCAGTGGAGGCTGTCGGACACTTTACTGCCCCATGCAGCTTTTGATCAGTCTTAAAACAGCACAAATGCCTCTCTGGGAATAGCCAGAATTGTTATTCGATTCTCGCTTTAAATGTCAACATGCAACTTGTTCAACACTTTGTTGTGAAGGTTGTGCAAATGACAGCTCTGCTTTGTGAATTACTAAAAAGAAGCATTTTCAGGGCCAAGGGCAAGTAGACAGTCAAGTTTTGTCAAATTTAAAATGCTGTTCATTTGTAACAGTTTGTGACTCAAAGTTTCTTAATGAATAAGCCCCTGGGATGATTGTATATGTCATCCATAGGGAGATATAGCTTGGTCTAGAGCAGGGGTGGGGAACGTTGATCCAGAAGGGCCACTCTCTTGCAGAGTTTAGCACCGACCCGGAAAAAAACACTCACCTGCCTGTAACATCAGTAATCCTGAAGACCTTGATTAGCTTCAGGTGTGTTTGATTAGGGTTGGAGCTAAACTCTGCAAGAGAGTGGCCCTTCTGGATCAACATTCCCCACCCCTGGTCTAGAGGTATGTTTCTCTGCTTTTGATGTAAAAAGTTTTAGGTTTAAAATCTCACTTTATAAATAATTATTATTATGAATATTATTATTATAGTCATGATTATTATATATTTTTTTAATAAACTTTTTTTATTTCTATTTATATAAATCATCCAAAATTTCAAATATCTGTCAGTGGATATTAATGGGTGCATTGATAGTTAATAAGAGACACATGTAAACTTACACACTTGAATATGTGAATGTCTGTAGCAGACATTCTTTTGCAATTACATTTCAAATAAATAAATAAGTCAATAGTAAACAAGGAAAATCTCAGAAAATTGCTTTCTTTCAATAAAACTACTCCAACTGTGAAATTGTGAAACCCATCAGAATATAGATAGGAATAAAACTGTAAAGCATGGTTCATGTAAGTGCTACTGAAGTGGAGATTTCTGAAAAACTCATTTTGAGAAAACTGCCCTTAAAGATATGTACTGTAATTGAAATTTGCAGACACAAATAGATAAAGTGCTTTACAAGATACACTTAAAGTGTATTTTGGATGTTTGTCTGAAAAAAGACACTTTATGAAAAGCCAAAAAGCCCCAAATCTTAAAATTGCATGAAAAAACAACAACATTTTAATCAAAGCGATTCAATGTATATATTTTCAGTAATACAGTTTATATTTTATCATCAATAATATGTTTCTGTAGCCATATAAGGTCTGCATTTTCTGAAAAGTTAAGTAACATTTAAAATGTTGGTGTTAGTGTCATTTTTATTTGCATAAAATCAATCTAATAAAATCAAAATGTATAGATTTAGCATTTGCTAAAAAGGGGACATGATGAAGTAAATAAATGCTGTTCTTTTGAACTTTATCAAAGAATCCTGAAAACTTGACTCAATAGATTTGTTTTACTCTGATATTAATTATTAATATGTCAAATATGTTTAAGGTAAAACGTTTAGGCTAAATATTTATCAATTTAGCTAAATGTGTTACAATTATTCCTGCTCTCTCCAGGCTATATAAACTCATCTAAGTGCACTTCTTGATTGTAACTTTGCAACTACATCTCAACTAACTCTCATTAGAGTATTAGTTGACTGTTAGGTTAGGGCTAAGGTTAGTAGTTGACATGTAGTTGCAAAGTTACTTATAGTCAGTAGAATGTTTGTTGGGGGAGCTTTAAAATAAAGTGTTAGCAGATATTAAGCCAGACCATGATGCACATCAGAGTGTTACTGATGTGGACGATGGAATCATTTGGTTGTGTGGTCATCCGTCTGACCTCTTCCGTTCTCCATCTTCAGATCCCTGTGATGACAGGAGCCTTCATGGACTCGTCACCTCACGATGACTACAGCACGGATCACTCTCTATTCAACTCCTCTGCTAGCGTCCACGCCGCTGCTCTGGCAGCTCACAACCAACAGGAGGAGCAACAGTCCATGTCCCGAGATGCCATATGGCTTTGGATCGCCATCACTGCCACCATCGGGAATATTATAGTGGTGGGCGTTGTTTATGCCTTCACGTTCTGACCTATAGAATGAAACCAACGGAACTTTGGAGATAAATATAGGGCGCCCGGGCCCTCATGAGATGAACAGTGTGTGCAATCATTTAAGAAAGAAAAAAATGTACACCGTGTTAGTTGTTTATTTTTTATGCAGAACAGTATTTAGAAGCTCCAGAAATGATTTTGTAATTTTCATGTTGAAAACTTTTTATCTAGATTGTTTAATGCTAAACAGTGTAATGTGAGGAAAAAAACGCTGATTTCATTTTTCTGAGTGACTTATACTGCCAGACTTTTGCCAAATAATTTGTACGTGTTTTTGCTTTTAGTATGTAATAACAAATGCTTTATTAAGCTTTAAATGTCTAGAGGGCAAACGCTTCTCTCTGGAAGTCATCCAGCGACCATTTTAGAGCAGTGTTGAGGAAGTTGAAATTAATCCCAAGCCTAATTTGGAAAAGTAACCATAAAATGATGTAAAAGTAGGAAGAGCAGTATGTAAGTGCTCACAACAGGAAACTAAACCTTTTTTTAATATTAAAATATTTTAACCTTGGTCTGAAACCGATAATAAGCACCTTTTCTTCATTCGTGGGGCTTTTTTTTTTTTGACTCCAGGATACATACATTTTTGAGACAATCTCTTCACTTAATTCTCCACATACTACAATCGAAAAATTGTAGTTTATGGAAGGTTCAATTTGACATTTTAGAAACACACCTCATAATTTTTTTTTTAATTAAAGCCTGCATTCCAGTCAATGATTTCATACAGATAAATCATTCCATTCCCTTAGTTGAGGAAGACAAGTGCAGCTTGTATTTGGTAGAGGTCAAAGCTTTGCTTTTAATGAGCTCAGCATAAAAAAAGGTGGTGGTTGCTATGGCGACTGTTTCATGCTGTCTGGGAGAAAGTGGCTGCGGCTTCTTATCCCACCATCATACAACTGCAAACATCTTTACTGCCTGCTGGCACAAAGCAACTGTCCAAACAAACTAGGGATGCACCGACACCATTTGTTCAGAACCGATCCGATACCAAAAATTCAGAGTATCGGCTGATACCGATCCGATACCAGTGCAGTTTTGTTTAATAATTCAATGTAGAATTTCTATACCTCAGTGTGTTGAACTGAAAATCACTCTTTTGTGTGTTAAACATAATCTACTAAATACAGACAACTTCATTATAACGAAAAACAACAAATAATAACATATATAATCACAATCTATGACAAAAATACTACTATAAACTAGATGGTGGATAAACTAGATTAGTGGATAATTCAGCAGCAAAAGTTACTCTAGAAAAATCATGAGTGCAAAATAATTGTATAAAATCTAAACATTTAGTGGGAAAAAAAAAACATTTAGTGGGGAACAAATAAAAGTGAATACATGTAGCACTAAATCTGGTAAAATGTTACACATTTTTGTAAAATACATTCATGCAAAACAAGTAGCCTAGGCCTAAATATATGCATTTACATGAACTTGAATTTAATGACTTAAATAAATAAATAAATAAATATTCATCTGTACCATGGAATGGATTCAGAACACTTAATATATTGCACGAAGCGTTGATGATGCTTTATAATGTTTTGTGCCTCTTGTGGGACACTGGGGCTTAACAATAACACCTGTCTGACCGATACCCAATCCGGCAAATAATGGCAGTATCGGAGCTGATACCGATACCGAGTATCGGATCAGCGCATCCCTAAAACAAACACGCAAATGAAGAAATTGTATTCTTGAAGAATTATGTTAACAACTTTCCCACAGCTCATAATTATTATTTTTTAAATGTATTTTTTGGAGTGTTTCAAAGCCTTAATAAAACATATGATTCGAGCAACAATCCCTACTGAAAATACATTAATGAACTGCTCTAGGTTTGCTTATGCTGGTTAGTGCTGGTCTGGCTAGTTGATCAACATGGTCTTTCAAGGGCAGATAACTGACTACTGTGTTTTAGGTTAGTTAGTTCAGCAGAGTGACAGGGACACCAGCATCCCACCATATGATAGTGTCAGTCTTATCATTTGGGAATAGCAAATACACTTTTCTTTTTTTTTAAGATCAATCAGTTCTATTTTAATTCTGATCATGCTACTGCCAATTGTTTTACGAGACTAAGTCTTCAGGTTGTCCTTAAAGGTCTCTGACCAAATAAAGGTTTAGAAAGTTATTTCATACCAGTCGAATTTTACAAACCAGTCAGATCTTCAGCATTTTCACTTAAAAACTTGAAGAACAATTACTAATTGAGTCATTATTGACCACACACTTTTCAGACTGTGACGGTCACAGTATTGATCTAATCAACAGACGTCGGACCTTATTAATTAGGCTAACCAAAATGAGCAGGTTTTAGCTACGGTTCACTGGGATGAAATGTAATGGGACCAAGCCAAGATGATCATCTATCATCTGTTCTTCAATGAATTGCACTAGGAGAAGGAGTTGAATACAATATGCTGAACAGGAAAATGGCCTTCACTTTATCATTGACTTTGATTTATGGACTGGAAGTTCTCATGTCCATAGGTAAAATACTTTGCAAATAAACTGTAACTGCCACAATGAAGTTTTATGAAGAGCTGATTGTTAATTATGGTATATAATAATGTCTAATTGAGAGACAATTCAAATGTCCTTCAAAGCCTCTTTTCTATTAAGGAAATAAACTGCATTTTGCTGGTACCATTGCATTTCCTAATAGAGTAGCATCTGTTATTTAGACCAGCTCAATTCACAATCCCCAAACCACAGTAAACCTTCATTTAGAAGTGTGGTGCAAAGTAACAAACAATTTTCTGCTCAGCAAAAACAATGTAGATATTAAGATTCTTAGTAAAATTCCTGTCTGTTGATGTTGAGAGGTCTTTATACAGAGGCCTGATATCTATTGTAGCAAATGAACACTGGTGTGTTCAACTAAATTCTGCTTCACCTGCACTGCAACGTGTTTCTTTTTGTATTGAAAAACCACTGTTGAATTAAACGAGTCAATAAACACCAGATGTGCGACTGTCATATACTTATGATAACAAATCTGCTCATCTTTTCTGACAGTGAACTAAGCAAAACCTTGACACTTTCACCTCAATATGTTGTTGTCACTTGAAATACTACTGTACCACAAACCCCATGAATTTGTTTCAGATTGAAAACCCTGCATAAACACCACTGAAACACTGAATTTATTTATTAACTATCAAAAAATTGTGTTGTTTATTTTGCAAACATCTCCCAAAAAGATCACATGGACAATAAGGTTAATTGGTTTAGTGGATGTCCAGTATTTATTATATCTATAAAAGTAAAAATATGTGAAACCCACTTAGTGCAATTTGTAGTAAATTACAAATAATTGTATAGATAATTTGATATTTTGGCTCAGAGGGAAGTTAAAGGGGTTGTTTAATAAAAAATGACATTTGTCTTCATCTTTTGAAATCTAGTTATCATTAATAGAATGCATTAACATGTGAGTGGCCATGTTTACAATCAATAATCAATGCCTGACGCACATGTGAAATTATGTCAAATTTATTGACTGACGGCAGTCCTATGATGTCACATGAAGCACTGTCCGTATAAAAGGGTGCTTGCATTACACGTCATCAATTTTAAATTGTCTGAAGGAGGTCACACAGGCACGTGACGCAGCATCTATGTAACCCTAAGACGTTCCCTTTCAAGGGAGGTTAATTTTGCATCATGGTGTTGATGCTATGGGAACATTAATACGCAGTACACCATGCTGAACAAATGCCTGCTCTATCAAGCTGTGAAAAAAGACCAAGCTCAATTTTAGCAAGCCTAAGCACTGAACAATCTCAACAGACCTAGGCCTATAGTTAAATTGAGCATCAACATCCAATTAGGATGCATCCTCGGTGACATATTACAATAGCTTTACTCCCTTGAAGAGCTTAATGCCTAGGTGCCAGGGAACACACCAAAGCTTCCATGCGCTACTGAAATACTTGTCTGAAAGAAGGAACACCAGCATTAGGTCAGCTATAGCCTCCAGCTACAGGACAGGCATCTGCCTAAAGTCCCTGAAAGCAGAGCTATTCAGGGGAGTTCACAGACATAATCCACAGTACTCCTTCCATCTTGTAGGAACTAAGAGCAAATCAGACTGCAATGACTCAAACTGATCAAAAAGCAAATCAACTCTCCGGACCCTAATGCTTGTAAGTTATGGTTCCCAACTAGAGAATGAATACTTAATACATTAAGTTTAACAAGACTTGTTTGGAGATTCTTGAATCTTCCAAGACTTGAATCCCCCAAGAGAAACCCACAGATATTGCCTTTACATAAATGCATCAGATCATTCCAAAACAATGCTAGACGAACTTATAATCAAACATCTTTCAACTGCATAATTCTATATCATGTCTACAACTGTCACGTGTGGTATAAAAGCTCACGAAGACGAGGATGAACAGGAAACAGGATATTTAATAACAAAACTCACAGAATTCCCATCAAACACATAGTATCATAGACCAAGACAGACAAACACTGAGGGAGAACTGAAGGCTTAAATACACAGAGCAAATGAGATGATTAACAATGTGATTAACAAGACACAGGTGAATGATATGACTAATAAGACCCCGTCCACACGGAGACGCGTTTAGCTATATACGTAAAACATTTTTATCATATCAGTGTTTCGTCCAGACGGATCCACCGTTTTAGGAGCTTGAAACAGATATTTTTTCAAACCAGGTTCCAGAGTGGATAAATCTGAAACCAACCCTTGAGTTTTCGTGTGTACAGCCAATCCGTATATTTTGTGAAGCGGTGATGTCATCACACCACGTCCCGCACGGTAAAGACTAGAAGGGATACAGCTACGGCCACTGGGCAAGCACATATCAATATTGCATCATTTAATTACTGTATTTGCATTATTGTAATGGTAGGTTTAGAGTTGTTGTAGGTGTAGGCGTTAATAAAATACTATATGGTAAGTAGCACATTTATTTATTTATTGTCATTTTATTGTGAGATTTTGCTTCACTTCCGACCGTTGCTGTACCCCTAGCCACAACTCTTCTTCTCCGTTTTTAGTGTATTTCTGTGGCAAAATTACAGCGCCACATACTGGTCTGGCATGTATACTTCATCATTTTGAGGCGGTTTCAGTGGTTTCGTGTATACGCAGATATTTCTTGAGACGAGGAAAAAAAAGATTGAATAGGGAAAGCTCTGGCTTTGTGTGGATGTGGCTTGAGAGTAGATATATGTGACTATAATGCTTAGATCACACATAATTCATGCAATTGTTATAACTATTGAATGGGTTATGCATCGAGGGTTTGATATCAGCGTGAATATCCTTTGCATTTCTTTAATTGTAGTGCGAATCAAATCTGTGTAAAATTAATGACATTCTTAATATAGAAATAATGGCTGAATTGTACTCTGCTAGAGTGGGAAAGTTAAGAGACAATGTGATTAAATCAGATACCATTTCATTGTTGTGAGTGGAGGAGAAATCAGGCTTGTTTGACTTCATACAGCGGCCCACAGACCCATCGGCGGTTGACTTGAAGCAGTGCATTCTGGTTAGAATTTTTTCCCGACTGGAGACAGCTCCAACGCCACGTGACAGTGACGCATGCCATCAAAGTACCGCGAGAGCGAATCGAGACCAGCCGGCTGGTGCATTTTGAGCAGCTTCTCCAGAGCGACTGCACGAGCTCTGATGACGGCACAGCTGTTTCACGATTGGCAGGATTCACCGCATGACAGCGACCATGTGTGTTTCATATTTATTCTAAACCCATCCGTTCCACAAATCTGTATTTTATAACAGTAAAACATCTTTTCATGTAGTAACAATGTTATATTGTGTTATGTTAATCAAAATAAAACTGATAAAAAAAGTAGACCCCACTTCATTGATAGTTCGCTCATGTTGAACTTTATTCTTGTACAAACACACGCTGTATTAAGCACTACATAAAGTATTACATGACAATGTCTCTGAAATATATGTGCATTATATTGCATTTATTTCACTTAATCTGTGATGAAGTATGCAAACACAGCGCAAGCATCACTACGGGAAGCAGAACGTGTCTGACTTCACGTCTCCTTTTGCAGCTCCTCCCCGCCTGCACGCGGCAACTCTCTTGCCGATTGGTTACATCCAGCAGCAGCCAATGTCGAACACACCTATAGTCACACCCCTAACTAAAGATAATGTCTAATTGGTCAGAATTTCTCAAAGGGGTTGGACAAACTCAGCTTAAAGCATCAGACAAATTTGGGAGATGAAAATGGGTTAAAACCGAGCAGTTTCATTCCTGCATCTAACTACTCTCGTCTCATTTACTTTTTATGTTATTTTATTTTCTGTTGAGAGTCTCGTTTCTAAATTAAGTTTGGTCGCAAAAGCCGCAGTCCACAACTTTTTGCTTGCCTTAAAATGTCAAACTTCAGCATGAGACTTCCCATCCATCAGCCAAAATATACCAACGTGATTGGCTTCCCAAGACATCACTCAAGACACGAAAAGACCTCCAGCCAGTCGACGAACCTGGGAAACCCCCTTTCCATCCAAAGATGCCAACGAAGGTAATCCCCATCAAAGACACGAACGACAAAAGCAAGTAAGCGCCTCCAGATTCTAGCTGAACTGGTGCATTGATAGAAAATGCAAAAACCCTGCCTAGGAAATGATAGAATTGTTAAATTAAGGATTGATGGTTCGTTAAGGTCAGGTTTTATGAAGTGATAGAAACATAGGTTTTAATAATTCTATTCTTAAAACTCATTTTCTTTCTGTCTGCAACTCGTGTACATGTGTGTGTGTGCGTTTATGTGTTAGGTATTACTTTTATGTGTTGGAATAATCAAAGTCTCATTTGTATTTAGAAGTGTCTATGATTATATTCTTATGATTTTAATGTCTTAAACTGCTGATCTTGTTACCGTGCTAATAAATGGATGTTTATATCCGCTAGAGAGCTGATAGTTAATTATTATCCTTTGGATGAGACATTAAACCGAGGTCCTGACTCTCTGTGGTCATTAAAAATCCCAGGATGTCCTTCGAGTAGGGGTGTAACCCCGGCATACTGGCCAAATTTGCCCATTGGCCCCTGTCCATCATGGACATATATATATATATATATATATGATTGGCTTCATCACTCTGTCTCCTCTCCACCAATAAGCTGGTGTATGGTGGGAGTTCTGGCGAAATATGGCTGCCGTCGCATCATCCAGGTGGATGCTGCACATTAGTGGTGGTTGAGGAGATTCCCCCCTTCCATGTAAAGCGCTTTGAGTGCCTATAAAAACGCTCTATAAATGTAACAAATTATTATTAGTATTATTATTATAGTTATGTCCCGTTCAGCTGAGTGCTGGACGATTCATTTGTTCAGCCGTAAAATAAGTGACTCTTTAAAAATAATTAATTAATAATTCCCTTTGTGCTAAATTGATCTGTTTCTTTTACAATCTTAAGCTCATGGAACAAATGGAATAATATCATATTAGCCTACTAGTCCCCCGGACGAAATGCTTACCTGTAAAGCTCTTAGGTAGCAGCCCCACCAAAGGGAGGATGTGTGGTAACACCTCCGCAGTCTAATCCCCAAACTTAATGTGCTGGAGAGGGTGACAGATGAGAGAATGGATTCAACTGTGATTTGTTCTACCTCCACTCTGCCAGAGTGCGCCACTCTGACCTTTTATTAGATTGAATAGGGGTTTTCCTAAAAGCAACTCATCCATAGGGGAGTAAACCTGCTTTAACCCCCAGTTTGAATAAACTGGAGAGGGAGACAAATGAGAGAGTGGGTCGCTCTTATGACTCTGTCCACCTCAACTCTCATCTACAAGGCTAAATAATCAATATCCTAAATACTTCCAGGAGATCTGTCAGGAAAATAGCCTCCAGCTCCATACTGGAGCTGTCGAAGGCATAAAGTGGGACACCCTAAGGCAGTGGTTCCCAACCTTTTGTCCATTAAGCTATCTGGCTGTGTTTCGTCCTCTGTGCCTGGATGACTACACATCTTTCAGGGAATTATGAATACTGGGGTGTAGTTCTGGAAGACTGGGCAAAAGTCCTCATAACAGATGTCAGAGACTGATTAGTGGCTATGTGAGATGTTTACGCCACATTATTGTTGATAATGCAGGAAATCACAAGCTGTTTTACTGATATGCATATTTTTGCACACATTAAATCGCAGTTGAAAAAATAGGGCATTGAAGGCAATATTATAGGCTATGATCATTTTTTCAATCGGTTTTACTTTTTTGTGTAGTTTGTGTATGTGTGTACCTCATATTCCCTACGTTGTGAGGACCAAATGTCCCCACAAGAATAGAAATAACAGTCTGTTTTTATTTTTGTGGTCCCTATGAGGAAAACTGGTTATAAATCATTCTATCATCATACATGTTTTTGAAAATGTAAAAATGCATCTGTGATGGGTAGGTTTATGGGTAGGGTTAGTTTAGGGGAATAGAATATACAGTTAATTCAATCATTATGTCTATGGAACATCCCCATAAAACATGGGAACCCAACGTGCGTGTCACAATCACCAGTGAGAGTGCCCCTGATTACCACCTGAGGGCACTCCACCCCGGACTTGTCACTTCATCATAAACTACATTACCCATAATCCTTTGCCCGGACTCATCATCACTCATTGTTTGCACCTGTGTCTCATCACCTCATTACCCCAGCCTATATAAACCATGTTCACTCTATCATTAACTGCGAAGTCTTGTTTGTCTATACTGCATTTCTGAGCATTCTCCCTGGTTTCATGTCTCTTGGTCTTTGATTACTTGCCCGTTCCGTGGATTACCCGTTTGCCTGTCTCTCCTGTCTTGTTTGCCTGTTTGGACTGCTTACCTGTTATGACCTTTTTGCCTGTACTTTTGACTACGAGTGTGGATTACCCCTCCAATAAAGCTGCATTTGGATCTTCTACCTTCTGTCTCAGAGCAGTACGTTACAGAAGACTTCGCCATCATGGATCCAGCACTTCAAATAATCCGTCTACGTTAAGGTAACCAGTCACTTGAGAAACACATTCAGGACTTTTTAGCTATTGCTAATGTCACAGGTCGGGGGGGTCAAACCAGTCTACACCCACCCCTAAAACCCAGGACCACCTCGAGGAGCGTGCCAGAGACCAGACAGACAAAGAATCAGAGAAAAACAAGTTTTATTTATTTAAAAGTTTTATATAAAAAGTCTCAATGGGGCCTCTGGGTCCACCCACCGATGCGGGGGCCGAACCACTGACCAGAGGAGGGGAGGGGAAGTCGGTCACCTGTCCGATACACAGGTGAGTGTCCTGGTAAGTAGAACGGTGTAGGACAATTGAGCAAAACACAGTCTTTAGTCGAAGGGGGGCCTTCCTTTGGACGGACAGAGGGATTTCTCTACTGACAGACAGAGTACGTTATACAATGCATATCTTCTTTCCACATTTGCATAAAGGGGGTATTCACATTCAACACCTGAAATCCTTCTTCAGTGACAACGGATAAGGATAGGAAAAATAGGGAGAGCAACGGCAGTCAATTTAATCCCCACACACTGCACCCTCACTTCAACGCAATACTGTGCAACACATCAATTCAGGCACTGCATATCCACTCTCACTCAGTGCAATAAGGCCAGCACTCACCCGTTGGTCAATCCCTCCACTGTCGTACTGAATCCGTTATCTTCAGATGTTGGGTGGATTAAGATGCCTTTTTACTGAAGCGTGGAGGACACTCCCTTAACACTCGATCACACTCAGAAGAAGAGGCAATAGTTCAATGATGACTTGGTTCAAACGCTCTCTCAGGTGACAATGACACTCGTGATCAGTACACTTCACAACTTCATATTCCGTTCAGTGCAGGTGCATACATTCAATGAAATCCGATACTCATACTACTTATCTCCGTTCTGATGTTGATGGCGTTTCTCCAGTCTGTACTCAACTCTGTAACTCCTTTCAAACGTATCCATACAAATGCCACTTCACCCTTTGCACAGCCGAGCCTTTGCGCACCCTCCAGAAACCTCCGTGAACCAACACACCCAATGAAGAAATGACTTCTCTCGGGGAAGGAAGAACGCTGAACTGTCTCTCTACTTCCTTTTTATACTCTCCTCTGTCATCTCCCACACCTGCTCATCATCCGCCATTAGCCACCATTTTGTAGGGGCACATGTCCAACCGGAACCGGCCTGGAGTTACACCAACAACGTTCCGGGGGGGAACAACTTCTGACGGGACTTAGTTCCGCCTCACTTCGTCACCTTGTGACACTAATATCTCTGATCTCCCAGACTGTGCACTCATTGATTTCTTTTGTTATGGTCTTAATGAACAATATCAATCAAAGTTGATCCGTGATGGTCCTCGTGGATCACTCAGTCAGTTTCTGGACCATGCACTGTTGTTAAGTGGTTCCTTTTACACTGTTGGAGAAATAGAGGAGGACGTTTCCCCTAAACGGTTTTTGGGAGGGGGTACCATGTATCAAGCTCCAGCGAGGTGCTGTGAACAAAACCCAACATCGTGTTCGCCATGTCCGGTGCTGAGGATCGCTAGTCCTAGGTTTTCTGTGCCTCCTTGTCCTGTATTCACCATACCAAAACCCTCGGCCAAGATGGCTGCCGCCACACCAGAGATGGCTCCCGCCACTGACCTGCGTCCAGAGATGGCTCCCGCCACTGACCTGCGTCCAGAGATGGCTCCAGCCACAGACCAGCGTCCAGAGATGGCTCCAGCCACAGACCAGCGTCCAGAGATGGCTCCGGCCACAGACCAGCGTCCAGAGATGGCTCCGGCCACAGACCTGCGTCCAGAGATGGCTCCGGCCACAGACCTGCGTCCAGAGATGGCTCCGCCCACAGACCTGCGTCCAGAGATGGCTCCGCCCACAGACCTGCGTCCAGAGATGGCTCCGGCCACTGACCAGCGTCCAGAGATGGCTCCGGCCACTGACCAGCGTCCAGAGATGGCTCCGCCACTGACCAGCGTCCAGAGATGGCTCCGGCCACTGACCAGCGTCCAGAGATGGCTCCGGCCACTGACCAGCGTCCAGAGATGGCTCCGGCCCGTGTCACAAGCCCAGTGAGGGCTCCGCCTCCTGTCACGAGCCCAGTGAGGGCTCCGCCTCCTGCCACAAGTCCAGAGAGGACTCCAACCGGGCCACCTGCTCAGCCTGCACCGTCGTGGGGGTCTCCAAGACCATCTGCGCTGTGGTGGTCGTCTGCTCCACCATGGGGGTCTTCAACCTCGTCTGCGGTGCTGTGGGGGTCGTCTGCTCCGCCGTGGGGGTCTCCAAGACCGTCTGCGCTGCTGTGTTGGTCGTCTGCTCCGCCGTGGGGGTCTCCAAGACCGTCTCTGCTGCTGTGGTGGTCGTCTGCTCTGCCGTGGGGGTCTCCAAGACCATCTGCACTGCTGTGGTGGTCGTCTGCTCCGCCGTGGGTGTCTCCAAGACCATCTGCACTGCTGTGGTGGTCGTCTGCTCCGCCGTGGGGGTCTTCAACCTCGTCTGCGCTGCTGTGGAGGTCGTCTGCTCCACCCTGGCTGCCTTCTCTGCCTACGCCAGCCTGGTCATCTGCCCGGCCTGCTCCGCCCTGGCCGCTTACTTCACCCTGGCCGCCTGCTTTGCCTGCACCAGACTGGTCATCTGCTCAGCCTGCTCCACCTGCTCCACCCTCGTCATCTGTCCAGACTGCGCAATCCTGGTTATCTGCCCAGCCTGCTCCATCCTGGCCTCCTGCTCTGCCTCAGTCTCCAGGCCCTCTTCCACTCCACGGGCCTGGCCCTCCATCCCGCCCCCAGGTCCGCCTCCGCTCCACCTCCCTCCTTGACAATTTTAGGAGCGTCTGGAAGCCGCTCCTTTGAGGAGGGGCTATGTCACAATCACCAGTGAGAGTGCCCCTGAGTACCACCTGAGGGCACTCCACCCTGGACTTGTCACTTCATCATAAACTACATTACCCATAATCCTTTGCCCGGACTCATCATCACTCATTGTTTGCACCTGTGTCTCATCACCTCATTACCCCAGCCTATATAAACCATGTTCACTCTATCATTAACTGCGAAGTCTTGTTTGTCTATACTGCATTTCTGAGCATTCTCCCTGGTTTCATGTCTCTTGGTCTTTGATTACTTGCCCGTTCCGTGGATTACCCATTTGCCTGTCTCTCCTGTCTTGTTTGCCTGTTTGGACTGCTTACCTGTTATGACCTTTTTGCCTGTACTTTTGACTACGAGTGTGGATTACCCCTCCAATAAAGCTGCATTTGGATCTTCTACCTTCTGTCTCAGAGCAGTACGTTACAGTGCGTGTACATGTTTTTCTATCCTGTGGGGGCTTCAACCTGAATGCACACAGACTCATGGGACTCACCGTGAGGACCTAAATTGAGGTCCCCATGGGGAAACACGCTTATAAATCTTACAGAATGAGTTTTTGAATATGTAAAAATGCAGAAAGTTTTCTGTGATGGGTAAGTTTAGGGGCAGGGTTAGGGTAAGGGGATAGAATATACAGTTTGTACAGTATAAAAAACATTTTGTCTATGGAAAGTCCCCATAAAACATGAAAACACAACATGTGTGTGTGTTTACGTATAATGTATATTTTGCATTTTAGATCTTTTATATCATCCTTGTGCATTTCTATTTGTTGTTTTTAAGTTATGTTGATGTCTGTGCTTATATTTGTCTTTAAACCCAAGGGCAAACTTCTAACTGACTACTAACAACTAGCTAACTAACTAACTTTAAAACTCTGCTCCATGTCATGCCTAACAACGCCCTTTAGCTGTTATAAATTCACTGTAAAGCACGGCTTCTTTGGGCTTATTGCTTTATTTTACACAACAAAAGATTTTAAAACCAGTGCCTTATTGTTGCTTGCATTGACGTGCCTGGAAAATAAAATAAGAGCTCATAGCAGCTTGATTCCCTCAGATCAAAGTATGACGACGAGGCCTATTTCTGTCATTAATCCCAATAAACACTCTTCTATGTCAGAAATTAGAGATGAATTGACAAGAACAAGTATTGTGCCATTTGTAGAATAATTTAACAGATATCAAAAGCTTTGTGGAGCCACAGATATCTAATTATTCTGGAGACCAAACATATGGACATGTTTTTTTCCTTCTTCTCTAGAGGAAGCTGTGAGCCAGCAAAATCCCAGTATCCAACCTGTTCCCTTTGATTTGATGCATATTCTATGAGCCTCTCAGCCTGTTCCCACAAACCCTCATCTGTGTTGACTCGGACTGAGGCAAGCTCCCCAGAGACATCTGCTGTTTCAGAGCTCATGCTTTACAGACGCCTCAACGCTGCTCAGAGCGACACTTAACATAACTCTCACGTCTCTCTCAATGTCTCCCACGAACACTCAGTTCTGATTTTAGTCGACCCAAATATGACTACCCAAGAGCTTTTACTCGTGCTCTTAGTCTTTCTTTTAACATTCTCTGTGGCTCATCTATCCAACTCTCTCTCTCTCTCTTTAAGCAAGGCAACTCATGCTATAAATAACCTTAAATAGTTAGATTAATTAAATTATAGATATATTAAAGAAATACATAAAACTTGATATTATGACAATATATTCATATTTATAAATACAGCTGGTGTCATTCATTTGTGTATATGGAAAAAAAAATCCATCAATAAGTTTTCACTTATGCTTTTATCTAATTTGTAGATTGTAGAATTAAAGGGATAGTTCACCAAAAAATGAAAATTCTGTCATCATTTACCCTCAGATCAATGGTAGTCAATGGCTGCCGAAATCTGCTTGGTTACAAACATTCTTCCAAATATATTCCTTTGTGTTCAGCAGAACAAAGAAATTCATACAGGTTTGGAACAACTTGAGTGTGACTAAATGATGGCAGAATTGTCATTTTTGGGTGAACTATCCCTTTAAGTGACCCTGCAATTTATCTTATTTTAGAATAACATAAATGTTGTTCTGCATAAATTACAGGCCCATATAAAGTGTTTCATGTTTTAAAAGGTTGTGGGACTAAACCACTTGGCTTTACTCAAATTTTGATATACATAATTAATTTAAATCTTATAACAACCTCTTGTACAGTTAATTTTATATTATATGCAGGAGCATATAAAAGCATGGCGCAAGAACAATGCAATGCTTTTAGAGCAGTTTGAATCCTATGAGGATAACATTTCTGCTTCTGACTCTGTATGTTTATGAAAATGAAAATAACAGTGCCATGGAGGTTTACAGACAAGGATGGATTGGACACATAGGGAGCACCAGGACTATTGTAAAATTTTTCCATATAGATTAATTAGATTATACAACAGCCAAATAGTTTATATGCGCAATAATGTACAGCCAGTTATTATCATATACAATAAATCAGAGTGGTTTTGCATCATCCTAAAGGGGTTTAATTTGTGATAATAACTAGCTGGCTATACATTATCCCACTTATTACATGGCTTCTTTTTTTCTAATTACTTATTTTTAATATTACTCTGCAATCAAAAAAAAAAAAGTACTACTTAAGCTTGGCTCAGACTAGAGGATTTTTTTTTTCAATCTTAACCGATTATGAAATCTGGTGGCATCACTCACATAAGAAGAATCTGTAATCTTTTTAGAAAACTGTTCCTTCATTAAAGTGATAGTTCTAAATTTGTATGTTTATCTGCTTACTCCCAGGGCATCCAAGATGTAGGTGTCTTTGTTTCTTCAGTAGAACACAAATGAAGAATTTTAACTCCAACCGTTGCAGTGTGATAGTCGTATAATGCATGTCAATGGGGGTATTTTAGAGTATGAGAGCAATGAGAGTAAAAACACATAGACATACGAATCCTTATTAAAACATGCGGCTCGTGGCGACACATTGATGTCTTAAGACACAAAACGATCGTTTTTTTCGAGAAACCAAACAGTATTTATGTTTTTTTTTACCTCTTATCAGACGAATGTCATCTAGTTTTCCCAGCGCCATAATTTCCTGTGAATAAGGTCAAAATACTAGCGCGATCAAAGATACTTAGATGCCTCATTCGACCGATCCGTGCAGGCACTAATGAGGAATCTATGTATATGTATATATGATCGCACCGGTATTTTGCATGTATTTTGACCTTATTCGCCGGAAGTGATGGCGCGGGGACGGCTGATGCAGAGCCATAGAAAAAAATGAAATACATTTTTAAATATGGATATTTTTCTTACACAAACGCATCGATTCGCTTCAGAAGGCCTTTATTAACACCCCGGAGCCACGTGGAGCACGTTATTTGACGGACAGATGCATTTTTTATGGACTTCAAAAACAGAGCAACTATTACTGCTATTATAATGCTTGGATTAGCCAGAACATTTTTAATATAACTTTTTTTTTTTCGTCTGAAAGAAGAATGTCAAATACACCTCGGATGACTTGAGGGTGAGTAAATCATGGGCTAATTTTCATTTTTGGGTGAACTATCCCTTTAATGAATAACTACACAAGAACAAGCGAGTAATGCAGTATTAACACTTTAGTAACTACTATTAATTAACAAGAAACTCTGATTAATAAATTAGTAAGTAATAGTGCTTAGTCGAAAGTGGTAGTTCACTATTAGCTAATCAGTAACTAATATTTTTTTTCATACCTCCCAGAGGACTACTAGGAGCTATATACAGGTTCACAATTAATGTGATAATTAATGTTAGGCCCCTATATACTCACGGATGGTGAAGTTCTTTTTCATTCATCGCTTAAAGGTAAAAATAAGTTAGAAATACGTGAGCAGCGATATACTGTTAGCGAACAGAGCTCACACTGCTGAGAGCAGTGATTTTCACGTCAAAGGAGGAGCCTCAGAACCACACCTACCTAGTACGTAATCGCCAGGACCAATGGTAGTTCAAAGGTGTTTACCAGCTGGAGTGAACTTTTCCCATAACAAACTAAAAATAACTTTGCTTGGGCCTGATTTTGTTCGAAATGACACCACATCAGTTCTCGCTTCGATTTCGCTTGAAGTATATCAGGGCTTTTAAGGATCCACTTTTTTTTTTTTGGAAGTCTCCTAGGTTTGCATTCATCCAAGAAAAAAAAAAAAACACAAATTGTATCATAATATACATTGTGTCACAGAGTCACAGCCAACATCCACCAACAGACACTGCACTTCTATAGCTGTGTCCCAAAGTGAAGGGCGCGCACTTCGAAGGCCGCATTTGAAGTGTGATTGCATCATAGCGGCACTACGAAGGGTGTCCCAATGTGAAGGCTGCACCCTCTGAAGGCCGCATTTGAAGTGTGATTGCATCATAGTGGCACTAAGAAGGGTGTCCCAATGTGAAAGCTGCACCTCTGAAGGCCACATTTGAAGTGTGATTGCGTCACAGCGGTCCGACGAAGGCTGCCGCAAGTCGAAAGTGACTTTAAAATGCGCCCTCCGTTTCTCAGGCAAAGGAAGGGTACAGCAGATGGAACCTTCGCACAACTTCGCAGCCTACCATATCCCAGAATTCATAGCACACTGGTGACTACAGGATTTGACTGGTCTGCATTCCCGCGGCACTCGATCAGATTTCTTGCGAAGACGATAGCGGTCGGTAACTCAAGTGTAGCCTGGATACTATTGAGCACAACAGCGCAACCGCTTGAAATTGAAGTAAACAAAATGTTTCGTGCATTCGCACAGTCCCCTGTTCCCTGCCCTGAGCAGCCTGGCAAGATAAACTTTAATTTCCCAATTTTAACTTGCATAAATGTTATTTATTTCTCAACCATTCTCTCAAAAGGAATCAGTCCATTCTCTCCCTTTTCGCTCTTTCTTTCTTTTTTCTTTTATCTTTCTTTTTTCGGCACTTTCTTTAAATACAAATTAGATCTGTGCGTGGCTGTTTTTTCGTCCCGCTCCCGCAATAGGATCTATTCCACACCGCACCCTCCCTCTCGCACTTAAAATTCACTCCGTGCTCACCCGCTATAAATTATTTTATTCCCGACCTGACCGATCCAGCTAAATTTAGATTTCGTTTTCAGAATCTTTCTTTTAAATTTCCCCTACAGAAAGAGAGAGACTGGGGATAACAAAAGTAATAGGCTATGTTGGCCATGCAATTATTTATTTATTTTTCTTATCATACTGTCAACAACACCATAGCTAAAAAATGTCACAGAGAAAAATAGGCTAAATCAAATGCAACATCTGTCACTCAAAACTATAAGTCAAAATTTAAATAAACGAAAACTGCTGACTTTACTAGCTGTACTGCAAAATAAAGTATTAGGAATTAATTAATGAATGAATGTAGCTCACTGACGACGGTCCAGTAGGCTACCGAAAGTCTCCTCCAAAGGCTGAATGTAAAGTCGTGGCCGGGATGCACATAACAATTTCTCTATATTTTTTTTTTATTTTTTTTATGCAAGTTATTTGTAAATAAAACAAAGTAATTGCTGTCTATTGTTCATTTTTGTTAACTTGAAATGTGTAGGCTAATTAAAAGAGAAGTGGTTGTTCTGTAGGCTACATTGTTTATTTTTGTAATGCAAGTTATAATTTGTACATTAAACAAATTCATATATGTTCATACATTTATTTTCTTGTCATGTAAATTAAAATGTGTAAATGAAAATAAATTGGTCTTTACATTACTTAAAGTACTTTTTACAACTATTCATAGGCCTAAAATATAACTTGAGTTTAACATCAGAAACAACTGAAATTTAAATTACCAGCTAAAACAGAAGAACACATTTCTACACTTTCATTGAGCTGAGCAGGAGACGATGGTGGAGCTGGAACGGGATGGTAATGCACAATAGAGACCCTAAGGCCTGTGCCAGTGGGACATCATCTTCATCTGGGATGAGTGCATATTTCCACTGTCCGCAGGTTTGCGGGGCTGAATCGGTCGACGACTGCCATGCAAAGTAGCCTACAATGGATCTGAGATTATGTGAGTAGAATAAAAATAAGTACTTAAATAAAGACTTGGACGTAAATATATAAATGTTTAAAACATATTGTAAAAGTTACATTTAACATAATAAATAAACAATATTTGCAACTTAACGATTAAATATTTAACCATAGGCTACCAATTTACATGCTTATTTACATGCTTATTGTTACATGCTTATTGCTGGCTTTGAAGCATGTCAAAATCCAATAAAACTCATTAAAAAAAATATAAAAAAAATTCTGCTCCATTTCTCTTTTTAAAATCTCCTCGCGAACGTCCGTTGTCACACACCTGCTATAGCCCATTCAACAACGCTCGGTTCAGTGTTGCCAAGTCTGGATTTGGGCTGCATGCCATTTACTGTTGATGTGGGTGGTTTGTAGCCTATAGTCCACAGGTTTAAGTTGTCTTTACTTTAGCAATATTTCTACCGGGCTCCCCTGCGTTTTGGCATATTTTGGGCCATTTTGGCCGTGATTCCGCTACTTTTGATTAGTAAGTGGAGGGGTTTTGTTGTGCATACCTGGCAACCCTGTCCCTCGGTTCGCCCTTCGTGCACTTCGAAGGCGTGGCCTGGCCTGGCCTTCGAAGTGCACGGCCTTCGGAGTGCGCACCCTTCACTTTGGGCCACAGCTTATGTCTGGTCTTGTCACACGTACCTGGACTCCTTACCTGCTAGGCTGCTACTCACCTGAGATCCCATCGTTTTCCTTCTACGCCTTCCTCGTCTCCAGTTCCTCGTTCCTCGTGGTCTCCAATTCCCGGCATACTACAAACTCTGAAACCCTCAGCTAAGTGACTATCTGAAGTGCTAGTGCTCATCATTGCCTGCATTACCCATTACCTGTGTTTGTGTCTCTGTCTTAAAAAACATCCTAAGTTTACCTTATCCTCTGCTTCCGTCTGTGTCCTGACACATTGCAGTATAACCTCTTTTCTCACAGTGTTTGAAACGGTTTGATAAAGGATTCAGTCTCTATAAACCCCTCCTTTCTAAGAGCCTGCTCTGCTCTAATTGGTCATATGGCCCTATTTTTTTAATTAGTATACTGCTTACAGTGCATGTCAGAAACGAAACTCACATTACCATATCTGAATTTCAGCTCCAGAGGCTTCCTCAGCACTTGGTACACAGTGACATGAATAGTAACAATGGTGTCGGTTTTACCGTATCAATTCAAGCCCAAGACCTTATCCTATGAAAATGCATGCAAAGTGGATTTACTTTTGCAGCACAGAAAAGAGTGTCTTCTTAACATGTTGACAAAATGAACCAAACTCTTCCAGGCCTCAGCTACAACTACAGTGTTTGAGGGCGGGTCAAAGTAGGCATTTTTCACAGGCAGCAAAGACCATGAAGACCATAGTTCGGGAATTATGAACATTTGTTACAAACCTAGGAAGGTTTGTGCAGGAAGTGAGACTGAAATTACAGAACTTTTTTAGGCAGATTAGAATCGGTTCAGAAACAACGGCGTTCTGGCTTTTTAATGGTAAGAGACCATTCACACAGCAGCAGCAAAATACTGGTAAATTCTGTGATGTCAGTCATCCTAAATTATCTTTAAATGCTGTGATGTTGTCTTCATTCTCCCGCATGAGGAGAAGTGCTTTTTCGGTACATTTTGACATTGGGGCAAAACTCGACACACCGGTAGATCTACAGTATTAGCCTAATATCAGTTCACACATAGGCTTAACGCCGTGTTCGTTGTAGTGGGAGATTTACAACAAGCTACCGAACAATATTCACTAAAATATTGGCCACGAGGAAAAATACATTGGTTATTATCATGTTTTGTCATTGCTAAAGATACAAGATGGTTAAACTCCGCGCGCGTGGCCTCCGCTCTGCACTCCCTAGTATTCATCTTGCGAATCTCCGATCCCTTCCTAATAAAACGGACAAACTTCTTCTCCACAACCGCGTTAATAAGGATTTTTCAAACTCTGCTTCACTGTGCTTCACTGAAACCTGGCTAGTGAAGCCATGAAGCCATACCGGACAACGCACTATATCTGCTGGGCTTCCAGCTGTTCCGAGCAGATCGCATCGCGGAACTAACAGGGAAAACGAGAGGTGGTGGATTGTATATCTACATTAACGAAAGTTGGTGTTCAGATGTAACAACGCTGAAGATGTGCTCTCCTAATCTAGAGGCGCACTTCATAAACTTTAAACCTTTCTACTCACCGCGGGAGTTTTCCTCGTTCATTCTCGTGAATGTTTACATTCCTCCAGACGCATGTGTGAGCGCGGCGCTACAACAGCTGGCTGAACAAATAGCTGGCTGAACAAATAGCTGAAACTGAACAAAGGTATCCAGACTCTCTTTTAATCATTCTTGGGGATTTTAACAGAGCAAATATCTCCCGTGAACTGCCAAAATACAGACAGCATGTTACATGTCCCACCAGAGACAGTAATATACTGGACCATTGTTACACAGCAAAAAAGAATGCATATCACTCCGTCCCACGGGCAGCTTTGGGGCTCTCTGATCACTGTGTGGTTCATCTTATACCGACCTACATGCAGAAACTGAAATCAGCTAAACCTGTAATAAGGACTGTAAAAAGATGGACTAATGAAGCAGAGCTGGACTTACAAGCCTGCTTCGATTGCACTGATTAGACTGTTTTTGAAGCTGCTACCACTGATCTGGATGAGCTCACAGATACTGTAACATCATACATCAGTTTCTGTGAGGATTCATGCATTCCTACCAGGACATTCTTATCATTCACTAATGATAAACCATGGTTTACTAGGAAACTCAAACAGCTCCGTCATGCCAAAGAGGATGCTTACAGAAGTGGGGATAAAGTCTTGTATAACCAGGCCAGAAACAGACTGACAAAGGAGATCAGAGTTGCTAAAAGAAGCTGCTCTGAAAAGCTGAGAAACCAGTTTTCAGCAAACGACCCGGCTTCAGTCTGGACAGGCTTGAGGGACATTACCAACTACAAGTCACCATCCCCCCTTATGTAGAGAATCAACAACTGGCTGAGGAGCTGAGGAGCGTTAAGTTGCATTCTACTGCAGGTTTGAAAAGCCCAGTCTCACACCACACACCTGCTCTGATCTGCACTTCACACGTCCCCCATCACCTCCTGCACACCGCGTCACGTCTGTGGTCATGAAGTCGTTTGAAAGACTGGTTCTGGCCCACCTGAAGGACATCACTGGACCCTTGCTGGATCCTCTTCAATTTGCCTACAGAGCAAACAGGTCTGTGGATGATGCAGTCAACATGGGACTGCATTATATCCTGCAACATCTCGACAGACCTGGGACTTATGCAAGGATCTTATTTGTGGACTTCAGTTCGGCCTTCAATACCATCATGCCTGATCTTCTCTCAGCTAAACTGACCCAGCTCTCCATGCCATCCTCAATCTGTCAGTGGCACTCCAGCTTCCTGACAGACCGACAACAGCTCGTGAGACTGGGGAAACTCACATCCAGGACTCTCACTACCAGCACTGGCGCTCCCCAGGGGTGTGTTCTCTCCCCACTGCTCTTCTCCCTGTACACCAATGACTGCACTTCTAAAGACCCCTCTGTGAAGCTCCTGAAATTTGCAGACGACACCACTGTCATCGACCTCATCCAAAATGGTGATGAGTCTGCTTACAGACAGGAGGTTGAACAGCTGGATGTCTGGTGCAGTTATAACAACCTTGAGCTCAACACGCTCAAAACGGTGGAGATGATAGTGGACTTCAGGATTAACAGCCCAGCACTCCCCCCACTCACTATCATGAACAGCACTGTGGAAGCAGTGGAGTCATTCAGGTTCCTGGGCACTACCATCTCTCAGGACCTGAAGTGGGACAATTACATGGACTCCATTGTGAAAAAGGCCCAGCAGAGACTATACTTCCTTCGTCAGCTGAGGAAGTTCAACCTCCCACAGAAGCTGCTGATTCAGTTCTACTCGGCTGTCATTGAGTCTGTCTTATGCACTTCCATCACTGTCTGGTTTGGTTCAGCTACCAAATCTGACATCAGGAGACTACAACGCACAATCCGGACTGCAGAAAGGATTATTGGTGCCTCCCTGCCAACCCTCCAGGACCTGTACAAGGCATATGCCTGTAAGTGCAATACTCCCACTGTTTAGTGCAATATCTTCTAAACTCAGGAGATATTTATATTTATTCATACTACTCACATACTGTAAATATGTTTATAATCTGTAAATGTTTATTCTGACTAAATGTAACTGTGACCTAATATTTTTTTAATGCTATTTTCATATTGTATTATTATGTATATTACTATGTTCTTGTTGTGTTTGTATTGTATATGTGCACTGGAAGCGTCAGCACCAAGAAAAATTAATTGTGTGTGCAAGCACACTTGGCAATAAAGCTCTTTCTGATTCTGATTCGAATTTATTAAAAACTCAGCATCGTCTGTATTAAAGAGAGAAGAACCACTTAATCAGATGTTTAAAGTGAATAAAATAGCCTTAACAGCCCTTGCTGGAGTTCCACAACTACTTAAAAACTTTGTTCTCTCCCACCGGACTTGTGTGTGTAGGTGAGGTGCATGGTGGACCAATCCACTGTGAGGCAAGAGAGGGAGGACTCAATGTTTCTAAACTTAAAACTGATTTTTTGCTCCATTTGCGCTTGTATTATTTTGTTACTTACACAATGATTTTTAGTATTTATCATTATACTATTTACAATACACAATGTGGTTTTTAATGATATTTTTAGGGGAGAGCAACCCTCAGATGGGGTCTATGAATAGTATCCAACTGCAGAGCTGTGCGCTGATGAATGGAAAAGAAGGCTGGGTCTCGAGAGCAATGCAAAAACTGTGAGGCGCGGCGCAATGGTCAAAGATGATTAGTCAGCGCATATTTAAATTAAAAAACTATTAAAAAGCTTACAGTACTGTTACGGTCGTGTAGTGGTGCAGCAGAGAAGAGGGGATCCAGGGCTTCCACAAAGATGGGTTTTAATTAACAAACTGAATACAGAACACTTACACGTAAGAAATAACATTCAACAATGGACAAGGAGTGCAGGGAGTGAGTTCAATATAAAGGAGTGCTAGATGACGAGGACCAGGTGCAGGGAATCCAGGGAGAGAGGGAGAGATGATGAGGAAGTGAGTTCAAGTGTGAGACAGGGAGGATATTGGGAAATGGAGTCGGGGAAAGGCGTGGATTGTAACATTCTATGAACATTAAAACATAAAAAACACCCCTAAAAACATTCTATGGGGAATTCAGGGGTAGAGTGTAGGGCTCGTGGAATGGGACGGCCTCATGGGCTGGAGCAGGCTCGAGGAGGGCTGGAGCGACTTCGTGGAGGGCTGGAGCGGCCCCGCCTCGTAATCACGTTAAGTCTTTATGATTGGCTCAGTGCGTTCTAACTTTGAACGTGCAAAATACCGCTAATCTTCATTCTTGTTGCATTGGTTGCATTGGTATGAAAATAGAAGAATAATATGTAATATAAGAAACAGTAAAATAACACCAGCATGTTGCCATGAAAAAAGGTGCAAAAAAATGTAACCACCAAATTTCACCAATAAGAATAGTATTCTGTGGGTTGTGACAGGTTGGCATAGATCCCATTTCACCCCTGTTTACAAGATCAGTCCCTCTGACATCACTGATGGATTACTTAATACTCCACAAATGTGAAAGTAAATGACTGTTTTCAGCCTCCACATCAATGTTTGATTTTTTCACTATTATTGATGGTGTGTTCCAAATAGAGATTTGTAACACCTGCCATGTTCAACCACCAGCATGCCCCGCTTTTCCCGCCTCAGGCTGTTGTCACACACATGTAGGGCACTTACGTGAAGGCTGAAAGCTCACAATGCTACAACCACTAATTTCATGAAGGTCACTAATGTTTGTCATCAATCTGTCCATGTCTGGTTTGAGAAAGCGTCAATTTAGATTTTCTGATGTTCCCGTAAATCTCTTCAACTGCTTCTGTTTGCCCTTAAACCAGACAGATGATGATCCCTGCAATGTTATGAGATTTGAAATAATATCTACCTCAGGGGTCAGGCTAAGGTAACCCAATATTGCAGCTTTCCATCTCACGCACACTGTACGTTTGCGCTGAAACAGAAGGTTTCATTGTTTCTGAAAACAGGAATTATTTTGTGTGGGATTGTGTTTTGAGCACATGTGGAAAACACTTATATGACGCTCTCTCGCAAATGTGTGCAGACTAGTTGCAAATCATTACCGCCGGAAACTCTGTTGCTATGGCAGCATCACCATGGCGACAGTAATTGAACAGTTTCCGAGCATCAAGCTGGCAGCGACCCTGCAGCTGAGGTTCGAGTGTTATGAACCACAAAGCAACAGATTCCAGAGAAAGAAAATTCACTGCGATGCCATTCATCTCCTCAGTATGTGTGCGACGGACTTAGATACATTCTCTCTGATTAATCCTGTGACTGCAGATCCTGCAGCGTGTTGGATCCATCAATCTCCCACATAGTGTGTATGTGGGATTGATGGCTCGTTGCCGGGTTGTAACGGAGAGAACTGGAGGAGCCTGGCTCCAATTATCCCACAGATCTCAAAACAGCTGCATGTTGATGAATGGGTCCCACCTGTCACCTTCTGTTTGACATCACCTGGCAGGTAAACTCATTTAGCAAGAGAGCAAACAGTTGATGTGATGGGCCTGTGGGTCTCTATTCGTTCATCATGATATGTCGGACTTGGCTGAGTAATCGTCTTTGTTTTCACTGTATCCGATTATGGGAATCAAGTAACATTTAGGGTATTGTTTCCTGGATGAGTCCTAAACCTGGAGAACATTACTGTCAGTGCTGATTCTAGGATGAAAATAGCCTTTTGTTATGGTTATGTTTAACAGAAGTCTGGAAAAAACAGTGTCTTCATTTAATTTATCACTGTGACTGTTAAGTGAAGTTATAAACTGTACTAACCACATACATAGTGGCTGTTTGACATCATCTGATGAAATTTTTTAACTTGGCAGTGTGTCTGCATTTTTTATAGCTGACTATCAATCGACAAAACGGGATTTTTATCATAAATAGCAAGCTGGTCAATGTGATGACACAAAATTAAGAAGTGATACATTTGACCAGTGACCTTTAAAAAAACACAAGGGAGTTTATGAACAGATGCAGATGGTACTATTTAGCAGCCATAAATTTTATAAAAAACAATACACTTTGAGCTCAAGCCCATTATTACACTGGAACTCACATTTCATCCACAGTAACAATCAATGATAACCCCAAGAATTATGCAGTCCTGTAGACACAATGCAAACTGGGTAATTCCCACCAACAATCTCTTCCAAAATATATATTTTGAAGAATGTCAAATCATCAATACAATACCACTATTTCATAACTGGTCCACTATGATCATCCAGCACGATCTCACTGCAATTTGTACGTGTTTTGGTTTTACAAGTTGCCCAATTCGTATGAATTCAGACAAATGACCTCCCCCTAACCCCGCCCCTAAACCTACGCATCACTGGGGTTTAGACAAATCGTACAAATTCATATGAGTGAGGTCGTACAAATTAACCATCTCGCACAAATACGAATTGGTCATGAGATAGTGTTGGATCATCATACAATAAAAATGTGGAAAATAAGGGCCTCTCTTTTTTAAGATTTTATATATATATATATATATATATATATATATATATATATATATATATATATATATATATATATATATATATATATATATATATATATATATATATATATATATATATATAATCGCCACCTTGGAATTATAAGGTTCTATCTGCATTCTGACTGGTTTGGAGATATTGAGCTTTAAAGTTTTTTGCATTCCATTTGACTGTGTAGATAGAACCTTTTTATTTTCTAAATAAAAAGTTCCAAAAAACTTAAAAAACAACATCACAAATTATATTATTATCCTCAGAGACAGATTCAAAAACCTCAGATCTATAATCGGACGCAACCCTCCATCCTTTTTGGGAACTATAAAGTACCGGCTGTAGAACCCGGACTCCCTTTCCAGCGGAGGAACACGCTCTATGGCTTCCTTCGCTAACAAGGTTTTTACTTCTAGTTCCATTACCCGAACCCGCTCGGGTACCACTGTAGTCCAGTACAATCCCCTGAATCTTGAAGGAGGATGAACGAACTGCAGTCTGTAACTCTTTTCTACAGTACGCAGGACCCATGTAGAAATATTCGGAAGGCATTTCCATGCGCCGAGATAATCTACTAAGGGAACCAGCCTCTCGAGGCTGGCGCCGGGTGTTACACAGTTTCCGTTCCCAACCCCTTGAAGCGGCTGACCGGCAGGAAGTAGTTGGGAACGGTTCTCTGTGTGCGGACGCGTGAGCTGACCAGCCGCAGGTCTTTCCTGAGGCGGCTGGTGCAGCATGCGTTCGCGGGAAATCGATGTGGCCCGAAGCGTCATAGACGGCGGGATTACCACATCGATTTCCCCAGAGCGCCACGGAGGAAACAACCTCAGTTGTTCCTCCGTGGGAGGGACCGCTCTTAGAAGCCCTGCCGCAGCTAGGACTTCTTCCCAGCAGCCTTCCGCGCCTGAAGGACGTTCCGTAGATCGCCCTTAGGAGCGGAAGACTGCTGCTGAGAGCGTCGCCTCTGTTGCCAGGCTCCCGGGGGAGGGGCTCTAGATGCGACGCTCTCTTTTTGCACCTTTCGGTGCGAGGAGCTGGATGCCCACTACGGTCTCTTCGCCTCCTGGTGTCTGGAAACGACGGCGTTAACCGCGTCTCCAAACAGACCAGAAGGTGAAATCGGGGAGTCCAGGAGGAAGGATCTATCATTCTCCTTTATCCCCGACAGATTCAGCCAGAGATGTCTCTCCACAGTCACCATTGAAGCCATGGAGCGGTCGATAGCGCGGGCCGTCTCCTTGGTGACGCGGAGAGACAAATCTGCAGCCTTCCTTAACTCCAGTATATCCTCCGGAGAGGGACCCTCGCCCTCATCAAGCTCTTTAAGGAGATCGGCCTGGTAGGCCTGCAGAATAGAGAGAGTGTGCAGGGAACTACCAGCCTGACCAGCCGCCATATAAGCTTTGCCCACCAACGATGAGGTGTCCCGACAGGGTTTGGTGGGCAAAACCAGAGCCTTAAGGGACGATGCAGAGTCGGGTGAAAGGTAGCTCGCGAGAGCTTCCTCCACCCGAGGCATCGCCCCATAGCCCGCCTCGCGTGCCCCCAGAACATTGGAATAATCCAATACTGGAGGATTTTACACACGCGAGGAATAGGGCTTTTTCAAAGATCTGCACACCTCGGTGTGTAGATCCGGGAAAAAAGGCAGGCCCCGGCGAGGTGTTTGGACCCGGTGCGAGAGGAAACGGTCATCCAGCCTACTGGGTGGCTGGATTTCCAGAGCCTCTTGTGGCCAATTTATGTTTAATTTCGCCACCGCCCGGGTCAACACCTCGACCAGCTCCTCTTGGGCGGGTGGATGAAGCGATGAAACAATTCCTGTTTCATCCCCCGCCTCGGTGCCCATTTCCTCCGGCTCCTCGGAACCGGAGAGAACGAGCACCGGACCTCCCACCCCGGGGGAAGAAGCCGCAGAGCGGGCTTCCACACGGGGAGGAAGATCCTCGGAACTGTCAGAGGAGGATCGGGAAAGTGCCGCAGCAGTCCCGAAACCCTCTGACAAGTCCCGCTGTGAACCCCATGATCTGCGACGCCGAGCCGCCTCAGCGTCAGCGTCAGCGCCTCATGGGTCCAGAACCATGGGGCTCACGAGGCTGGCCGGCCTCATTAAACACGGCCAGCCGAGAGCGGAGCACCCTGAGCGTCAGCTTTTCGCAATGCTCACAAGCGGCTCCCTCAAGAGCCGCTAGAGCATGCTGAACGCCCAGGCAGTGCACACACAGCAGGTGTGTATCCGAGCCCGACATGTAGCGAGGGCAAGGATGCACACACTGCTTGAACTCTCTCATTTTTTCACACTCTTTCACTGACGTACAACAATAAATAGACAGACAGTTTTGACACAGAGCGCTATGCTGAAGAGCATTAACTGCCGACATTACGTTCCAGCTCCCCTTTTATACTTCCGGGTATGCCGTCACGGTTACATCATCACGCACGCCAATCGGATTGGCCTAGTTGGCATTCTGGTTTCAGATTCGCTGATGCTAAGGGAGCATCCCCAAAGTGTCGTCTCGATGCAGTGCGAGTTCCCTTGAAAGGGAACAGCTCTGAGTCTTCTCCTATAATGTCTGATGAGTTTGGAGAACACCTGACAAGAGATCAGAGACCATTCCTTCATACAGAATCTCTCCAGATCCTTCAGATTCCCAGCTCCATGTTGGTGCTTCTTCTCTTCAGTTCGCCCCACTCATTTTCTATAGGGTTCAGGTCAGAGGACTTGGACGACCATGGCAGAAGCTTAATTTTGTGTTCAGTGACATATTTTGTGTAGATGTTGATGTTTGTTTTGGATCATTATGTAAGATCCAACACGGCCCATTATAAGAGTTCTAGCAGAAGCGGTCAGGTTTTGATTTTTTATCTGTTGGTATTTGCTAGAATCCATGATACCATATATCTGAACAAGATGTCCAGGACCTCCAGCAAAAAAATAGGCACACAACATTAAAGATCTAGCAGTATATTTAACCGTGGGCATGGGGTACTTTTTATCCCTGTTTGCACCAAACACATCTTTTTTTAGTTTATTCTGACCACAGAACACGGTCCCTATTGAATTTCCAGTCGTCTCTGACAACTGAATATGCTGGAGTTTGTTTTTGGATGAGCAAGGAAGATTTTTCTTGAAACCCTCCCAAACAACTTGTGGTAATGTATAGGGGTTTGTTAGATTTTTTTCAAAGGCTTTCTGACCCCAAGACTCAACTATTCTCTGCAATTCTCCAGCTCTCCTTGGAGAGTCTTTGTCCACTCAAACTCTCCTCCTCACCGTGCATTAGGACAATATAGACACATGTCCTCTTCCAGGCAGATTTGTAACATCTTTAGTTGATTGGAACCTCTTAATTATTGCACTGATGATGGAAATGGGAATCTTCAATTTTCCTACAGCCACTTTCTATTTTATGAAGCTCAACAATCTTTTGCTGCACATCAGAACTATATTCTTTGGTTTTACTTATATTCTTTTGGGAATTTTTGCCTTTGTAAAAAAAGAAGTTTTGCTGGACAATTTCATGCTCATAGTCACCCTGGTGTGCTATATTAATGGGAATATACTTGAGAGATATTTTACTCTTAATACATTTTAAGGGTGGCAATAATGGTCAACGTGTTTTGGAGAAAAGCATTTATTTCATCATGTGATTTACCCCCTACTTTCAATTATTTTACTTCAATTAAATGTTAGATTATTGCACGTTTAAATAAAAGATCAAAAGAATAAACATTGCATATTTATTTTTTACAGCCATCTTTGATAATATTTACCATGGGTGCAAATAATTCTGACCAGAATACTACCAGACTGTATTTTATATTATTTTTTAATATATAATGCAAATACTGTTATTTATATGCAACATACATTGTTAATTCTTCAACATTTTGTTTAATCAGTTCATTTTCCTCACATATGGTGAGGAATATGGTGAATTTTTATTAACATCCTGACATTATTACTCATCATAATATTATAAATATCATATCAAATTCATCAAAACATACCACTGGGGGGGAAATTCACAGTACAGAATGTTTATTTTTTATTTTTAAATAATGTATATTATTCATTATTTTATTTTGCCTTTTTGCACTTTTAGACCTTGCACTAACACTTTTTAATTAAATAATTTAAAAATAAATTAATAAATAACTATAAATGTCATTGAGGTGGTACCAGACTAAGGGGACAAGGGTTTTACAGGCAGAAAAAAAGCTAAACAAATGATTTCATTGTATAGCTTTTAGGTATAACATAACATATGTTATAGAATGGTGGAATATTGAGTTTTATATGACTATTATTTTTGTCTCTTAATTTCTCAAGGATGAGTATGTCATGGTACGTAGACAGGAAAAGGCTGAAATACATTACTCTTCATTATTATTGGAACTTTACCCGAGGACTGCGTTTATGGAAATATGTATGCAACTGTTCTAATATTAAATTCAAAAGCACTTTAATGGTCTGTGTTTGCAGAATAACTTTTTTATTGCACACTGTTTCCTATCAACACACCCTGTAAGAAAATTCTGGCAGGCATGTGGACTTTGCATAAACAAAATTTTTTTGAGTCCATCGGCACCTTCTGAGACAAAACACTGCTGTCAGATATCGCATCTGGAACACTCTACTTCCTTTAGGTGCTGTATACCCTTGGATGCATCAACATAAGCCTCGTCACTGTGATGTTGACTGAAAGCAACATCCGTGAGTCCACAGCTGCAAAAAGGCATGAAACAAGAGGCACCGCTCATGCAATGGGTCTCCTGTGTGGCTGTTACCATAGAGACACTCAGATGGCAATTCATCCGCATCTAATTTCCTTCAACTTCAAGATGGTCGAGATGCTCCCTCAAGAAAACTGGTGGGAGAAGAAACTGTGGAGTCTCAAAGGTCAAAACACCCACTTCTTGGAGCTCTAATGGACCTGGGGTCAGGATGAGTCTGTTCTCATGTCTTGACAGTGAGAACAGCAAGCACTTTACAGAGGCTGGATAAATTAAATGAAATGCCTTCACACCCCTGTAAATGAAACTAGTTTTAAAAATAAGCTTTGAGAAATGGGATATTAAGATATATCAGGCTTTGATTTGGGGTCTCAGAGACTTCAGGTTCATGGTAACCTTGACATGCTTCAAATTCTTTTACATTCTAACAAAATGTTACATTGTAACATGCATTAATTGTCACTTGGTAAAATTCTCTGACTGATAATAAGTGACACAAGTGGCTACATAGGGGACACAAGGGGGCTTCATGCCAGGGATCAGACTAGGGGCTGCTGATGACGTCATTAATGAACAAATAATCCTGAACCTCGAGCTGACACTTGAATGCTGGTTGACTTGTCCACAGCTGTGGCATATGACACAGCGCTGCCCACAAGGCTATTGCTCCTACATAACAGCTTATTTTTATCAGTTTATTTGGGCTTATTTGGGTTGTTATATTTCTCACAGATTTCTGCTTGTTCTAAATCAGAAACATAAAGTAGAGCAGTAAAGATTCCATTTATGTAATGCATTAGAGAGCGATTGTGAGAGAGAGTGAGAAATAATTCTACCTGGAAGCATCTCTCTACTAATAGTGAAGCTGTGGGTTTTAGTAACTAACAAATATATGCTAGAACTTTTCAGTTTCCAAGCTATTTTATTGATAAATGACAGAACAGTGTTGACAATACATTTCTGTGCTCCTGAATGTTTTTGTATGCGTGCGATCTGAACGTGATGTGCGAGCTACTGTCTATGTGTGGTGTTACAATGCAGCAGTGCATTCGTTTAGTACAGCACTTAACTGACGTGAACAATAAGCTGTTTAAAATGTGCATTCACCTGATTACTTTTGAGCATCCAGATGGTATAATCATATATTGTGGAGTGCTCTTAGAGAATCCATTTATTTGTCATTTTAACTGTTGGAAACGGAGCGTAAAAGTGGACTTCAAAGATTTCTTATCCTGTTGCACCCTCTATAGGCCATGATCAGTGACTTGTCAACATCAAGCTTAAAGGAACACACCGACTTTTTGGGACTTTTGCTTATTCACCATATCCCCCAGAGGTAGATAAATCCATACATAAAATTCTCAACTCCGTGTGTGCCGAAACTCTGTCTGACGCACCCACCTCTAGCCTAGCTTAGCACAAAGACTGAAGGTAAACAGCTCCATCTAGCCTACTGCTCAATAAGTGACAAAATGAAGGCAACATTTTCCTATTTACATGTTGTGATGTGTATAGTTACATCGTGTACTAAGACTGATAGAAAATGAAAAGATGCGATTTTCTAGACCAATATGGCTAGGAACTATACTCTCATTCCTACGTAATCAAGGAACTTTGTGCCGTACCATGGGTGCAGCAGGCGCAATGATATTACGCAGCGCCTATACATTACTGACAAAAATGCTTATTTTAAAGAAAAACGTCAGACGGATTTAGAGGCTTTTGCATCTGAAGTCTTCATATATTGTGTCTGACTTTTTGACCTTGTAACAGTGAGGTATCTGTCAGGAGTTAGTAAGCAATAAAGCACACAAAACAGGAGTAGTGAACTTCATCCATCTTGATAGGAAGCATTCAATGTTTTTCCATCACTAAGAACGTATGTACCCGTCCCAGCCCTTTAGGAACATGCAAAGGGTTCCGTACCCTCACTTTATCCCTCTCCTGGAAACAAGGAGTACAATCACTCCACTTATCATCAGTGTACCTTTTCATTTTGTGTTGCGGCCACATAACCCTTCAGCAAACAGTCATGTCAGTTGGCAGGTGCACAGGAGCAGATAGCAAAATAGACAGCCTTGGGTACATTTGCCTACATTTGCTACCAGGAGCTGAAAGGGTGAAGTACCAGTTGCTGTATGTGGAGTGGTACAGTACACCAGCAATAAGTCAGTTACCACAGGTTTCCATGGCTGATATTGCTGGATGGCCATTAGAGGAGGACAAGAAGCACATGCAGCATCAACAGCAGCAGCAGCAGCAGACATAGAATTAAAGGTGGCAGATAGAAAAGCAACAAACTCTTCATCAACATCATCAACAGGATCTGGAGCAACAGCATAATCTGCAGGAGAAGCAGTAAGGACAAATATGACAAATAATCAGCAGGGGTATTTTAAATCGCCTGTATACATGATTCATCAGGAAGAAGTAGTGGGAAGAAGACCCTCCACTGTAACAACAATGACCTAAGAACAGTAGGCTGGTTTGGCGAAAGCAAAACTTGTCTTAATTGAGCAGCAAGCCAGCTGCTTTTAGTCATTGTAAGACCACTTGAAGTGCTTTGTCATGCATAGACATCGCCTCCGTGGAAGATAACATCATCCAGGTAATTTTTAACCCTTGACAAGCCAATCAAGATGATGGTCATCTTCTTCTTATGGATTCAGGCGCTGATGCCAATCCATGAGGAACATGATAAAAACAGAAGAGTTCGTCATGAGTAATAAAGGCCATGAGGTCATGACGGTCCTCATGCAGCAACACTTGGTAGTAAGGATTTCACTACACAGTTATCATGTCCAAAAGAATTCACAGCACAATATATATAGAAATCTTGAAAAAAAAAATCAACAAAAAGAAAGAAATTATATTATTTTATAGTATTATATACAGTGATAAAGGCTATGTTGATTGCCATTGCATTATAAATATACATTATCCTTATGAAAATATCCAAGATGGCTTGAAGAACACATAAACAAATAAGAGGTGGGTGAACAGGTTGGTGGTATTGCTCACTTTATGCGCTCACTGTTGATTGGCAATTCCTGCAAAATGATCCAAAAAACTTCCACACTGACGATTCCACTTGAGTGCCGGTAGAGTGTCTCATCTGTCATCTTTTTACACAGCAGTTGCAGCTGCCCGGTGTGTCTTCTTGTGTTTTATGACAGGCGGCAACCAATGTTAGGGTACAACACTGACACTGGGATGTCAACCAGAAACTAGCGCTGGATTATTTATGTGCCATATTATCATAACTTGCACTGTTCATTTGAAATATTACAGATATAGCCAAAACCGGTATATTGTGACACCCATAATTAACAAGATAATGATATTTAATTTTGAAAATATATTTCATTTTATTGTCATATATCGCAAGACCCCTACTTGGTAGTAAGCATTAGTCAGGTCGATCGTAGAGAAAACAGTAGAACCCTTAAGAGCAAAGAGTAGTTCATCCATGTGTGGCAATGGAAAAGAGTCAACGATCATTGCTTTCTTTCGCTCTCTGAGGTCAATGCACATCTTACCTTTGCCTGATTTTTTCTGCGTAACACCCATGCAGAGGTGTCAATGGTTTCTATCACCCCAACTGGTTGCAAGCGATTTAATTCCTCTGACACAGCACTATGAACAGAGAGTGGAAAACTGTAAAGTTTTTTCGAGCACAGTTGTGACTGTTTCTTCCAGCTGTATGCAGTGTATACAGTTCCCTTTCGAAAGGGAACTCTCACTGCGTCAGCTGACGCTACGGGGGGAACGCCTCAGCGTGACTGGTGTCTGAAGCTACTATCGAATCACGTCAATCCTATTGACCGGCGACAGCCCATGACGTCATCAGTATGCGACCCGGAAGTATATAAGGGCGCCTTGTCAACACATACACATCTTTTTCGTCTTCAGAGAATGTCTGTTGAAGCGTAATACTGCGGATACTGGTAAGAGATATCTTTGTTGATTATGAAATGCACAGAGAAGAGGCAAAGCTTCAGGAAGTGTGCCGACCCGTGTCAGAGGTTTCTGACACCGGAAGACACACACACTCTGTGCGTTTTTTGCCTGGGAGAAGAGCACGCACAAGCAGTTCTTGAACTATCTCGTCTCAGGGCGTACATCGACACTAAGAGCTCCAACTCTGCCATCCAGACCACTGAAGGCGACTTCATGGTTGAATGGCAGAGCGTACGCGGCAGCAGGTCAGGCTGGTGCGACCCTGCACACGATGGCTGTGTTGCAGGCGTACCAGGCGGACCTGCTGAGAGACCTCGACCAGGGGGCAGGGCTGTCCCCTGAGGCGGTGGCTGAGCTGCGCCGCACTACAGACTTGGCTCTCCGTGCCACTAAACAGACTGTTGCCGCGATCGGGCGATTGATGGCGGCGATGGTGGCCACGGAGAGGCATCTGTGGCTGAGCTTGGCTGACATCGGGGAGAAGGAGAAGAGCTTTCTCCTCGATTCACCAGTTTCGCCCACTGAACTTTTCGGCACCTCTGTGGAGGCGGTGGTCGGAAAGTTCAGGGAGGTGAAGGCGCGTTCAGCTGCGTTTAAAACCTGCATACCGCTGAGGTCTGCGTCCACACCCAGGCAGGCGGGACCTGGTCCATCACGGCTTGAGGGCCATAGACTGGATCAGAGGGTGAGTGTCTCCTCTCGTGCCCCTCCTCCGGTGAGGAGTAGGACACAGAGGAGACGTCAGTCCCGCAGGAAAAGGGATTTAAGGGAGGTGATCCAGGACAAACGCGCTCGGCGTTGGTAATGGATCACCTCCTTTGAGGGGATTTCAATCCTACCCTCTCCCTTTTCCTTTTTAATGCATTTTTAACATCTTTTTATGTCTTTTAAATCCCAGGCGCTGCTTACATCAGGCCTGAGGCGGGCCTATGATGAGTAGAACTGTGTTCTGACGGCCCGCTTTAGCTTGGTTAGTGAGAACGCCGCTTTCAGGCATGCAAGGGCGGTAGAGCATCGCGGTGATGGCTGCTTGGTGAGTCTTCGCTCTACGTGCCGCAGGTGAGAGTGGTCATTTCTGTGTGAAACACTAAAAAATTTATTTCTTACAGACTTCCATTCCCTGTATGGAGTATGGGGTTTTTGAGACGGAGTTAACTGGAGTTTCCCCCTAGGTGGCTTATGACAGCACCAGGAGCTGGGCTGTGGAAGTGAGTGTGTGTTGGCTTTCCCTTGGCGGGAAAGTTATCGCGGGGCAGGCCACCGCTCATGGTATCACATGTATGTAATTAAGGCCTCCTCTCAGGGTGAGATTGGTGTTGAGGCCGTCGCTCATTTCTGCTGAAATGTTAGCGGAATACTAAGCGGTAGCATGTCCTTCTGGGAGAATGGAGTGTTTGCTACCACTTAGGGTTTTTACTATGTTTCTTCGGTTCCCCTAAGCCACCGTAGGTTAGAGTAGTTTGTCTCTTCTAGAGTGTGTTTGCTAGAGACTGACGCTGGAGCTTCAGTTGGACAGGTTGGCCTAGGCTGTGTGGATGTTGGAGGTGCGTTGCTGAGGCACTGTCACCTCTGGCTGTTCACTACGTGAATCTGAGCCGTGTTACCATCCCTGTGTATGTCAGCCTCCTCTCACTTGAGAGTCGCTCGGTCAGAGCAGCCAGTTTTTACTAAATGTCTGGGTTCACAGCAGCTGCGACCAGGTAGCTGCCTAGGAGGCCTCCTGTGGGCGGCCCCAGTTTGTGTGAATTGGTGTGTTATGCTTCCCAGATACGTTGACTATTGTGAAGACTCGTTACCAGCTTGTAGGCTTTGCAAAGCCTCCCTGAGGGCGAGTCCCCATAGCAGTCCAATGGGTAGTTATTAGTCAGCCAGTAGTCTAACTGTCAAGGGTTTCATAGCAGTCAGTTGTAACTTGCTACCGGGTAGTAGGCCTCACCAGGCCTCCTTGGAGGCGAGTTCCAGAGTTGGATACTCGGCTAGCTGGCTTGCTATCGAGTGGTAGGCCTCATCAGGCCTCCTTGAGGGCGAGTGCCGATGTGTGACATCGGTACGGCTAGCCTGACTGGCTATCAGGTGGTAGGCCTCATCAGGCCTCCGTGAGGACGAGCCCCCTAGGCTTTTTTGGGTTATTCTGACAATTTGTATAAATTGCTGTCAGTTGGTAGGCCTCTCTGGAGGAGTGCTCTGAGTCTCAGTCACTTGACGGTTAGCATGGTAATGCTAGCAGGTGGTAGGCCTCACCAGGCCTCCCTAGTAGGCTTGCTATCAGATAGAAGGCCTCGCTAGGCTTCTTTTGAGGGTGAGCTCCCGAGGTAGGAGTGCTCGGGTAGCTAGCAGGACTTGCTCGATGTATGGAGCGATATATAACATCGAGGTGATTAGCCTGGTCGCTTACCAGGGTTTAAAAGGCCCAGCAAGCCTCCCTGAGAGTCGGCATTCAGGTTGGAGGCCTCACCAGGCCTCCCTGAAGGCAGATACCGATGTTCGGCATCTGGTTAAACAGCCTGGCAGGCTGTGAGGTGGTAGGCCTCGTTAGGCCTCCCTGAAGGCCTGCTGTCAGTTGGAAGGCCTTAACCAGGCCTCCCTGAAGGCGAGCACCGACGTACGGCGTCCGGGTATGTGGCCTAGCAGGTTATCAGGTTGAAGGCCTTACTAGGCCTCCCTGAGGGTGAGCTCCCAGGTCGCGGTCACTTGAACAGTTAGCATGAGTTGCTATCCGACAGTAGGCCCGCACCGGGCCTCCCTAGAGGTGACCTCAGCTATTAGCATGCTTCACTGGCAGGTAGTAGGCGTCACCAGGCCTCCCTGAAGGTGAGCTTGAACGCTCTAGAAGCCGGCATAAATTGCTATCAGGTGGTAGGCCTCTCCAGGCCTCCCTGAGGAACCCGCTATCAGGTAGTAGGCCCCACGGGGCCTCCTTGAAGGTGAAGTTCCCAAGTTTAGGCACTTCTCTGTTACCAATTCTCTGTGAGTAGAACCTATGGTAGCTTAGCCTACAGCTGGGGGTTACCAGGCAGGTTCAGCTGCTCCCCTCACGGAGGGTCGTCTATGAGCACACAGCCGCCTGAGCCTGGTCAGACGGTCGCAGGCCTCTCGTCAGGCCTCCCTGTTAGATCAGTCCGTAGGCCTTTCCGGCCTCCCTACTGCCTTGAAACACAAGCACTTGGTAGATCCTTGATTTGAGCAGGCAGACTCCCCTCGCTAGCAAGGGTTGTAAAGCGCTACGCTGAGTTTTGCTCTCTGGGATAACCCGTCTCTGAGTTCTGGGCTAAGTAGGACTGCCAGGTTTTCAGTCCCTTAGTCTGGATGCCTTTCTGAGGCACCATCCGGAGGCTCTGTTTTCTGAACAGACAGGGTTGGCCAAACCGAAGTGGCCATGACACTTAGGGCACCAGGTCAGGCCTCCCTGGTGGCACTCGGGATAACTTGTTTCCCGAGTAGTGACTGGCTGGGGCTCCTTCGGGTCCCCTAGCCACATTCCCTTAAAGGGACCCCTTCTGTTGAAGTAGTTGGTCCCGGGCCTTTGAGCAGTCTGGATTAGACCTCATGCAGTTGCATTAAGGACCCGTTTTAGGCATATAGCTTGGGCTATGACCGTAGGGGATGCTGTCACTGACAGCCCAGTGTGACCTGAGGGGGAGTTGCTCAGGTTTTTCAGTTGAATTTACTTGTGCCGACAGTTGTCACTGCCAGTGGGCAGACACTCCCCTCAGCATGGCGGCGTGGGTATATCGTTCCCTGTAGCGTCAGCTGACGCAGCGAGAGTTCCCTTTTGAAAGGGAACATCTCAGGTTACATATGTAACCTCTGTTCCCTGAGAACAGGGAACGAAACGCTGCGTCTCGTTGCCATGCTTCGGGGCCTATCTGCCATACAGTCCCTTCAGACGAGAAGATGTGAAGATGTCGCTGGTCAATAGGATTGACATAATTCGATAGTAGCTTCAGACACCAGTCACGCTGAGGCGTTCCCCCCCGTAGCATCAGCTGACACAGCGTTTCGTTCCCTGTTCTCAGGGAACAGAGGTTACATACGTAACCTGAGATGTTTTTAGCACATCCAAATTCTCAAAAAATATATGGAAGGTCTCTGTGGTAGATCCAGCCTAACTAGGCTGAAGGCAAAACCGAGCAGGGATGGCAGAGCGGGCTCACTGACAAAGACAAAGACACAGGCTCACTGACAGGGAGGCCATACCATGGAAGACTACATGTGGGATCAACCGCAGGGGAATCACAACACATGGACACCTAGTCCAGCACAGGGACTGACCTTCAGGGCATACACACAAGTGCTAGACCTAGCGTCCAACTAGTCCACTGTGTCTGCCTGCCAAAGGTGGTGGAGAAACTCCATGCAGGGTTCGCCAGGTGGCCTACTCACCTGTGGAGCAGATAAAAGCTTGTATCCCATCCTAGGAGGGGAGTGGCACTGCAAGTGAACGCATTCCCCCCAAATTACTAACTACTCATAGCCAGTACAAGGGAGGACACAGGCTCAACACAGAGATTATAAAACCTTGAAAACCTGTTAGGTGTCACCCAGCTCTACAAATGCCTGTCAGCAAGGTGCTGTGTGCCAACGCCCAGGAGGAGGTAACATTCCGAGTGGAGAAAGCTCTCACCCCAAGAGGGCACGGCTGGTCTTGAGCCTGATACTCCAAGACTATGGCCTCCACTATCTAGTGGGCCAACCTCTGCTTGGAGACAGCCTTCCCCTTCTGCTGGCCTCTGTAACAGACAAAGAGCTGTTCTGAGGTCCTTAAGCTCTGTGTCCGGTCCAAGTACATGCGCAAAGCGTGAACGTGACAAAGCAAAGCAAGGGCTGGGTATGCCTCCTCTGGGGGCAGCACTTGCAGGTTCAACACCTGACCCCGGAAAGGGGTGGTTGGAACCTTGGGCACGTATCCAGGACGAGGTCTCAGAATTACGACAGAGTTGGCCAGCCATAATTCCAGGCAAGATTAATCTACCTGAAATGCCTGCAGGTCCCCTACCCTCTTGACAGAAGTGAGTGCAGTCAGGAGTGCTATCTTGAGAGACAGGACCTTAAGCTGTTATCTTGGATTCAGAATTAGGTTTAACCAAACAAATGAATTCTGTTGTTAAGAATAGTTTTTATCAACTGTGGATTATTTCCAAATTTAAATCAGTTTTGTTAATCATTACATTGTATCTGGGTCTTCCCCAGTCATCACTTCAGATGGTGCAAAAGGCAGCTGCAAGACTGCTGACTGGGACAAAGAAATATGATCATGTCACCGATGATTTTGGCCTTGCTTCATTGGCACTCTTGTTGTTTGTTTTTAAAGCTCTTAATGATCAAGCTCCTCGTTATATTAAAGATCTCAGTCATCTTCCAGATTGTTAAGATCTTCAGACAGGGCTCTTTTATCCATCCCTCACTCTCGTCTAAAAACTAAGGGAGATAGAGCTTTTTCTGTTGTCGCACCTGTCTGTGGAACCAATTGCCCCTGGACATCTGCCTTGCACCTTCCATTACTATTTTTAAGTCAAAATTTAAAACGTATCTATATTCCCTGATATTTTAATATTATTATACTTCTGTTCGACTAATTGTAATTAAATTAGTAAATAATTGTCTGGTTTCACTTTGTCTCTATTCTATTTTATTCTTGTTTTTATCTTTTTATTTTATTTCTCTTTACTCTGTCCAGCTTGAAGGGCACTATCTGCAAGGCCGACAAGACCAAGGAGGACCCAAGAAGGAAACAAGGTGAGGGTGGGGAGGATTCAGCCTCCTTGTGCCCCTCAGTAACCTTACAATCAGGTTGTGCTTTCCCACAGACTTATCATCAACTGCATCGTGATGTGCGGCGATAGTGGCAACGTACACTTTTAGGGTGTGGAGGGAGACAGCCTTCGCTCCAACCCTTCTTGCTTGAAGGAATGTACCAGGGAGAGGCTGTCGCGAGGAGCGTCAGTTCAGTGAACCAGGTCTGGTTGGGCCAGTATGGCGCAACTAGCAAGATCTGCTTCTCGTCCTCCTTGAACTTGCACAGTGTCTGTGCGAGTAGGTTCACTGGGGGAAACAAGGCCAGCTGTGTGCCAGTGCATCCGTGACCTCGGTCAGGGAGTAAAACAATTGGCAGAGGGAAGTGTGCGGCAAACAGGTCTACCTTTGTGGCTCCGAAGCGTCTCCAAATCAGTTGGATAGTCTGGGGGTTGAGTCTCCATTCTCCTGGGAGCGTGGGCTGTCATGAGAGAACACTCACAGGAACGCAAGTAACAGCCAAGCTCAGTATTTTGACTGAATAATACGGTTTCTTTCTCGCAAAACTTTATAGTATGCCTCCTTAACACTTTCCATATATGGCGCGTGCCTTACTGTATCATTGTGTGATACTTCTGTACCATTTTTGTAATGTTTTAGCCTGGTCGCCATTCACTGCCATTATATGGAGGAGCGCGTGCAGGACTATTTTTTTTTTTATTTCTGCTTTTGAGGTCCGAAAAAGATAGAAGGACATAAGGCACTGGAACAACAGCAGGGTAAGTAAAAGATGGCTTTATTTTTATTTCAGGGTGAACTATCCATTTAATATCTGCATGATCTACATATTACTAAATACAGAAAACACATTTTGTGCATACTTTTACTTACTTGAATGTTGATTTATTCAGTCCAGTAAAACGAGATGATGTGCTTCAAGTCAAGTTCGCAGGTTGTGTGAGTTCATGACCAGGTAAAAAGGCCTATTCACAAAATATTCCATCCAATAGTATTGCAAGGATGAACAATAGGACCCATTACTTGTGTAAATGTGAAAAAATAGAAGAGAAGAGAGAAAAAATATACTGCTTATGGTTAATTTTAGTAGAGCTAAACTTGATGTTGTAATATTACAACAGTGGGCCTTATAGGGTTAAATATATACTGGGGGTAGAAGCCTATTCTGCACTCAAGCGCACACATAAAACCTGCCGCAAAGCATCGGCAAAAGTAATGATTAGAAATGTGTCCGAAAAAATAACAAGGAGACATTTTAATGTTTTAATGTTTTCTGAGTCTGTGTCAGCTGCAAATATAAAGTTGATGATGCTGACTCGCCATCTCCATAGCACAGTGGATGCGCCTTTAGAGAGAAATGCACCTTTCATGTGGATTACATAATCAGAGAGTATTTGTTTTCTATTTGAATTGGTTTGTTTAAAAGTAGACATTTCTCCTGTGTGTGAGGCAAGTAGCCTATATGCTGAGTTTTGATTCAGTTTTGAGATGCGCTCTAGTTCACTGAGACAGAGATGAAAGAAAGTGCGCCCTGTTTGTTTTCTTTATTTTACAAAACTTTTGTTGTTATTGTGAGTTTACACAAATAAAAGTTACACAAATAATAGAGTTTACAGTTACAAATGATGCATTACTCAACCATAAAAGATGAAGTATTTTAAGTTGTTTCTGCTGTTATCAGGGGAAAAATGCTGTGAAGTGATCATTATGGTGCCTCCATGTCAAGCAATAAGCATGCTATACTTTAGCTTCCACACTCCTTCAAACACTTGGATATGTGCCTAATAATAGCACACATTTATCTAGGTTAACATTAGAGTGAGCGGCCATGACAGACGGATGCTCTTCATGATTGCTGCTGATTGTTTAAATAAGCAGCCCTTGCTTGCCTTGCCTGCCCTACGCCTATGCTTATACGTACGTCGTACCTGTTTTAAATGGATAGTTCAGCCAAAAATGAAAATTAGCCCATGATTTACTCACCCTCAAGTCATCCTAGGTCATTCTTCTTTCAGACGAATAAAATCTGAGTTATATTAAAAAAGTCCTGGCTAATCCAAGCTTTATGATAGCAGTTATTGTTGCTCTGTTTTTGAAGTCCATAAAAATTCCATCTGTCCGTCAAATAACGTGCTCCACACGGCTCTGGGGGGTTAATAAAGGCCTTCTGAAGTGAATCGATGTGTTTGTGTAAGAAAAATATCCATATTTAAAACTTTATAAAGTAAAGTTTTGGCCGACACTAATGACACTAATGATGTGGCAACATACTTTCCATACATTCAACACCCCCAAATTAGAACACTTGCACCCTGAAAATCACAAAAACAGTAAAATAACTATTAGTGTACTGTAAATATTTAGAAATGACAAAATGTGTGAAGAACAGTGCTGTGCAAGTTACTTCCAAACTGTAATACATTATAGATAACTTGTTACTGTCATTTAAAAGTAATTCTTTACCATACAATATTACTGTCTCATAATTGTTATAATGCATTACATTACTCCTGTATTACTTTTGAGTTACTTTCACCAAAATGGATGTTACTCAACATGTACCGTAATTGATTAGTAATGCCTTACACTACTGCATTACAGCAAAACGTAATATGCTACTATAATTAGTAGTATACTAATATAAAAAAAGCTAATATATTATTTTTGTAATGCGTTACTCCCAACACTGGTGAAGAATATACAGAGAATATACAGAGACAAAATATAGTCTATTTTTAAAACTTCGCAAGTTTAACCCTTTGACTGTCACCCCCCTTTTTGAGAATACACATGAAAATGCACTATCCAAACTTAAAGGGCTGTAATTCAAGAATGCTTTGGAATATAGACCAAAGTTTGGTCTCGTTTTAAAGACGACATTCTGCAGATTATTGCTGAAGTGAAAGCAATTCAAAATATGAAAGAATGAAATAGTTATGGAAGTTTAAATTTACTGTAAATGAAAAATACTGTACTAAATATTTTTTATTTCATATAAAATATATATTTTACAAAAAAGAATTTACTCTAAAATTACTATAAAATCAAAGCCATATGTCTAAGGCTCCAAATGAGAAATTATTGCATGAAATGACTGTGGTAGGATTAAAATACTTCATCAATCATCATTTTGCTTCTTCATCTCAGGGTTGGGGTTCTATTCTTATATTTTCCAGCTTTAGATAACCTTGAAGATGCTGAAAAAGTTGCCATGGAATCAAAATTGACAATTTTTATATATTTTTATGGAATATTGCAGTATTTATTATAAATGATATATCTCACATCATGTGCTCTTGTAATCTGTAATCAAAATAACTTCCCCTTGCACCATCTCTTCTTTTCTCTGATAACATGTTTACTAGCGTAGAGTTGGAAATTGTGTAGTGTTGGTGTGCATCCAGGAACAGGGTTGGAAACACTGACCCTGGCTGCGTCCGAAAACTTAAAAATGCTGGCATGGGAGGATGCACTCCAAGGCAGGAATGCATCTAGGCACGTTTGAATCCAATGTTAGCTTCATTTCCTGTCTCCTGAGATACCTTCATCTAATCAATGACTACGTTTGAAATCTTAAAAATTCTGCCATTGGATGATGCATTTCAAGGCAGGAAGGCAGGAAGGCATCAAGGCACGTTTGAATCCAATGTTAGCTTCACTTCCTGTCTTCAGAGATACCTTCATCTAATCGATGCCTACATTCGAAATCTTAAAAATGCTGCCATTGGAGGATGCATTCCAAGGCAGGAAGGCATCAAGGCACGTTTGAATCCAATGTCAGCTTAACTTCCTGTCTCCTGAGATACTTTCAACTAATCGATTTTTGAAGGCAGCATATATATCCTTGGCTGCCTTTGATATCTTGTACTTTCTATTCTGTGACAGTTGAGCTGAAAAATAAAGATAGCATCTGAAAGTTGCAATATCCACTTAGTTGTCAACAAAGCTCACTTAATTTTGTTGTACAGGTAGATCATTAAATGATTATGTGGACGCAAGTCCGATAATTCTGTAAATGGACCTGCTGCAATCTTATCTCTATATATTTTAGGCAACAATAAAATGAAATATGTTATAAAACACCACTCTGCCTGTTTAATAGCTACACAAATGTAGTTCAGGCAGCTAGTATTTATAACAAAACAAAATATAACACAACCCTGCCTTTACAGGAAACCCTTTGAAGTTAAACCACTGCTAAAAGTGATAAACATGTAAGTATATGTTGTCTGAGCTATAATAACCCCCAAACAACCAATTTTCTTTTAAAGTGTGTAACTCAGGCCCTGTGTGCTCTAGCACCCTGCAGACAGTTTTTGCTGTTTCCACTAAATTCCAGAAAATAATGGAAAAAAGATTTTTGTCTGAACATGTTGAATGGAATCTGAATGGAGGAATGTGACCTTTTTTATGTTATTTCCGCCTGAGCCCCGACTGACAGCTGTACTCATCCATTGGGAGAGCTGGAGCAATAATGATTCTGTGATTAAATTACACTGAGATGAGAACATGTGCACATTTATTCAAATAAACTAAATAAATAAACTTAACAAACTCACCAATATCAGTTACAGGGAACAATGAAACATGAGGTCTATTTATACTCAAATACTGATGATTAACAAGAAACACCTGAGCATGAACCAGACAATGAACCACTGGCAAAACAGAACAGAGAAACACATGGCCCAACAACCAATGAGAACATGAAACACAAAACAAGGAGGCACAGGACAGGGGCACGTTCAAGCTCAAACCGGTGCGCAACGTTTTGCTACCGTTTCCGTGTTGAACGACAACGGTGTGCAGCGAGGTTTAAGATACGTTTTCTCTTGTTTGGTGGGTGTGTCAAAAATGTCATCCCAATCAGCAGCAACATGTATATAAACCGTGCGGTATTAAAGAGACAGCTCGCACAATGGGTCCAAGTAAAGTTGTTTACAAATGTGTCCACTGCAGCTCGGTATATGCAACAATTGAAGATATTAGAAGACAAGTTTGTTTTTTCATCCTGAAATGCGAGGCAAATGTTGGATCACAAAAATTAGGAACAGTTTCCACAAATCTTATTAGTGGAGATGGTGGAGTGTCGGGTTCTTCCAAAAACTTTTCAGGAGGCAGTCATCAAGTCAACAAAATCTTGATTTATTCAAGAGGGGGAAAACAAATAACTTATACAAGGGTCACATCAAAATAAATAAATAACTGAATGCAAGGGAAAACCAACGTGAGTTCTGGGTCTCTGATGTTCTATGACCGGGACCCCTCCCCAGAACTGACTCGCCATCACAACCAAACTCATTTTTAAGAAATTAGACCAAACCATTGCATTACCCAGGGGTCTCACAAATGTCTCATCTCATGGTTCACATTTTAAAGAAAAAAATATTCACAAAAATAAACTCCAGAAACATATGAAAAACGCACATGCACCATAAAGTAATAATAAAAATAAATATACACAAAATATTATACACACAAGTATATCCATTCAAATGAACAAGATCACCCCCCCCCCCAACAAATGATCCAAACACATGTTAAACCAAACCCTACATTTCCCATAATTCCCCAAAATAATAATAAAAGATCTCCGGAAATAATACATCCGTTTAGTCCGATCTTCGCTCCATGCTGCAGTCATGGGCCCTCAGCGGAACCACGGGTAAGAAAACAACTCAAACAATAAAATGAATATATTAAACTCATAAATGTGTCTAGTGGAATTTATTCATTCTCTAGCGTGCACTCTAGTAATGAATTGGCGCTATCTCCTTTTTGGATGTTAAATGCGCACACCCCTAGTACAACCGTTTGGTTAGAGTTTTAACACAACAATACATAAGAATAAATAAAACAAAAACAATCTTACAAAACCAACACAACAATAATGTACTACCAAATAAACAAAAATAAATACAACATATGAAAATAAAGAGGGGAAAAAGGTCAATCACTAACAATTCCCAATAAATATATAACCTACATATATATATGTGTGGCCTTAGCCTTCACATGGAGATTAGTGGAGATGGTGGAGACCACTTATCCATTAGTGGATAAGTGGAGATGGTGGTCCAGTGGGTTAAACCACTTAACTGATATGCAGAAGGTTACTGGTTCGCTCCCAGCGGTCACCACCAGTGTGTCCTTGAGCAAGGCACTTTACTCCACGTTGGTCCCTGTAATAAGTGCACTGTAAGTCGCTTTGGATAAAAGCGTCTGCCAAATATGTAAATGTAAATCCCCTCACTCGATTGGGATATTCTCTTTTATTCTGGATTGCAAGGGCAGTGACTGTAACATTGAGCATGTTTTACAGTATTAAACACATATTTATACAGATTTCATCAGGCTCCAAAAATTATTCAAAAAGAACACAAAAAATGGCCTTCTCAGCAGCCATAGATGCAACTCTTATGCCATCAGAACAGGGTGTTCAACTCACCACTGTTTCACATGAGGATCAAGGGCAATACATGACAGGAAACAGGAGCCAAACTACACAATAAAAGACATGAAAGCATGAAAATAAAACAAACCAATTGTGACAGATTCAAAGTTAATTCTCTGAAAAAAAGAGTCATGTGAGTCTCAATAGTGATGGAAAAAACTAAGCTTTTCAAATTGCAAATGTTTTATTTAAAGTAAAATCTATCAAATGCAATGAACTAATCATCTAATAAGATTACATATCAGATGTCTGTGTTCTTTCATCAGTTTTCAGAGCTGATTTTGTTTGTTCCATGGATTTCTCAACTAAACAGGCCAGATTAACTAATATATTATTCCTTTTAAGTGTACTAATGTCTAATTAAAACATCTACAAATGTATAAAATGTAGCTATTGTATTAAAATAAGATTTTATTTTTATTTTTAGTTGTTTTAGCTTATTGTAATGTTTATTTGGTCTTGTATTTGTATAAATTATCTAAGTCATCTTGAGCCCCCTAGTGGGCCCCCTCCCCGGTAACCACTGATCTAGACTTTTGGACCAGTGGCATTAGAGCTGGGCAACTTCGCTGCTTATTCTGGCCAACGGCAACTTGCCTGCCATTTAGGAACAGGTTTTTATGAAACAAATTATGCCACTATAGAAGACTGGCATGGATAAAATGTATTCAAATAATGTCCTGGTTGTATACTGACAGCACTGAAAAATAGCAGAACGAGGAGACTTGAAATAACAGGCACAAGTCAAAAAAAAAAAAAATGTGTTCTTACTCCAGAAGTTGAGGAGGATAACAGGTCACACATGTAACACATTTAAATGTATTTTTCATAGTCATTTTCATGTCATTTCTTCAGTACTGACACAAACCTTAAAGGGGACCTATGCCCCTTTTTACAAGTTGTAATAAACATCTCTGGTGTCCCCAGAAGTTTTATCTCAAAAATATCCTACTGATAATTTAATATTGCTTGTCAAATTTGCCCCTATTCGGGTGTGAGCAAAACACAACGTTTATGTGTGTCCCTTTAAATGCAAATGAGCTGCTGCTCCTGGCCCCCTATCCAGAAGAGGGTGGAGCCTTTTCAGCTCGTGCTTGAAATACTCCGGCAACAACAAAACTGGAGAATGTCACGTAACCAAAATGTTACATTTCTGAATGGTTAGTGGACAAATTTATGTAGTTGTTGTGGAGTTAAGTTGATTCAACTCATCGACTATGTTAATCAAAAAATCTTTCAGAAACAGCTTTTGTGCAAATCCAGCACTGAACTGACCCTCATTTGTGAAGCAGTCCGGCATAAGAGAGAAACAGAAATGGCGGACTGCTGCTGCTCAGTCAAGGCAGTAGGGGAGTGCGGGGCACAACCTAACGCGGGATTAGTTGTATCATGCACGTTTTAACATTTTCCACACATGCCAGAATGACGAAACTTAGTGTATTTACTAGTTGCCATATCAACATTATTTAGAGAAAAAATAGCGCCAAATTAAAAAATCTTTGGAAGATATTACTGAACATTTATTTAACCATAGCAAAAGTAAATTTCTTACTTAAGTTTTTTTTTCATCTGTTTTTTTTGTGTTAATTTAAAATAAGACAAATCTGATATTATTATAATCTTATATCTGTTATTTACCAGTTGATATAGTGCTTTAATGTTGATCTAACCAGTAGAAGACAAGAGCTGTGATTTAAATCCCAGTTGTGCAGGTGGGGTGTGTTTGTAACACTGCATTACAATGTGCCCCTATTAGAAATATGCCATTATATTCTATACTTTTATGAATTCTTTTGAGAAACCATGAGAAAGGGGTCAATAAAGACTGAGAGTTAATGTTCAGAAATTATTCATTATTATTGTTTTGAACTATGCTGAATGGCTGTATTTAGCGATGTGTTTGTTGTCAAACTCAAAAATTTGTATATTTTTAATGATTAAAAATGCCATTATTTTATTTAAAAAAGTTAATAATTGTATTTTGTTGACACAATATTTTAGTTTGTCTTGGATATTTTTTGATTATATATGTAATATCATTACAATGTGCCCCAAACATGTTACAATGTACCCCACCTATTGGGCATGTTGTCACATTTCACTTCCATTCTTTCTGGGTAAATCAAGAACAAAGTATACACTGTATTACACTATATGCACAAACTGAGAAAGTCAAAAAGCGTTAGGTTGTTCCCCGCTCTCCCCTATCTTTGCTAATAGGGCAGATCGTTACCAGTCATGGACAGGAACCCCTACTCTTACGAAAGAGATCTGGAAATCTGAAACCGCTCATTTGGAGAGACCGTGGACCCACATCTGTGTTCAAATTTTTAAAAATAGGTCCCTTTAAAGTCTAAAAGTATAAAAAAAATTAAATGGTTTTGTTTGAACATAAATGTGTGCAGCCTAGGCAGTGTGACTACAAAACCACAATTGTAAAAATCCCCCCACTCCTTTTTTTTAATCCCCATCATTAATCATAATCAATGTGACATCACATTGCACAGTCCCCGCCCACGAATGCTAACATTCTGTGCCTATTAGCACAGGTACAGTATATTATGCTGATTTCATTATAATACACTGAAAGAGAACTTAGTTTAATACTCACAGGACACACCTTCTGACAGCCAGATATCAGTGCACGTGCTTCGGATGTGTGTGCAGAGAAAACCACATATCAGAAGTTTAGACTGCTATGGCTTTAAAATTCAAGCAGATGATAAACTTTCAAAATGATGAAGAACTGCAATGTCACATAAGCCTGACTGTGATAGAGATGATAATTAGAGCTGGATTGATAACCGGGCACACCGGGCATTTTCCAACCAACGCACTTTGGGGCCAAGTTCTCTTTTTTTCTTTTTTTTTTGGCCACAGACTGGCCCATCATGCCAATAGACAGCGGCCCATTGGTTTGTTGTCTGAATTGACAGACCGAAGCGAGAGAGACCTCCCACTCCCTCCCCATATAGGCACTGTTTTTTTTTTTCATATGAAACTGCAAAATTGGAAAACGCCAATACACACTACAAGCTTGTCAATCCAGCACCTCCACCTTTATAGTAATTTACCTTGTAGATACTAACAATGAAGAAATATGGTGTTTTGGCAAAAATGTGTTTATTAAAAATGCTATTATTGCTTACATTAAATATTAAATATTTCATAGAGGCTGTTTTCGTATGTTCTTCATGTTTACAATATTTTTTATTACAAATGATATAGTTTATTATTATTATTTATTTAGGCCTACCCATTGTTATGATAAGCATGGTTTTACCTGTGTCTGCCTGTCACATTTAGCCGATGTGATGAGCAACACAGGATACGACCAAAATTTAGTTTACTGGTGACTCACATGAAGAACATCTTGAGTTTTGACTATAACCCTTGTTCCCCGAGAAGGGAACGAGACACTGCGTCATCGTGACGACACTTTGGGGAACGCCCCTAGCATAAAGCGTCTGAAGAATGAATAGAATCAGCCCATTGATTGGTGTTGCGTAAAGACGTAGTATGTGGCGGCATACCCGAAAGATACAAAGGTATGTCTGAACACAACAGAGATAGCTTTCTGCGATGAAGCGAGTGCTCTGTCTGATAGGTGTGGACACGAGACGCAGTGTCTCGTTCCTTTCTCGGGGAACAAGGGTTATAGTCATAACCTGAGACGTTCCCCTTTGAGGGAACTCGAACTGCGTCATCGTGACGACACTTTGGGGAACAAGTACCCACTATTCCGCACCAATCATACCCTACCTAGTGTAAAGCCGGAAACCAGGCACATCTAGGGGGCGAGCACTCTAGTGCCAGGCGTCACAGGGAGATGCAGAATGTAGTACTTAATGAAGGTGTGCGGAGTGGCCCACTCAGCCGCCTCGCAGATCTCTTGCATAGAGGCTCCAGAAAGGAGGGCCAACGAGGAGGCCATGTTCCTGGTGGAATGAGCCCTCACGGATATCGGTAAAGGCAGATTGCGCACCTGATAAGCCGTGGCTATAGCCTGGACAATCCAGTTACTGATTGTCTGTTTTGAAGCAGGCAGCCCCTTCTTGGGTGAACCAAAACACACCAACAATTGGTCTGATCTTCTCCACTGTGCAGACTTCTCCAAATAAATCCTCAATGCCCGCACAGGGCAGAGGAGGTGAAGTCTACCCTCTTCCGCCATCACGTGAGGTGGAGGATGGAAGGCCTGAAGAACCACTGACCGTGCCACGTTAGATGGCACCTTGGGCACATAGCCAGGACTGGAATGCTATATGGCCTTACTCCGCCCGGGGCAAACTCCAAGCAGGTTGGCGTGATAGCCAAGGCCTGGAGGTCCCCCACTCTCCTCAGAGAAGTGATGGCAAGGAGAAAGGCCACCATGAAGGTCAGGATTCTCGCCTCAGCCGACTCCAGCGGCTCAAAGGGGGACTCGGCCAACCCTTCGAGCACCACCGCCAAGTCCCAGGTTGGGACTCTGGAACGAGCTGCAGGCCTCATCCTCCGAGCCCCACGGAGGAATCGTACAACCAGATGGTGCCTTCCCAACGGCCCATCACCTATAGGTGTGTGGAAAGCCCTAATGGCAGCCACATACACCTTAAGTGTGGATGGGGAAAGACCGGTGGAGAAACGGTCTTGGAGGAACTCCAGCACTGAAGCCACAGGGCAGTTGACTGGGTCCACCTCCCGTTCTCTACACCAAGTGGAAAAAACATTCCACTTCAGTCTGTACAACCTCCTGGTGGAAGGAGCCCTGGAGCTGAGTAAGGTCTCCACGACACCCGCCGACAGGCCCTCTCCTAGGTACCGGGCCCCCTTAGGGGCCAGACCAAGAGATTCAACACCTTTGGCCGGGGGTAAAATATTGTGCTCCCGGCCTGAGATAGCAGGTCCCTCCTCAGAGACCGTCCAGCAGGTCGATGATGTCGGAGAACCATACTCAAGCGGGCCAACGGGGTGCTACTAAGAGAAGGCTGACGCCCTCCCGGTGGACACGCTCCAGAACTCCCGAGAGCAGAGTGATCGGGGGAAAGGCGTACAGACGCAGCCTCGGCCACGTCTGAGCCATGGCCCCAGCGGGGCCGGATGACTGAGGGAAAACCACAGTGGACAGTGGACGTCTCTCGAGACACGAAGAGATCCACTTCCACCGGGCCAAACCTCTTGCACATGGCCTCCACCACCTCGGGGTGGAGTCGCCACTCCCCGGGCCTCAGCCCCTGCCTCGACAGGATATCTGCCCCCTGATTTTGGTCCTTGGGGATGTACATCGCCCTGAGGGACGAGAGTTTCCCCTGGGACCACAGGAGGACATGGTGAGCCAGTCTGTAAAGAGGGTGCGACCTCAGGCCCCCTCGATGATTCAGATACGACACAGCCGACATATTGTCGGAACGTATCAGGACATGGTGGCCGCGGAAGTCCGGGAGAAAGCTCCTCAGAGCCTTGTAGACCGCCAGCATTTCCAGGCAATTGATGTGCCAGGAAGAATGCCGGATCTCCCACAGACCTCTGGCAATGCAGCCTTCCATGACCGCGCCCCAACCAGAGAGGGAGGTGTCTGTTGAAACGGTCTTTTCCAGCAAAAGGATGCTCCCAACACTGGCCCCTGGGACAGGAACCAAGGCTTCCTCCATATGACGAGGGAACGAAGGCATCTGCGCGTTACCCTGATCATACGGAAAGGATTTCCCCTGGGGGAAAACCCCTTGGTTCCCAGCCACCACTGGAGGGGTCTCATGTGGAGCAGGCCGAATGGTATCACGTTGGACGCTGCTGCCATGAGACCCAGCAGTCTCTGGAACTGCTTCACAGTGAGGCTGCGGCCCAGCTTCACTCTCGAGACCATCGCCAGTATGGACTCGACGCGCACGGGAGACAACTGTACATGCATCAACGTCGAATCCCACACAACCCCCAGGAACGTGGTCCTCTGGAAGGGTGTCAACACGCTCTTCTTCATGTTGAGTCTCAGCCCCAAGCACCTTATGTGGGCCAGAACAAAATCTCGATGTCGAACAGCCATATCGCGTGACTGGGCCAGAATGAGCCAGTCATCGAAATAATTGAGTATACGGATGCCCTGGAGTCTCAAAGGAGCCAGTGCTGCATCCATACACTTTGTGAATGTACGAGGGGAAAGAACTAGGCCGAAGGGAAGAACCCGATATTGGTACGCTTCGCCCCCGAAAGCGAACCTCAGGAACTTCGGGTGAGATGGAAGGATGGAGATATGGAAGTATGCGTCCTTCAGATCTATCGTGACGAACCAGTCCTCGAACTGGATCTGACTCACGATGGCTGGAATTGTGAGCATCCTGAACCTGTATCTCCTCAGAGAACGGTTCAGATACCTGAGATCTATTATCCATCCTTCTTGGGAACTATGAAGAACCGGCTGTAGAATCCGGACTCCCTCTCTGGTCGGAGGAATACGTTCTATAGCCTCCTTGACCAGAAAGGAGCATACTTCCTGTTCCATCACCCGCACCTGCTCTGGGCCGACCACAGTCCGGACCACCCCGTTGAACTTCGGGGGAGGGAAACCGAACTGCAGCCTGTAACCCCATTCTACACACTGCATGAAAAAAGGTGTATCCGGACCAGGATACTCCTGTATACACTGCTGAAATTCGGAAGAATCCAGGAGTATACTGGCCGGATAGGTCAAATTCCATGGATCCGTATATGTCCGTATTCATCCGAAATGGTACCAAATCGGATGTATGTTGTGGCCGTATACTCCCATGCTACAGCCATTTGTTGCCATGGCAAATAATCCCATCAAGTTTTTCCCAGGAGACATTTTCACACCTCTAAACAGCTTTGCCTTCCACCCCCTATTGGTCCTTCATCTCAAACTGGATTGGTTGTTTTTTTTTAAACCACTCCCAAAACCCAGACTGCTATTGGAGGACAGGACGCATTGAAAACCCAGTCAAGTGACTTTATTGGTTACTTCTAAGGCTAAGGGTGGGCTAGGTTTTGTAGCATAGGGACTTGATTGGTTATAGGCCAGCTATGCAGATTTTGCTAATTAATATATAATATATATATATAAAAAATAATCCCCTCTCCCTCCCAAAAGAAAAATACACACAAAACAATTTGAGAAAGTCTGAAATATTTATTAAAAAGGTATATATAAAAAAAAAAAAACATTCTTAACAGCATTATAAACGAACATTAAAACAATGGTGAAACAAAAACAAGTGAACTAAATGTATTTAAAAGGGATGAAAATGTAAAGGAACAAATGTAAAAATATAAACAGTCCAAAGAACATAAATATACGTTAAATTGAATTGGTAAAGAAACAAAAAGGGAAAAAAAAATTAACAAAATGCATTTAAAAGACAGATGTAAAGGAATAAAATACACAGTGAACATAAAAAGGAAAAGAATAAATATACAAATTAAACAATATAAAATGAGAACAATAAATTTATAAGACAAAAAAAAGTGTATATAAAATACACATAAATATTCCAAGTAAACAATATAACCAAATAAAAAGAACAAAGAGCATTATAAACATACATTCAAATGAATGGGGGAAAAGATAAGTGAACAAAATGTTTCTAAAGGAAGGCGACGTAAGAGGAACAACAATACAAAACGTGGAGATCAAAAGCAACATGGACATCTAAAAAGGAACAAACATACAAAGTATACATTATAAAACAAGACAAAGAAATCTATAAATTAAAAAGTGTATATAAAATATATGTAAATGTTCTATATATGGGAACCAATAAAAGTATAAGTATATAAACATAGGAATAAAGAAAATATAAAATGGAACAATTGAATATTAAAATTATAATTATAAAATAATTGTGACCAACTCTAACACAATGTTGTTTGAGTTTTGAACATTTTTTCAAACTGGCATAATGGGCTGGTGATGTGATGCGTAGCGTGGGTCAGTCTAGTCTGGTTTGTAGTAGCTAGCCAAACCATCCACACTGGCCTTCCATCAACAACAGCATCATCATCTTCATCAGGTCTATAGTTGCAGTCTTCCACAGGTTCTGTGTTGGTTTGTGCAACCCTGGACCTGGTCTCCAGCAACTGCAAAACATGACAGTAAATTAACCACTAAAACTCAGAGAGGAGTATAGTAACATTCTGGAGGGAAAAAGCTTAACCGGTTTCTTAACTTACCCGTCTCTTTCTCTGACGGTTCTGTGTGATGTTCTTCATAGTGTTTCTTTTCTGGGCCTTTTCAGACTGAGCCAAAGAATACTTCCTCAGCAAAGTCTCACAAAATAAAATACATCTTGAGACCTGCCAAATAATACATTAATAATATATAGTTAATGCCAATAAAAGTAAGTAAAACAATTCAATTAAAATGTATTTGTATAGCGCTTTTCATAATACATATTCAGGGTTTTTCCTGGGTCAAAAATGGTCTTCGGTGGTGGCTGACAGACATGGTCACACACACACACACACACACACACACACACACACACACACACACACACACACACACACACACACACACACACACACACACACACACACACACACACACACACACACACACACACACACACACACACACACACACACACACACTAAAAAAAAAATACCCTACCCACTTGATCTGCAAGCACAAAACTGACAATAAATTTGAAATAAATTCAAAGAAAGTTTGTAACTTTTGCTTATCTTATTTTGATACCTTGATGTTTGTTTTTTTTCCTCATTTTTACACTATTTACTGATAATTGTTTGTTTTGGTAATCATATCAATATTTAAAAAATGAACAAATAGCCTAATTTTCTGCCATATACAATCAGCTAGCTAACAACAACTTTGTTCTGGGTTCACCTCACTCCAGTCTAAACTAAATGATTTTAGGCAATTTATTTTACTACACATTATAAACATAAATAAGCTGAAAGACTGTTGATAATTAAAACTAATTCTTACTATCCACTCTTGCTAAAGTGGGTAAGCACACTTGTGTTCTCATTTCAGGTGTTGTTCTGAGTAAATGATTAAACTAATTCGTGAGTTCAGTGTTGGACAGATCAGTTGTTCTAACCAGTTGTTAAAATGATTCAGTTCAAAGGAATCATTAGGTGGAAAATCGGACATTAGCAGACGCGTTGTGTGTGAATCCCGTCTTTAGAACATCGCGAAAGATTTGTCAACACACAGAAAACACTACATAACCGGATAGGATTTGTTTCCTGTTTATTTAAAGTATGCTTTATGCAGCTGGTCAGAGCATCAGTCAATGTTTTTTGAGCGCATTTCACACCCAGCGGTAATTAAAGGAAGACGTCTGATAGCGCCACGTGCAACATGGATTCGGTCTTCCGACCTTTTGATTTTGATTAACGTAATATGTGAAACATTAGAAAGCTAAGAATGCTTATTTTGAAGACAGAGAGAGTGCGAGCGAGGAATGAGCTCACTGGTCGTTCTCTCTGTCACTCAGTTAACGCAAGCGCAGCAGTCATCTACTACATCAATCATAAATCACAATAACTCAACAAATAAGGCTTTGGCGGGACAAAAATTTGTTTTGGCGGCCGGCAAAAAATTTTCAATGTAGGAAAAACCCTGATATTGTTTCAAAGCAACTTCACAGAAAATGCATGCGTCTACATTACAGAAAAAAACAGAGAACATTAAAATAATTTTTAAGATTACCTTTTACACATTCAGGGTCAACATCTGTAAAAGTTCTTCAGGATCATGGATCCAAAACTTCTGGATCATGAGGGGGGAAGAAACATGCACACACACAAATGAATATTAATTTGTTTGATAAAACATTAATATTAATTATCAACTTACGGACAAGGACTTGCAAAACATACTCACCAGGCCCATACAAAAACTTCACAGTAGATCCAAAATCCTGGTTTGCCTATAATTTTTCAGAGTCCAAGTATGGTGGTTTCCTGTCCTCTCTGTTGAACAAGTGTACATGACAGTGTTTTCGGATTACTCATTCCAAAACTCTGTTACATTTTATGACAAGCTTGATCTTAAAACTAGCTGACAGTAGGGATGGGCATTATGACCATATAATTATACATACATGAGAAATTTTATTTTACAATAACGATATCACAATATATTTATTTTGATAGATATTTTATTAAAATGCTACAGAATAATACTGCTTTAAAAGTCTTCACTGTATGATATTCAATTAATTAATATCACTTGATTCTTAAAGAAGCAGAAGGTCTTCTCTATTCTTTTGTTTTATTAAAATGATGACAAAGCTGCAGCCCCTTTAAGAACGGATGCACAGAATGACACGCATCCGGGTTTCCCCAAGTTAACTTGAACTGTTTGACTTTACTTAAGACATAACTGACTGTTTAAATCAAGTGGATACCTCACATGACAGGCTTACTGAGATAACTGTGTGCATTTTACAGAAAGATAATTGATTTCGGGATCGCATGCTGTCTGAGAGAGGCTTATTTAAACACATGCATGTCCCGTTCATTATTCTACATTCATGCATGTTTCCTTGTCAAAATGTCAAAAAGTTTTAGTACAGTCAGTGCTGCGTTATATACGCTATATTCCCATTCCGCAATATAAAAAGGTAATGTTAACGTTTACAGCAAAATCGCTAACAATAGTCAGTATCATCAGATCGCCATAACACCCAGCCCTATCTTAACAATATTACAACAAAACAAAACACAGAAACAGAATATGTAAGTTAATCACGATTAGCATATGACTTTAATGCACTAACGTTATATCTTGATGAGCAGTAGAAACAATATAAAGGGATTTACGTTACCTTCTGCCGTCTGCTGTCCGCCATTGGAAACTTAGTCTGTTCGTATTCATGTTTTTTCGTTCTCAGTCGACATCCCACCATCAAAATTCGTCCAAAATAAGATTTTAACAGGTTTAAATGGTCCATGCAATGCCATTAATAGACCGACGTGAAGATTAGAAGCCGCGATCGCGTCGCGTCCCCGCGAGCCACGATCAACTCCAACGGCAACGGCAACGGGTGTATAATTCAAACTGAAGGCGCGCACTGTCATTGGCCAGATTTCTGGATGACGTTCAGATTGACCAATCACGCTCAAAAGAACACGGAAAGACAGCAAATAGCCTTGCAAATATAGAAAAAACTTGTTTTAAACAACAGTTAGAAAATGTGTATATTTATTTTTATTTGCTGTTATATTTAATTAATTGGTCAAATGGTGTTTTGTGGTGTGGGCAGAAGTTTCAACCTGGAGAGCAGTGCAGATTTGTACTCTTTAAAAACAATTATTGTTTGATATTTAGTTTGCTATATATTTTGTTATATTTGTATCCAGAATTGAATGTAAAAATACACCTTCACTGTAAAACAGAAAATTAAATTAAAATATCTTAATTTAAATAAGGAAAAATCTGTAAACTAATAGTGTTTTCTCTAAAACGTTTAATGTAAATTTCTGTGAAGTTTTTTAACTTTATTTGACTTAAGATATTTGACTTTAATTTTACGGTTTTTGTTTTGCAGCTGTAGCTGCTGTTTTTTTAGGTTTTTATTTTTACAGTGTAAATATAAAACTAATAAGATTTACTTCAAAATGACAAAGAATAATGTTAAATTGTTAGTATGGACATAAACATAAATCTTTAATATAATGAGCTAAATATTGTATTACAGTTGTTAATTTACAGATATTGTTTGTAATTTTGCATGAATTTGTTATTTATGAAAACAGAAAAATAATACAGTTATGTTCCTGTATAAAAAAAAATGAGAATTACTGTAGTTTGTCATTAATGATATAATCCTTAAAATAACAGTCAAGTTGTTTATTTAGATATTGTTTGTAATTTTACATCGTTTTAAACATAATTCAAAATTACAAGAAAATACTGTAAATAAACTGAAGTTTTTTTCTGTAAAATTAGGATTATTTTTATTGGTTGCCTTATTTTTATTGGTAACCTTATTGGTTGCACCTACATCTATTGTGAGTGGTGGATTTCAAACCTCAAAACGCCCCTCTTTTGCAGCGTGTTAAAGTTAAGAATCTTGGAGTGACACTTTTTGTGAACAGTTGCAGAGCTGAAAGATCTGCTTGTGTTTCTGTGTTTCTTGAGCAAGTGAATCCCTGCTCTTTTTTATTCCATATTTTTATTTTGAGCATATCAGTTTTTGGTGTTTTTAAAACAAACTTTTTCATTTTCCACATTTCATCTCCTCTTTATTTAATTCTATTATTGCCTACAATTTGTAAAACTTTGCAAAAATTGTTTGGGGATAGTCTAAAATGTTTGGTTAATTATCCTTTGTTAATTCCATTACATTTCTTTGTTTATTTCATTACATATTCAGATTTTTTTGTGAACGTATATGTTCAGACAGGGTTTTTATTTTGTACTGTTTTTATAAAAAATATTTGATTAAGAGACTCTTTTCATGCAGTGGTTTTAAGGCCCTGACACACCATTCTGATGGTTTGGCCCAGACCCAGGCAACGTGAACCAACCCCACAGTCGGCTTTAGTCATTGCTAGTTCAGTTTAGTGTTTCAGGGCCTTAAGAATTCTTTTTTCTGTGCAAAAAGCTTGTTTGCTGTAGCCTACAGTAGACCAGAGATAATTTTCAATCCTGAATTCCTCCCCTGCCCCCCCTCCCTCTGAGAACAGCCAGCACAAGTGTCAGTCATTAACATATGAAAGGTCTTCTTCACACCTAACAGTCTTCAGTCCTAGCACACCCAGCAGTGTTTCAGCTGTATATGTCCGTGAAATTTCACGGATTCCTGTATACGTCCGCATACGTGAGGTTTCCGGGTTTTTCTGGAAATATACTGTTCCGTGTTACTCTGATCCGCTTTTTCCCACATACATCCGGTAAACATCAAATTACACAGGAGTATACCATGCCCGGATAGTGCCGGATTTCAGTGTTTTCATGCAGTGACAGTACGCAGGGCCCCCGCAGATATACCCGGAAGGCATGACCATGCACTGAGATAATCTACTAAGGGAACTAGCCTCTCGAGGCCAGTCTCGTGTGTTAACCGAGCCTCCTCCCCGACCCCCTCAAGCGGCTGACCGGCAGGGCAAAATCGAGGAAGAATTTCGGTGCGCAAGGAATCGATGCGGCTCCCCGAGAGCCCCAGGGGGAAAGCGACCTCGGTCGTTCCACCCTGTGGGGGACTGCTCTCAGCGATCCTGCCGTAGCTAGGATCGCTTGGAAGCCTTCTTGGCCTGAATGACGTCCCTCAGGTCGCCCTTAGGCTGAGAAGGCTTCTTGCGAGCCTAGCACAGTGTTGTTGAACGTTTCTGGAGAACTGCGCACCGCCACTGACCAATCCTCACCTCCTGAAACCTCTCGACGACGGTATCAACCACACCGCCAAAGAGGCCAGAAGGCGAGATCGGGGCATTAAGGAGAAAGTGTTTCTCCCTCTCCCTGATCCCCGACAGGTTGAGCCAAAGATGTCTCTCAACACATACCAGACCGGCCATGGATCGACCCACAGCGCGGGCCGTCTCCTTGGTAATGCAGAGAGACAGGTCGGTTGCCTTACACAACTCGTTGTGTAAGTCAGGGAAGAAGGGAAGGCCCCGCCGTGGAGGCTGAACCCGACGCCTGAAAAAGCGTTCATCCAGCTTAGATGGCGCCTGGATGTCCACTATTTCCTGTGGCCAATCTAAATTAAGCTCGGCCACGTCGTGGGTTATCACCTCCACAAGCTCCTCCATAGCGGGCGTGTGGAGTGGCGAAGGCCTCACAACCTGAAATGCTCACTCGCCATAAAAATGCTTGTGACAATCGATGGTAGACAAACAACACCAAATAAGACCCACAAACACAGAGCGCTAATGCTGAAAAGCAGAAAGCTATCTCTGTTGTGTTCAGACGTCCCTTTGTATCTTCCGGGTATGCCGTCACATATTACGTCATGACGCAACACCAATCAGGATTGGGCTGATTACATTCATTCTTCAGATGCTTTACGCTAGGGGCGTTCCCCAAAGTGTCACGATGACGCAGTTCGAGTTCCCTCGAAGGGGAACAGTATGACATCAAACAATAACTGACAGAGGACTGAACAGAAAAGGGAGTATAAATACTAAATAAAACTACAGTTAAACTCTGGATTCTATCCAAGAACCATGGTCAATTTCATTAGGGCAATTACAGGATAATTTAACAAAACAGCTTTAAAGCCTGGATCCAATGAATTGAGGACAAAGATTTTTTCTCAAAAAATGATTAATGAAAAAAAGTAAATTGGTAATTCAATGAGAGCCTCATAAAAGATAGATATCAGTGTCTTACATAAATTAGGTGTTAACTCTTGCATAACCTCAGATGCTTCTGACTTCATAGGAGGAGATGGCGGGCGAGTTGCGACATGCGGCGGGAGCGTAGACCACCCTGATGGTTGATGTACGCAACGGTTGCAGTGCTGTCGGTATGGACCAGAACGTGCTTGCCTTGTAACAGCCCTTTGAGGCGGCCCAGCGCAAGACGTACTGCAAGCAACTAAAGGCAGTTGATGTGCCACCAGACCAACTGAGCACGCCGTCATCTTAGTCGCCCGGAGGGCGAGGTCAGTGGCGGTGCGCAGTTCTCCAGAAACGTTCAACAACACTGTGCTAGGCTCCGAATTGAAAGACAAAGGTGTGTTACATGCACTTCCATATTTATTCCCGCGCTGCGGGACGGAGTGCGACATGCAAATCTCACACACCAACGTACATTGGCTCGTTTAGTACACACTCAAAGGTGATATGGCTCTCATGCGATATCCCAATTCGTCAGTTCACATTCTGACGTACGTCAAACGTGACCGACTGAAAGGGGACAAAAGTTTTATTCAAATTCTGAATATATTATAGGCCTATTCATTTTTTTTTTATATTACCTAGACAGTGCGCAAAAAGCACTCTCTTTATAATCACTAATAGCTATCACTCATTCAATGAACGCAATCTCACAAAGTTCCATTATATTAATCAGTGAAGCTGACTACACAATTAATTTCTTATTTATGTAATGTCTACACTTTGTCAGGATCCTGCCCTGACAGTCTTGTCTGTTTTGTCCTTGTTTAGTGTTTCTTTGTTTGTCTTGTGCTTGAGCACATGGCTGTGTCTTTGTTTGTGTGTTCCTCTCGTCCTGCCTCCTTGTTTCCCTTTACCACGCCCCCTTGTTTAGTCATTGTCTAGTCCTTGTTTCACTAATTGTGCTCACCTGATCCTCATGTGCTCTGGTCCCTTTATATTGTGCTACTTTCCCTCATGTCCTTGCTGGTTCGTTGCGTTTGTGTGCATTCGTTGTCTGGCTTATCTTGTCCTTGTGATTGCTGTTACTCTTGCCATAGTTATAGTTATTAGCTTTGTTTTCCCCTAGCCTTTCTTTTTGGTTTTCTCTAGCTTTGGTTTTGTTTTCTCTCTAGTTTAGTGATCTTATTTTTCTTTCTCTAGTTTCCTGCATAGTTGCTGTTTGGTTTTTTACTTTTCTTTGATTCTAGTTCCAGTCTTTCATTTCTAGTATTTATCTAGCTCCTCTTGTTTGTTATAGTTTATTATATCTCTTTTGTTTTCCTTTTTAGATTTCTGATACTTAGTTGCAGTTTCCCTATTCTTAGGTTTTATTTTTCGCTCTTGTTTATCTTTTGTTGTCTTGTCGTGTGTGTGTGTGTGTCTTGTGTTGGTTCCTGCCCTGTGTCCTGAGTCTCCCTTGGCCACTGTCGCTTTATCCTGGGCAGTCAAGACTGGAGCTGATTCTGGGAGAGGACATCAAGTCTCAGGTTCCTGGCGTTCCTGTCCGGGTTTTCCCACCATCGCCCTGCCTGGTGTTGCTTCCAAAGCCATCCGCAAGCTCATGGTCTCCCTGGACTGGTCTCAGTGGTCGTCCTCCCTGCCTGTCATCGTGGTGTCTGTCCCCTGCCCTGCTGTTTGAACTCACACCTTGTCACTTCCTTGTTGTGCCCTGTCTAGAGTCGTGTTAATAAAGTCTTCATTGTTCACCCTGCATCTGGGTCCTAAGTTTCAGAATCCCTGACAGAACGAACCAGCCAGTTTGGACCCAGCAGGATGAGCTTCCGTATTGTTCCTCCAGCAACTGCTCAGGAGAGGGTGGCGCTCCAGCGGGGAGTGGCATCTCTTCGCCAACAGGGCCGGGAGGTGCGGTCCTTTGCCCAGTTCTTCTGGACTATGGCTAAGGGCCTTGAGTACGATGATGCAGCCCTCAAGGATGCTTTTAACATCTGTCTGGATGACCCTCTACCACAGTGGGAAATGGAACAACTTCGGGTCCTGGACTTCTGGAACTTCTCCAATTACCTGCATCATCGCGGGGATTGGCAGATCCTGACACCATCAGAGCCTGTCTGTAGTGATGACCTCACTCTTCCTCCTTCATCGAGTCAAGCCATTGAACCTCTGTTTAATCCTACTGAGAAACGAAGGTTGAGAAGGAGAAGGGCGGCTCGGACAGCTGCATCAGTCTCTGTTTCCACCAAGACAGTTCCAGCCGTTCCTGCCAGTTCAGAGCCCGTAGAGTGTGCTGTGGTACATCCTGAGCCCATCAAGTTTGCTACGGTCATTCCGGAGTCAGCTCCTGCCAGTCCAGAGCCAGTCGAGTCAGCTCCTGCCAGTCCAGAGCCAGTCGAGTCAGCTCCTGCCAGTCCAGAGCCAGTCGAGTCAGCTCCTGCCAGTCCAGAGCCAGTCGAGCCCGCTCCTGCCAGTCCAGAGTCCGTCGAGTACAGATTGTCATGCCCTCAGAAGCGGAGGAAAAGGAAGGCTAATGTTGGCAAGTCAGATGCCCTTCTAGAGGCCCCTAACCTGTTGGTCCAGGAGGGCCTGAATCTGTCAGCTCCAGCCCCTGTGCCAAGTCCAGTGTCGGCTCCAGCTCCAGCCCCTGTGCCAAGTCCAGTGTCGGCTCCAGCTCCAGCCCCTGTGCCAAGTCCAGTGTCGGCTCCAGCTCCAGCCCCTGTGCCAAGTCCAGTGTCGGCTCCAGCTCCAGCCCCTGTGCCAAGTCCAGTGTCGGCTCCAGCTCCAGCCCCTGTGCCAAGTCCAGTGTCGGCTCCAGCTCCAGCCCCTGTGCCAAGTCCAGTGTCGGCTCCAGCTCCAGCCCCTGTGCCAAGTCCAGTGTCGGCTCCAGCTCCAGCCCCTGTGCCAAGTCCAGTGTCGGCTCCAGCTCCAGCCCCTGTGCCAAGTCCAGTGTCGGCTCCAGCTCCAGCCCCTGTGCCAAGTCCAGTGTCGGCTCCAGCTCCAGCCCCTGTGCCAAGTCCAGTGTCGGCTCCAGCCATTCCTGAGCCCAGTGAGCATGCCAAGCGCTCTACTGCAGTCATCCCAGAACCCGCCAAGCGCTCTACTGCAGTCATCCCAGAACCCGCCAAGCGCTCTACTGCAGTCATCCCAGAACCCGCCAAGCGCTCTACTGCAGTCATCCCAGAACCCGCCAAGCGCTCTACTGCAGTCATCCCAGAACCCGCCAAGCGCTCTACTGCAGTCATCCCAGAACCCGCCAAGCGCTCTACTGCAGTCATCCCAGAACCCGCCAAGCGCTCTACTGCAGTCATCCCAGAACCCGCCAAGCGCTCTACTGCAGTCATCCCAGAACCCGCCAAGCGCTCTACTGCAGTCATCCCAGAACCCGCCAAGCGCTCTACTGCAGTCATCCCAGAACCCGCCAAGCGCTCTACTGCAGTCATCCCAGAACCCACTGCAGTCATCCCAGAGCCGGTCGAGTGCGCTCCTGCAGTCATCCCAGTGCACAGTCCAGTGCGGGCTCCAGCCCACGAGCACGCCAGTGCTGCCCAGGAGGGCGCTCACGAGCCGGTCCCCGTGCACGCCAGTGCTGCCCAGGAGGGCGCTCACGAGCCGGTCCCCGTGCACGCCAGTGCTGCCCAGGAGGGCGCTCACGAGCCGGTCCCCGTGCACGCCAGTGCTGCCCAGGAGGGCGCTCGCGAGCCTGTCCCCGAGCACGCCAGTGCTGCCCAGGAGGGCGCACACGAGCCAGTCCCCGAGCACGCCAATGCTGCCCAGGAGGGCGCACATGAGCCAGTCCCCGAACTCGCCAGTGCAGCCCAGGAGGGCGCTCCCGAGTCAAGTCCCGTGTCTGTCCCTGAAGTCTTGAGGAATGTTAAGTTGTTTCCTGAGTCTGTTCCCCAAGGATCCACCTTCCGTGCCAATGCAGTCATGGTCCCTGAGTTCTTCCCTAAATCTGTCCCCAATCAAGAAATTTTCCCTAAGACTGTTTCTGACACCAAGGTCACTTTCAAACCCCACCCATTAGAGCAAACCCATGTTCCCAGGAGGACCCGTAGTTTTGTCCCTACCCCTCCCATCCCACCCTCCCTTTTACCTGGTCCTTATGGGTTCCCGAAGTCAGCACCTCCCTGGTCAGTCCCTAACTACTCTCCTGGATTATTTTCCTCCCCAGTTCTGCCCCCCGGGTTTCCTGTCTGCCCTGGTACTCCCAGTTTTGTTCCCCGCCCACCCTCCCAATTGTTACCACCTCTTTTTCCTTTGCCCAGTGTGGACGCCAGGAGGCGTCCGTTGGGGGGAGGGTACTGTCAGGATCCTGCCCTGACAGTCTTGTCTGTTTTGTCCTTGTTTAGTGTTTCTTTGTTTGTCTTGTGCTTGAGCACATGGCTGTGTCTTTGTTTGTGTGTTCCTCTCGTCCTGCCTCCTTGTTTCCCTTTACCACGCCCCCTTGTTTAGTCATTGTCTAGTCCTTGTTTCACTAATTGTGCTCACCTGATCCTCATGTGCTCTGGTCCCTTTATATTGTGCTACTTTCCCTCATGTCCTTGCTGGTTCGTTGCGTTTGTGTGCATTCGTTGTCTGGCTTATCTTGTCCTTGTGATTGCTGTTACTCTTGCCATAGTTATAGTTATTAGCTTTGTTTTCCCCTAGCCTTTCTTTTTGGTTTTCTCTAGCTTTGGTTTTGTTTTCTCTCTAGTTTAGTGATCTTATTTTTCTTTCTCTAGTTTCCTGCATAGTTGCTGTTTGGTTTTTTACTTTTCTTTGATTCTAGTTCCAGTCTTTCATTTCTAGTATTTATCTAGCTCCTCTTGTTTGTTATAGTTTATTATATCTCTTTTGTTTTCCTTTTTAGATTTCTGATACTTAGTTGCAGTTTCCCTATTCTTAGGTTTTATTTTTCGCTCTTGTTTATCTTTTGTTGTCTTGTCGTGTGTGTGTGTGTGTGTGTGTCTTGTGTTGGTTCCTGCCCTGTGTCCTGAGTCTCCCTTGGCCACTGTCGCTTTATCCTGGGCAGTCAAGACTGGAGCTGATTCTGGGAGAGGACATCAAGTCTCAGGTTCCTGGCGTTCCTGTCCGGGTTTTCCCACCATCGCCCTGCCTGGTGTTGCTTCCAAAGCCATCCGCAAGCTCATGGTCTCCCTGGACTGGTCTCAGTGGTCGTCCTCCCTGCCTGTCATCGTGGTGTCTGTCCCCTGCCCTGCTGTTTGAACTCACACCTTGTCACTTCCTTGTTGTGCCCTGTCTAGAGTCGTGTTAATAAAGTCTTCATTGTTCACCCTGCATCTGGGTCCTAAGTTTCAGAATCCCTGACACACTTAGAGAGGATTAGCGCACGTGCAGAACTCAGACCTGGACAAAAACTTGAGCGGTGTGTGGATTCTAACTTAAACACCTGTGATTGGTCATTGCATTTTAGAAATCAACAAACGTGTCTGTGATTGGCTACATTACTCACTGAAGCGAAAACACATTGGAAATTGAATTATTTGACATGCGCAAAGACAGATACGCACTGGATATTTTGCCAACTCTTTTTCGCTAATAATATGTGAAGAAAACGAAGAAAACAGATCTTAGACCTGCAGTTATAGGCAGCTTTTCCCTCTAAAAGAAATCAGTAGCAGAATGGCAGTGGTTTGAGTGAGAAAATTACACGCTATTATCAAGTCCGTCTCCCTCGGTCCGGAGGAGGGCACAGGGATGTCCATGGGGTCCGTGGAGGCATTCATGCTGAAAACCAGTGCTGTCTTTTTGCCACTCAGTGGGCATAACCACAGTCACTCCAGCTGATGGTGACGCCGCGTGGATACCCTCTATATGCGCCCTTGGTGCGCACTTTTGCTGATCTGCACTGAAGCGAGCTCTGCAGCAGACGTCTTACCGACAGTCAAAGCATTGAGGAAAACCACATGTGTATTAGGGTACCATTTGGGACAGGGCCTGTGTGTGTGCTTTAATGGAAGCAGTGCATTAATATATGTATGTTTTCAGACAGACCATGGTATAAATAAATACAAAGTATTGAGGATAATGTCACAGATTTCTATGTCTATTGCTATGTGTTTTCTCTTTGTTTAATAAATAAGTTTTTTTGATTCATCTTCGTGCATGTCTAACACATTACAGATAAAAGAGAACCTGCTGATTATTAACAATGATTTGAAAAGAATACCTTTATTTAAAATATGAAATCATGAAAAGTTAAACATATTATAATGTTAAAATGTTTTATTGTATAGTATTTTAGCAATTTAAGCAGTAAAACAATGAAATAACAAAAATGAACTGCAAAAATAGAAAACATACTAACCTACTGAGATTATCATTAATGAATTTAATTAAGCTGGAACACATACTAGTAACTTATAGAACACAACTGATCCTCAAATAATCTATCTTCAAATGTTCTTTCATGCAATGGTATTACCTTGTTTTCCAAGAAAGTATGATGACATTGGGACTCAAAAACATAATTAGATATGCCACACCAAGCATGGATCTCCTATGAAATTTCCTATGTTGTATGAAATGTCATCTTATGTGCTCCTGTGCCATGTTTTCCATGTTCTGGACAGTAAGATCTGATGATTAGGAGTCTGTTAACTCTACTGATTTGTCTCTTGAGGAATAACTCGGACGTCTTATGGACAGATTGTCCTGAACGGATATTGCTGGTCTGTGTGTAATATTATGGCACATCAATTTACAGTGCTCATATATGTCAGGCTGATCAGCTCTGTTTAGTTTGGTGCTTTGTTAAATAGCTAATAACTAACATAGAAGTCTTCTGTTTCTCTAATTCAAACAGAGTATGATGCCTAGAATATACATTTTTCTAAAAGGGCACACATCAATGCTATATTTTTTACATATTTTTCAAAAATATATTTTTATTATTTGATTTTTTGTATTATTTCAAAAATAAAAATAAAACTACACTGCAAGCAGAATTTTTAGGCACATTGATTTTTGGATCAAATTTTTATTCCAGGTACATTTCACCAATTCCAAACCACATTAATCCCAATAACTACTATTGATTTTGTATTTAATCATTTATAAGTTATATGTTATTGAAGGCTGGAAATGAAAAACACCTTATAACCGAATTATTGGGCACGTTTTCTTTTGCAGATAAAATGAGCCTAAAAAGATTTAACTTAGACTGAAAAGTCAAAAATTATTAAATGTCCATGAGAAGGATACAATACTAATGCAATACTAGAAATTGAAGTTAAGGCATGACCATTGGACAGTGAAATGCTCCATTGGTTCGGCAGGGTCAGACAAAAACAGGTGGCAAAGAAAAGACACCTGTTTACTGCAAAAGAATGAAGAATTAAGGTGAAGAATTAAGTGTGAAACCATCAGGAACCCTTTAGTCTCCAGTGCCACCATTTTCCAGAACAGCAACCTACCTGGAGTCTCCAGATGTGCAAGGTTTCAGGATTTCAGAGACTTAAGTTAGGCAAAGAATACTAAAAAATGATCCCCACTTAAAGGGTTAGTTCACCCAAAAATGAAAATTCTGTCATTAATTACTCACCCTCATGTCGTTCGACACCCGTAAGACCTCCGTTCATATTCGGAACCCAAATGAAGATATTTTTGTTGAAAGCTGATGGCTGAGAAAGGCTTCAGATAGGCCTCCATTGGCATTCAGTACATTCACACTTCCAAGATCCATAAAAGGCACTTAAAACGTCGTTACAAAGTCCATTTCACCACAGTGACTCTACAATAATTTTACGATGCGACGACAATAGTTTTTGTGCGCCAAAAAAAATCAAAATAACACCTTTATCCAACTTGTTCTTGTCTTCCGTGTGTGCCTCCGCGACACATGCGCGAGAATATGACGTAGCGCCGGGGTTCGGGAATCCATGAAATGCACACTCTAACCCCATTTTGAGAACTACGCCGAGACCTAAAGCACGATCAATGTAGAATTCAACAGCTTAGATACGCGCGTCTTCCTCTGCTTGTAAATAAAATCGCTTCTGGGTCATGTGTCCGAACGCCGGATCTGCGTCATATTCTCGCGCATGCGTCGTGGAGGCACACACGGAAGACAAGAACAAGTTGGATAAAGGTGTTATTTTGATTTTTTTTTTGTGCACAAAAACTATTGTCGTCGCATCGTACAATTATTGTAGAGCCACTGTGGTGAGATGGACTTTGTAACGATGTTTTAAGTGCCTTTTATGGGTCTTGGAAGTGTGAATGTACTGAATGCCAATGGAGGCCTATCTGAAGCCTTTCTCAGCCATCAGCTTTCAACAAAAATATCTTCATTTGTGTTCCGAATATGAACGGATGTCTTACGGGTGTCGAACAACATGAGGGTGAGTAATTAATGACAGAATTTTCATTAATTTTCATTTAATGACAGAATTTTCATTTGACATATAAGAGGTAACCATACCATAAGAATATACTGTAAGGCTATTTCAGAACTTAAAACTTCCTTGTTAGTCCAAAATCAGCTTTTATTGAAACCAGGCCCAGAGGACGGGTTGTTGTGGAAAAGAAGGTGAAAGACCTATCAACCTAGAAACCTAGAAAAATAACATTACCTTCCAAAGTATCCTACTGCTAAGAATGTTATTTTCAAAGAGGTGAATGTCTCAGTTGAGCATTATTTATTTGTATTCAGTACATTTCTCTGTGGATTCTTTGGTAAATTTTACTGTAAGATATAGACCCGACTCTAATGATATAAGTAACTATGTTAATTCTAATGCCTGATCTGTGACCAGTGATTTCTGATATGTAATGATTCATGTACAGTCAGATGTTTTTTGTCTACGTGTCAGTAAATCAAAACAGTGACTAAATGGTCAACTTTACATTGTTTCTTTTAGTAGGATGAAAATAATTATTTAAACTGTGATTAGATAATATACAAATGCTGCACATTTCATGCCACAATCAAAATATAAAGCTATACAGCTAAATATATTGCTATAATCAACACTTTTAACTCTTAGTTAACCTTGAGAGCTTTAATAGTAAAAACATGCTAAAAGTTTTCGAGAAAGTTCCACATGTAATACTTATTTAATATGCACAGATGTAAGCCAATCAGCAGTGGGCGTATACACTGAAGTCTCACAGCAGACGCCCCTTCAAACAGAGCGTTCAAATCAGAGAGCTAAAATCAGGGTAGGAAAAATGCCTTTTATTTGTAAATTATTAAACATTTTTATGTAAAAATCATACTAACATTATAACTGCACCTTGGGAAACATTATAAAACAATGCAGGTCATGACACCTTTAAGCTAAATTACAGTTTACACTTGCAAAGTTAACATGGCTGTATACGTTGTTTTTATTTTTGTTTGTTTTTTGTTTTTTTTCTTGTTACCACTGAAGTAAACTAACCCTGTAGAACCTGCTCTGGAGCAGGTTATGTTCAGAGAGTGAGTTGCTATATATATATATACAGGGAGTGCAGAATTATTAGGCACGTTGATTTTCTGATCATATTTTTTTTCCAGGCACATTTGACCAATTCCAAACCACAATAATCCTAATAACTACTATTGATTTAGTATTTAATAATGTATAAGTGATATATAATTGTTCATGAAGGCTGGAAATGAAAATCACCTTATATTCAGGTGTGCAGAATTATTAGGCATGTTTTCTTTTACAGATTCATTGAGCCAAAAGAGATTTAACTTAGACTGAAAAGTCAAAAAGTATTAAATGCCCATGAGAAGGATGCAATACTAATGCAATAGTAGACATTGCAGTTAAGGCATGACCATTGGACAGTGAAATGCTCGTTGGGTCAGCAGGATCTGACAAAAACAGGTGGTGAAGAAAAGACACCTGTTAACTGCAAAAGAATTAAGAATTAAGGTGAAGAATTAAGGGTGAAACCATCAGGAACCCTTTAGTCTCCAGCGCCACCATTTTCCAAAGCTGCAACCTACCTGGAGTCTCCAGAAGTGCAAGGTGTCAGGATCTCAGAAACTTCAGTTAGGTAAAGAATCCTAAAAAATGACCCCCACTAGATAAGAATCACAAGCTGAAGTGTTGTAAAATACATGAAGAAGGTTTTTTTATAGGCTTTATGGACAGATAGGTTGAGAGTGACTCTTGAAGGACCAGCACCACATCCTCTAGTACCACTGTTTGAAGAATTCATCTTCCAGAATCTGGCAGTACGTTTTGGGAGTTCATTTTAGTCCATCCTGAAGTCCGTTTTGCAGAGATGGACTAAAAATGAACTCCCAAAACGTACTGCCAGATTCTGGAAGATGAATTCTTCAAACAGTGGTACTAGAGGATGTGGTGCTGGTCCTTCAAGAGTCACTCTCAACCTATAACACCTATAAAGCCTATAAAAAAGCAGGCTTCATGTATTTTACAACACTTCAGCTTATGATTCTTATTTAGTGGGGGTCATTTTTTAGGATTCTTTACCTAACTGAAGTCTCTGAGATCCTGACACCTTGTACTTCTGGAGACTCGGTAGGTTGCAGCTCTGGAAAATGGTGGTGCTGGAGACTGAAGGGTTCCTGATGGTTTCACCCTTAATTCTTGACCTTAATTCTTAATTCTTTTGCAGTTAACAGGTGTCTTTTCTTCACCACATGTTTTTGTCAGATCCTGCTGACCCAACGAGCATTTCACTGTCCAATGGTCATGCCTTAACTGCAATGTCTAGTATTGCATTAGTATTGCATCCTTATCATGGGCATTTAATACTTTTGACTTTTCAGTCTGAGTTAAATCTCTTTTTTGGCTCAATTTATCTGTAAAAGAAAACATGCCTAATAATTCTGCACACCTGAATATAAGGTGATTTTCATTTCCAGCCTTCATGAACAATTATATATCACTTATACATTATTAAATACTAAATCAATAGTAGTTATTAGGATTACTGTGGTTTGGAATTGGTCAAATGTGCCTGGAAAAATAATAATTCTGCACTCCCTGTATATATATATATATATATATATATATATATATATATATATATATATATTTTTTTTTTTTTTTTTTTTTTTTTTTTTTTTTTTTTTCTTGATGGTCAATTGTATACTGTTAGAACTCGAACCTTGCTTTTATGTAAGCAAAGCAAGCAATTCTAATTAAGCAAAATAAATAAATACATAAATAAAAAATGAGGATCAAAATAAATATAGGATGTAGAATGTGGTCATGCAGAATAAGGCATTAATACAGTCATGTGAAAAGTTAGGACACCATATTGAATTCCATGGTTTTCTGTATAAGAACAAAATAAAAATAAAATAATCTAGTGCTTAAAGTTTTTAAAATTTGGAAAACAAAACCTCAGATGAACAACAACACATGACATATCACACCGTGTCATTATTTATTTAGCAAAAATGGACCCTAATTGTGAACGCAGGCCATTGACGTGAAAGTGAAGCATCTTAGATACACATCAGTTCTCTTGAAACAACGTTTGGGCCAGTCAAATATAGACTAGCAGTTATGTAATACTATTTCATGTTACCATAGTAATATTGATGTGCAAAATAGCCCTTCCGTGGGCCTCTTGCTATTCACGTTCACCATTTCCCACTGTCTGGTGCTGCTGCATTACAAGACATTTAGCAATCGGCCTTGAAACTATCCAGTAACTCTCAGGAGATTGTTTAAAGCAGTAGGAAAATTTAAACAGCTGGAGGATTTTTATCTTGTGCATTCTTTCATAAATTGTTTAGAAATATGAAATACAGTAATAGCTATGACCTAGATTGTTCATGACAAGAAATCAATTTTCCTTTTGGCTCTCTCATTTTCATTCTGTCTGTATTCTTCTGTACACTCAAACAGTGATTAGGCAGTATATAAGCAATTATGAATTTTTCTTCAAGAGTTTGACATTTCATGATCTAAACAGAGCTAAAACACCTGTTCTTCATAATTTACTCTTAATTCAACAGCACGGTTTAGATAATGAAATGTCATCTAGATTGTTAAAGAAAAATCAGCTTATTCACTGCTCGGGTGTACAGAAGAATACAGAAAGAAAAGCATCATTTCACAAGGACCTTCTACAGTTTGGAACTATAAACAGTGGTGGCTGCCTTGATGAGGGATTCAGATAACAGATACAGATGGCTTCCTGCCCACCCCCTCCTCTGAGCCTCCCACCAAAGTACCGCCACTAGCTTTAATTAAACAATCCATCTCAGGTGAGAGCTGGAAGTGCTGATCATGGCACGGACTGTCTGCGTGACCTGCTTTTATGAATAGTTGAAGTCATAGTCTAATGGTTAGAGAGTCAGACTGGTAACCCGGAGTTTGTGGGTTCCATTTTCAATACTCTTGAGCAAGCCTCCTAAACCCCAATCTCTCCCCAGGTGCCTTAAAGGATTAGTTCACTTTTAAATAAACTTTTGCTGAAAATTTACTCACCCCCATGTCATCCAAGATGTCCATGTCTTTCTGCAGTCAAAAAGAAATTAAGGTTTTGGATGAAAACATTCCAGGGGTTTCCTCCATATAATGGACTTCAATGGGCCCCAAACGGTTCAAGGTCCAAATGACAGTTTCGGTACAGCTTCAAAGGGCTTTAAACAATACCAGACGATGAATAAGGGTCTTATCTAGCGAAACGATCAGTTTCTGCGAGAAACCAAGCAGTATTTATGCTATTATTTTACCTCTTTTCAGACGAGCGTGATCATCTCTGAGCTCAGCCATAACTTCCGCCAAGTGAGGTCAAATACGATCGTGGTCATAGATGTGTACGTAGATGCCTCATGAGCGCCTGCACGGATCAGTAGAATGAGGCATCTACGATCGATATATCTATGACCAGGATCGTATTTGACCTCACTTGGCGGAAGCTATGGCTGAGCTCAGAGATGATCACGCTCGTCTGATAAGAGGTAAAATAATAAATACTGCTTGGTTTCTCGCAGAAACTGATCGTTTCGCTAGATAAGACCTTTATTCACCGTCTGGTATCGTTTGGTATTGTTTAAAGCCCTTTGAAGCTGTACTGAAACTGTCATTTGGACCTTGAACCGTTTGGAGTCCATTGAAGTCCATTATGAGGAGAAAAATCCTGGAATGTTTTCATCCAAAACCTTAATTTCTTTTCGACTGCAGAAAGAAAGACATGGACATCTTGGATGACATGGGGGTGAGTAAATTATCATCAAAAGTTTTTTTAAAAGTGAACTAATCCTTTAACCATACCTGGCCTTCACGTCATGTCACTTGTCATAGATAGTAAGTCTGTCATTTTGCTGAGCATTGATCACCCGAAATGTTTTTGTTGTTATTGATAATAATAATAATTTAAATATTTTCTCACTCAAGTACTAGCATACAATGGGGCTACAGTAAAGGCACACCTTAAGAAAAATATGTATGTTTGTATTGAACATTGATGGAGCAACAGATTTTGAGGAAAAATAAATCCTAAAACTGGTTTATTTTGTTTAAAATTCTTATGAATGTATGGGGTGGTGAGGGGGGTCTTTTACCCCACACATGAGGTAGTTCCTCTTAGTATAAAGTTACCCATATTTGAATGGCATGAACTAATGTTAATGTAACGTTATGCCTGATTTTAAGTTTAGTTTCTCATGGAATCTAAGGGTATGTTTACACAACAGTGATGTACTAAAAACCTTAAACTTTTTTGGCGAACAGGCATCAATGTTGTCAGAATTATCCCCTTTCACACTGATCTGTGAATGCGACTAAAATGCTGTATTATTCTGCCAGCCCAGTAGTCGGCAATGGCACTTTGTAAAGAAACATCACACGCTTATAGACTGAACTGGAATACACATGTGCATGATGTCACCGGTTTCACAGATTAACGTTTTGTTGTTTACATGGAGACGATAACGGTATAATTTTTTTTTTTAAACTTGCACTTTGAAACCTGATTTCAAAGATTTGTGTTTTCAGGCCGCCAAAACGCTGTTGTCGTGTAAATGAATGACCAAAATGCATGAAATATTTTCCGTTTTTAGTTTGTTGACCATGTAAACACAAAGGTGGTATTGAATTTCTGAGTGAACATTGAGGGGAATTTATTTTCAATACTCAAAATCTAATAGCTGTATCCATGGGTCAAGGAGAAGCACTTTATATTGTTTGGCCTGTTGGGTTTTGCAAGATTACTGTTGCCAACTCAAAATTTGTGTTTATTTGATTTATTCCATAAAATGTAGGGTTTTTTTCTTTCTTTCAAATTCTGTCTTTAAGGTCATGCATCTGAGAAGACATTTAAGAAAAGACTGCATATTGTGAAATCATTTTGGAATACCAATATAATATCTGGCTTATCTACAGTTGCTGTGTCATGAGCTGAAGATTTGTTATAAAGGCAGAGTCACGCTTGAGTCATAATGTGTATCTTCATATCAGCTTAATAACAGTGAAGCTGCAGTGCAAGTGTTTTACTCACAAGAAAGACAGCCAGAGCATGACAAATGGAAAGTGAGAACAGATCCAGGCATCCAGTGACGACAGTCTCATTATGCGTTTATAAGAGCGCCTGTCTGATCACACCACTGTCTTGTTGGAGGAGATTCAGCCAGACAACACATCGGAAGTGAACGGATAGTGACTCTGGATCTATAATCTGGAACTGTCACTTAACATGAAAGGTAGGTGAGATTCTTACAAGTCATCAGGACTTTAATAATAATAGTTATATTCAAACAGTACAAGTTACATTCATCACTAATCATAATAACAGGTTATGCTAGCATTGAAAAGAGACTTTAATGTTCTTAAATAATATAATTGAATTACCTGATATAGAGATGAATCAATATAAATCAAAATACAAACTTGAAAATAGCATTTTCTAATATTTTGAAAATATGTAAGAATGCTATGCAGCCTACTGAAAATATACTTGGAATTTCCAGGTTTTGCTTAGACAGATGGATAAGTTCCAGCAAATGACTCCCCTTCATTCCTTGAGTTGGATTAGTTGTTTTTAGTTGCCAAACAAGGAAACTTCAACTTTTACCAATTCAGGAATAAACAGCAGGATTGTGTGATTATCCTGAACATAAATTGATAATTATTATCATCCATTTTAAAAGAAAACACAATTTTAGTCATTCTACTTCAAACTTCATGTTTAATTTAATGTTACGTGCCATTTCTTTGTGATAACTTGTGAAATGTACTAGCAGTTTCTGAAAGAAAATAGTTTCAAAGTAAATCTTAAAAGTAAAAAAAATTATATCTTTTTCACAGTGTCCCAATGGAACTAAATTCATCGAACGTTCCCTGCAACGACACAGTTGCCTGGATATGGCTGTCGTCTTTCCAGCCTCCATTTCTGGCTCTTATCAGCATTCTGGGAGTAGTGGGCAACAGTCTGGTCCTCTGTGTGTTCTTCCTCCAGCGGAAGCCATGCAGCGTAGCTGATGTGTATCTGGGCAACCTGGCAGCTGCAGACCTCATTATGGTCCTCTGTTTGCCCTTCTGGACGGTCACCATAGTCCGAAACTATCAGTGGATCTTTGGTCAACTGCTCTGCAAGGTGGTCAACACCGCCATCTCGATGAACTACTACTGCAGCATATTCTTCCTAGTGCTGGTCAGTGTGGACCGCTACCTCGCCTTGGCCAAACCCATGAATCCTAGTAGGCTGAGATGCCCCAAATGGGCCAAGCGTATCTGCGCGGTGATTTGGACTGTTGGATTCACCCTCAGCCTCCCAGCCTTGCTCTTCCGAAGAGTCAATTTTGTTCCAATCGCAGGGGTGGAAGCCTGCTACCTAGTGTACCCTCATCCGGCCTGGGTGCTCCAATTGTACCTTACAACGAACTTGGTTGGATTCCTGGTTCCCCTGCCGATCATTTCACTTTGCACCTTTCACATGGTCAAGGCGCTTAAAAATCGGGGAATGGGGATTCAACCAAGGGTGCAGACAGAGAGGAAGGCCGCTCAGCTGGTTCTGATGGTCCTCACTGTGTTTCTCCTGTGCTGGACACCCTTTCAGCTGGTGCGGTTCCTAGACACTCTCGACTACTTTCAGCTCTTACCTGGGTGCCTCTGGGAGCACACATTACAAATAGGCAACCAGCTGGCAACTTATTTAGGGTATAGCAATAGCTCAATAAACCCTTTCTTGTATGTTGTCGTAGGGAGTCACTTCCGAAAGAGAGCTCGAGGAGTTTTTTGGAGTCTTTTGCATCCTAGACAGAAAAGCAACTCTGTGCTCACAAACATAACTGTTATTAGCAAGTGCGGTGACAGTCCCAAAGACAACAGAATAACAAAGCTGGCACTGAGAGCTGTATACCCACCCATCACGCCTCATATAGTGTGTAGGTCACTATGAAGATACAAGGAAGCTCAAATGGAGGCGTGTGCAAGCAACATCATGATCAAGGTTCGATTCCCAGGTGAAAAAATAAATACCTCTTATTTGTCTGATTGTTCAAACTCATTTTTTATATTATAAGTGAACTGAAAGAGCGTATTTTATTGGTAATATTTTTCAACATTTCATTTTCACTAAAGCAAACCTTATTTTATTTTTTGAAAGAAAACCATGGATTATATTCAAAACCAAAGCTGTTTTTGAATATATAATGTATATATGTAATGTATATTTATAATATCAATGTACTTAAATATTTAAAAACTGTAATAAAACATTACTTTGTACTGCTTAATACATTGCTGTGCTGTTGTGTTGATGTAGCTGGTTTAACAAGACATATTGAATAAAGCAAGATGTACTGTTGATATGTTAAATCAACAGTAAATATACAATTTATGGTTGACTCAAAAAACAAAAATTAGAACTTTTATGTTCAGTAATCCAGAAGTGTAAAGAATTATTGGACACAAAAAAGACTTCAGGCAAGTACACCTATATTTTTTCCTCCGTAAGCTTCCTTGCCTTATAGTGGCTTTAGTAAATTGATATATCCTTCATGATGGGGCTCGATCGATTTCTGGGTCATGGAGGACAGAGTAGTGAGGAACCAAGGAGCAATTAGAGTATTTTAAAGCACATCACTTTGAAAAAAAGTGCCTGCCGTATACCCTTTTCAGACATTTTTCTGATAGGAACATTAATTTCTTCTTCTGTATGCTATACTTTGTATGTTATGGTTATCTAAGAAATTAATTGTATTTTTCACTTAGTACAGATACAGTATAAACTTATGTGTCAGTGTTGGTTATGTATATTGGCAAACTTCTTGCACAAATAATTGTAGGCTACATGACAGGCCTTCTTTCTTAAAAAATAAATACAAAATAAAATAAAAATAGTTACATGTCTTTCTTTGTTCAGTTTTCCTGCCACCTTTTAGATGTCATGGGGTAATCAATTTGATCCTCACAGGAGTTAACCATTATTTCCCTCATTTACCATGTATTTAAGTTGCTGTTAGTTCATTCTTCAGTTGTCTGGTATTGCTTGTGTTTGCAAACGGTTATGTCATTGGATTGTCTTTGAGTCATTTAAAATAAACCTTGTTTGATTTGTGGAGGTTTTTCTTCGTTTTCATTGGAGCAACCTGTGACCTGTGTGTGTGTATAGATAGATAGATAGATAGATAGATAGATAGATAGATAGATAGATAGATAGATAGATAGATAGATAGATAGATAGATAGATAGATAGATAGATAGATAGATAGATAGATAGATAGATAGATAGATAGATAGATAGATAGATAGATAGATAGATAGATATGTATAATAATGTTCAAAAAACACTTACAAACTATTTCCCATTTTTGGTTCTGTGTTGGCTCACCATTTGATGAGTATAAAACCTGGATCCTGAAGTAAATCCAGTTGTGAATCACAGGTGGTCTTTACATAAGTGAGTCAATTGTTTTAGTGAATCACATGAACTGATGCACAAGGTTTTCTCACTCCTCATTTGTCTGACTCGGCTGACATGTAAATCTCTCATTGTCTACCCATATTAGGCAGTTTTCATGAATGTTACAGTTACTCTCTTGTGACAAAGAAGTAGACTTTAGCATACTTTTAAAAAGAGTACTCACGGAAATAATATGTTATGATTATACATAAATAAAAAGTCTTTATAATATACTTGTTATTTGCAATTAAAGGAAATGTATAGTTTAAATTTATATTGAATGTAATTAGTTCAACTTCATAAGTTTTTTGTTGTTGTTTATTTTTACACACTTGAGTAGGACTTGAGTACATCTGTGTAATGTCATAATTAATTACCTATACTGCCAAATGTACTGACAAGTATTTATGGTAAACTTAAATATACTTTAATGTCAATTATCTTGAAATTTGTATGTCATATATGTTTATATATATATTAGTAATTAGTACACTTTCTTTAGTAATGAAGTTGTAGTTTAGACATTTAAGATTGACTGCACTATTGAATAACACAATTAAAAATCATGAAGTATGTTAGTCAACTAAAAATAAGTGTACTTCTTTAAAGCACAAAAAAACAAAAAAAACAATGATTTAAAATGTACTTTAAAATAAAAGTTTTAATTTGACATTACAAAGTGCACTTAAAGTGTGTTAAGAGACGGAAGTGGAAGTGAACTCTCTTTAAGTGGCTACACTTAAGTGGCTTTTTATTTCACATAGGGCTATTATATTATGTGCAAGGACTTTTTTTTAATATACTTTTAACTTAAAATTTGATATACACTTCAAGTGCACATTCAATACAATTAGGCACAGATCTTTTTTCATAAGCACACCTCTAAAATCAGTTTTCTTTTGTGCTGCTGTCACAGCCACTGGGGAGTCTAGAGCCTTTTCAAGTTGAGTTTGTTCTGTGAGTTGTGTACATTGATTACAGTAGTCAATGTGATGAAAGCTATATAGCCTCCAGTACGGAAAGGTCACTGAGTAATTATAGAAGTCCTTTCTCCACTGAATTCTAAGCTGAAAGGGCAACATGGTCCCTCTATTTTAACCACTTCAGAGAGAGTGCATTGCTTTATTCCACAGTAACAACGGTGCCCACTACTTAACAAACTATTCAGGAAAATAATCACTGTTAATCTATTGACAAGCTAGTATACTCCTTTGTGTTAGCTGCTACTTTTAAAAGTTTCAGAGATGACACAAGACAAAAGTTTGAGTGAGAAATAAATGCTTGGCTATTAGCTTAATGCTAAACATCCATCTGTACAGTATCAACAGGCCAAAAGGTCAGCAAACACACCTCTTCCGTGTGATATGAATGCACATGACACACATGCAGATGACTATTCCCTCTAAACTGAGCTGCTACATATCAGACTTCCTCATTAACTGTTAGCATGTACATGTAGATCTGCTGCTTTTTCCCTGTCTGAAATCCCTTAGGACACTGAAGTTACTTGATCAGTTGGCCAGATAATGTCTTTTCAACTGTGTTACACTCTGTTTGGAGGGGTAAATGACATCTGGATGCTTCGGTAATCAAGTTGAAACCTTGCTCTGTTGTTTGTCATGTACCGTATGCTAATTGCATTGCATTATTGGGTTACATTTAAAAGACAAACTTCCTACAGATGCATACTCTAGAATACTGAGTATGATATCATATAATTCACATTTTCTGTTCAGAAATAAACTGGAAAAAGAGGTGTGTGCTGTTGACCACTAGAGGTCAGTGCAAGACAACACATGCTGGGTGACTTCTTTCTCCTGCAATACATTAACTTTGTATCCTTTAATGTTCATTCACGAGCAAGGACCACGCCACAACCATGAATGTTGGAGAGTTATTTATTGAAGAAGTTAGGGATGAATAGGGAGAGGATGAAGAAGAAGACGAGAAAGGGATGGTGGACAGGCTGATCTGGGCATTTGGTGTTGGCTGCCACAAGACTCAGAGTGGGGCATCATCTCAGGATCCCCTGATACAACCTGTAAGGGAAGAGAACAGAGAATGTTAAAGATGGTTAAATGGATGAGAGAGGGAGGGGAAGGAAGGGTTTAAGAGAACGAGACAAACAGTACTGTAAGGGGCGGCCCGACATAAGAAGGTTTTAAGAAGTCAGGTGATTGGTTGAGGCGTGGCCCGGTCCCGAACCTCAGTTAACTAGTTAACTCCATTACAGTTTTTCTCAGATTGGAATTGAAAATCTCAAAACTACCATGTTCAATCTTCACATCATTGTGTCACTTGTGCACATCAAAAAAGCAGTTTCTCATTTCTTTGAATAAGTTGCAAATGCTTTGGTACATCCATGCAAATGATTATGTACAATTCTCTGATGTTTCCTACATTATCAATTGCTTATGTCATGTTGATCAAAATGTATTATAATGGGTCTCTGTTGAATAGTCTCACCCCCGACAACATTTAGGCATTAGTTCATAGCATAAGTCTTTACATGCAAAATGGTTGAACAAGTTGTCATAATATGTCAAGCATATTTCTATACATTTCCATTAGACTTTTTTTCTAAAGATATCCGTTGTGATGTGGATGAGAATTTGTGGCCCAACAGACAGGAACGTCAGGAGGTGTAGGAAGACTGCACTGTAATTCCTACAGCACTGCATGTACAGTTTTCCCTAAGGAGATTGTCCTATGTTCACATTTCTTCTTTTTTTCCCTTATTTGTGCTATGCAGTGCTGTCTTTTCCTTTCTGTATCGCAATGACATGGTCTGTCAACAAATTACAGTACAAACAGTAAAAGCGTAAATGTGAATCTTGTCCAGTCTCTTGCAATCAAACTCCCACACACTAAGGTGTAACCTACAATCCATGTTGTTTTGCTATTTGGACGAATTGTCTTGAGAAATGCACTTACTGTTTTGCAAATGTCAAGAATGATTTGAGAAATGTATCAAAGCGAAAGAAAAACTGTACATTTACATTTAAATGCCAGTGTCTCTTAAAAAAAAGTTGTGTTAATGTTTATAATGGGGCCCATATGTCTAAAACCACTGACAGCTCCAAGTAACCAAATACATTAATTATATTCTTGTAAGGGAGGACAAAGCTCATGCAGAGTGCTTATAACTTGAATTAACAGCACTTTTATCATCCAGTCACTGGTGAAACTAAGTCATTCATTAATGTGTGTGTCCACTGTATTTGCTTGAGGATATACACTGCATAGAAATGCATAATGAACAATCAATCGTAACCCAATTTGGGAGTGAGTTCAGTAAAAGAACAGCAGTCGGCCCGGAGAAAACAGCAGGCCACATCTATCGTCATGGATCAGCCAAGTGGTGTGAGTTAATCTGTCCGACTCCAGTAGAGCCACTGACGTCATTCCATTTTCCTGGTTAATCTGTCCGACTCCAGTAGAGCCACTGACGTCATTCCATTTTCCTAGCATTCCTTCCTTTCTCCCTGTATCTTCGTAATCAAAAACAGCCTGAGATTACAGTCTGAGATATTGCCACCTATTGTGCTCAAAAGGACCTTTTGCGTTTCAATTTGCTATTGCATCACATTTAAATTGTGGTTATTATTCACTAGTTATAAGGTAGTAATTATACATGTTTTGGTGAATAATTTAAGCACTACTGCATTTATCAGTTAGTTATTGTGTCAAAAGAAAAACAATATCATCTGCCCTACAAATAATTAAATAATCACAATAATTGCATTTTATAATTAGGCCTATTGCAATTCTAACTTCTTGACATTAATATTTAACATTTACATTTATGCAAGTTTAATAGACAACTAGATTAGGAAGCAAAGACATTAACACAGACATCTTGTCTAAAGAATTTGCCTTGACGGTTTACTGGTTTATACTGAGTAATTACAATGTAATAACACAATTGTGATCACTGCATCGCAGATGGTGGCCCAGATATTAAATATGAAAGACATTTTTTCAACCCAGAAAATAAATGGTCTTTTCCTCAAAAGTATCACACTGCAGCTGTTTTTTTATATCATATATACATGAGATTGCACTTGGAAAGATGCAAACTTTAAAATACAACTTTAAAAATGTAAATATATAAATATATTTATGATATAAAGGTTTTCACATTTTTTGCGTTTCTAAAGCTGTAAATACATAATATTGCTTAAATTTTAGATGCTGCCAGTTCATCCATATTGTATGTTTTAGCATCTTCACAAACACTGAAAGTATGTAAAAAGCAAACATACTCGTCACTGTAACATTGTGATTTGGTGAAAAAAAATGCCAGACATTTATTGAATCAATGGTGATACAAACTGTATAATTTATCCCTCCATCTCTGAACATTTGTCCATTTTTGGTTTGTTTGTTTGTCCCTGAAATTATAAAAAAAAAATGAATCACAGATAAACAATGAAAAACAGTGTTCTTGATTTCTATTTCTTTTCACTTTCATTGTTTACTCTTCATTTGACTGATATGTTCCCTGAACTCTTACTTCCCCCAGGTACTGCATATCTATATTCATGCAAGGTTAATAATACTCATCCAATCAGCTCTCATTTCTGGCTTTTGTTTGTCTCACTGTCACTGTCACTGAGCGTGAGACACATTTAGGAACTAGTGGAGCCCCCAAGCGACAGTGGCAGCTGGGAACATAAGCCTCTGGATGGAGCAAGAATAAGCAGAAAGAGAGAACAACCCATAACCTCACAGCACTCACAGGGTAAATGGCTCTTAATCTTCCAGTAATAGGAATCATGCATCAAAAACAGGGTGACAACAACAGCGTTAATGAAACATCCTGTTTTCCAAAAGCCTAATCAACACCGTGGATGTTCCTCTGCAGAAGCAGCAGGGTATGTACAAGCTTGTTGATGTAACACATTGAATGTGTGTTTAAGATAACAGCAACACCTAAACTTGTACCTGAAGGGAGGGTTTAAATTAAACCTGAAATTAATATGTGAACACATTGTACGTTTACTCTTGCAAAAAAGTTTATGTCTAACAGTCCATCGCTGCATCTGAAATCGCATACTTTACATTTGGATTGAAACTTAAAAAAGCATGTTCTATATAGCATGAATGTGGGTAGTATGAAGGACATTTGTGGAGTGGGTGCTGGTGAACAACAACTCCCAGTTCACCATTGGCCTATCAGAGGACTACACCAGCCCCACTCTACATCCAGAGACCAGCCATCCACTGATGACCGGCACAATGAAGATACGAGAGCCCACCGCAAACCACGGACTTTGTTTTCTCCAGCCCTTTGTTTCCTCCTATGCTGCCTTAGCATTGTAGATCCACCTTGGGCTGATAGTTCGCCAGCTCAGCCCTGGATGGCCGACCCTAGAACCTTCATGCCTATCACTCCACCTCGGCCCGCCAACTTATCGGCTCTACCTGGGACCGTCATTCCTATGGCTGCACCGAGCTTCCTCATCCCTCTGGCTTCGCCTTGTTCAGTCGTTGCTCTGCCGTCAACATGGACTTATAGGCCTTTGTCTGTGACTCGTCCCTCCACTCCATTGACTCTGTTAGGCTCTGTCTTCCCTCTGGCTCCACCTCAGTCCTCAGTCCCAACAGCTCTGCCTTTGTCACCGTCACCCTGGCTTCGCCTCGGCTGCTCGTCCCTGTGGCTCTGCCTTGTTCTCCAGGACCTTCGGTTTCACCTGGTCCCTTCAGCTCTTCAGCTTTGTCTGGGTCTCCACTGCCTTCAGCTCCGCCTCAGTCAGTCATCCCCCTGTTTCCAGCTGCTAAGTCAGCACAATTGCTCCTCCCTCTCTCCACTTTCCTCCCTCGGTTCCTGCTGGGGATTTCACCCTGGCTCCTCCTGCTGTAATCTCCGCTCCTGCACAGACCCTGAGCTGAGCAGCCTTCCATTACCGCTCCCCAGCCCATGACAGAAGCATCTGTGTTGAGTGTGACATGATGAGAATGAGCTCCTAACACAGGACCCTGGGATAAGTCAAGTCAAGTCAAGTCAAGTCAACTCAACTTTATTTATATAGCGCTTTTCACAAAGTAGATTGTTTCAAAGCAGCTTTACAGTGTTAAACAGGAAAATAATGCAGCATAATTTTATTCAGCCGCATAGCCACTCCGGAAAAAACGCTGATGTCATCAGCCCATCTCAACCATCACACAGCAACAGTGTGGGCTTTAGATCAATAATTCGATCAGTAATTTAGTTTAAATGGTTAATTTAGTTTATTATTTAGATTTATTTCGATGTTTATTTGAAAAATTTAGTGTCCCCATATAGTGATAAGAACAAAAGTTTCCTTCATATAACCAAGGCATGGAGACACCTGCGCATAACTTTGATCATACTGCGCATGACCTTGACCCTTGGGGAAAACCCCTTGGTCTTGAGCCACCACTGCAGGGGTCTCATGTACAGCAGGACAAAAGGTGGTCTGCCGAACCGCCATGTGCTCCCAAAGTTCTAGGATAAACCAGTTGTCTATACATGTATAGTTAACCCTTTAAGACCTAAGGGTATTTTTACAATAAATTTTCCGCCTGGTTTTATTCACTAAAAAAGCTTGTAAAACATCAACCCTGTTGTGCACAGACAATTGACACACCTCTTTTTTTTCAAGACAAGTTGCACTATCAGTATATGTGTGTTGCATTGATGTCACCTGAATGTAAAATAAGTTATGGGACCATAAAGACAAATGAAAAAATAAAACGGAAATTGAATCACTCAAATATTTATTGAAAACACACACAAATAAATTAAAGCTAACCATATTTCCTCTGGAAAACAGTTTGTTCAAGTCTTTGGAGTCCTGGAACTCAGGAATAAACATGAGAACTTATTCAGAACCAAAACTATTTACATTTTTCCAAAAAAAGTCCAGGCGTTTTTGGCCTCTTTGGATTTTGGATATTTACTGGTGCCAAGCCTCAAAACAGTTCCTATCAGGAACTTCTCCTCAAACTTTCTCCTCAAACTTTTTCCTCAAACTTTCTCCACAAAACAACTCAAAACTGCAGCGCGTCTCTCTCTCTCTCTCTCCTCAACACTAGCCGTGCGTCTCTCTCTCTCTCTCTCTCCTCAACACTAGCCGTGCGTCTCTCTCTCTCTCTCCTCAACACTAGCCGTGCGTCTCTCTCTCTCCACAATAACAGAGCTGTGGTTCATGCGTAATGACGCACACCAACGTGGATGACAGATCAGCCTGTCATTGGTCAAACCCTCATCCAAAATGGTAGCTAGCATCGCGCTAGCGGAAAAAATGACGGAAAATGTATAAATTATGGACATCAAGTGGATAAATCTTGGATGTAAGCGTTTTGATTTATTGCTGAACAACTCCAAAAAGATGCACATGTTCCAGGCTGGATAGAAAACCTTCTGTAAAGGCTACAAAGACACCCCCGTGATGGCTAGCTCGTTAGCTTTCTGCTGGAAAAAACGGTAAGAAAATCGATAAAAGTTTCATGAAATAATATAGATATTTATCGGAGGTGCCGTGTGACGTCGTGGGCGATGCCGTCGGGCTCTGAGGGTTAAGAATGCAAATGCCTTGCAGTCTGAGCAGCTCCAGAGCTGCATCCACACATTTTGTGAATGTGTGGGGTGATAAAGCTAGACCGAAGGGACGAACCTGATACTTGCATGCTTCGCCCTCAAAATTTGACCGTCAGAGCGGATCTACATGGTCCTTCGTCTTATCACCAAGGCTATACAGATCTATCCGTCAGAGCAGATCTAAACGGATCGTCCTCACGCTGGAGGGATTCCGATTTATCGCTCTCCCATCTCTCAACCTCTTTCACCCAGACAGCCTTAACAAAATAAAAAATAATAAAAAAATAAAAAGTATAATTAAAACTAAAAATAAAAGCAGGGTTAAATTGAAACATATAAATTAAAGTGCAAGCAGTTCGGACAAAGCACAGAGCTCATTCAGTAAATGCATAGCTAAACAGATGTGTTTTGAGTCTGGATTTGAAAGTGGCTACTGTTGGAGCACATCTCATCTGTTCAGGAAGCTGGTTTCAGCTACGGCTGGCATAATAGCTAAAAGCAGACTCTCCTTGCTTTGAGTGAACCCTTGGTATTTCTAACTTACTTGATCCTGATGATCTGAGTGATCTGATGGGTTTGTATTCAGTGAGCATATCTGCAATGTATTGAGGTCCTAGGCCATTAAATGATTTATATACCAGTAATAATACTTTAAAATCTATTCTAAATGTAACTGGAAGCCAGTGTAAAGACCTGAGGACTGGTGTGATATCTTCATATTTTCTGGATCTGCTCAGAATCCTGGCAGCAGCGTTCTGTATACGCTGCAGCTGTCTAATGGTCTTTTTGGGAAGGCCGGTGAGAAGACCATTACAAGAGTCCACCCTACTGGTGATGAAAGCATGAACAAGTTTCTCTAAGTCTTGTCTGGAAACAAAGCATCTAATTCTTGATATATTTTTGTGATGATAGTAAGCTGGTTTAGTTATTGCTTTGAAATGACTACTGAAACTCAGGTGTGATTCCAAAAATCACACCCAGATTCCTGACTTGATCTTTAGTTGTTTGACCCCTAGCTTCAAGGTATGCGTTCACCTTGAGAATTTCATCTTTGTTTCCAAATGCAATGAGTTCGGTTTTGTCTTTGTTTAACTGAAGAAAGTTTTGGCACATCCAGTTGTTAGCTTCATCAATGCATTTGCACAGGGAGTCAATGGAGCTGTAGTCATTAGGTGATAGTGCTAAGTAGATCTGGGTGTCGTCAGCATAGCTGTGGTAAGGGATTTGGTTCTCTCTCATTATTTGACATAAAACAGACATAATAAGACAGACAGTTTGGACACAGAGCGCTTGCTGAAGAGCAGAAGCTAACTCCGGTCATTCTGGATGTGCTTTTATGCTTTCCTGGTCATGACGTCACCCGCCCGTTACATTCAATCTTGCCATTAGGTTAGTTGACACACGTGCTTCAGTTGCAATTATGAATTATGAATTATGAATTAATTCCCTCGAAAGGAAACTTAAAGCCATGTTTTTTTGTCTCGTTTTTATTCTATTCCATTGTATTTATTTGTGCTATCATTTACAATTAGTTTATTCCTTTTAATTTTATTACTGACTGTTTATTTCATTTTTTTTTTGTAAATGTAGTTGTGTAAGTGTATAAGTTATAACAAACCAATTACCCAAATTATAATTTTCACAGATCCCAAGATATTTCCCAATTTGAAAAAGATTTTATGAAACACTTGATGACACAATAATATTGATGACAATTGGAGATATCAAATATACCTTTTACATGTTTATGGCATTATGCAAATTCATGGCCAATTTTTTTATTTTTTTTATTCATGCCCTGCCCACTAGCATGGTTTTCTGATTTTCCACATCTGGCCCTGTCACTTTCATAATATAATCTACATCACATTAAGTAAAGAACCTGTGGGCAGAGAAGTTCTCCATGTCTCTCCAGTAAAAACTTCTTCACCCAAACTATTTATACTCTAGAACCAGCTGTACTCTCTGCTGGCACTTTATCCCTGCTTCCCTCTGTCCTCCGTCCTACATCCCATTGCGTCCGGGCGCTTGGCTCATTGGCAAAGTCCTCACCCTCCGTCTGTTCATCCTGCTGATGACAGCACTCTCCCCTTTGAAGATTTGTTCCTTTTTCTCTTGTTTTATTTTTTAATTGTTTTACTAGACTGTCTCTTTAAATCAAGCTCACTCTCCCTTGTTATTTAGATATTTTTAAATGTACTTTAATTTGTCTGATTAAAGCCAAGAAAAAATAAAAACATGAATTAAAACATCCACAAGTTCACAGAATTGCTTTTCAATCATGACAACTCGCGGAGTGAAATAGATTCGACCAGCATTTTATTAGCATAGAGCATGGAATGTACATAGGCTTGATTTTGGCGGACGAGATCTGCTACGCTGCTGCTGCTGAGCAAATACATAATGTTCAGCTTAGTCAAGATAACAACAAAGAAGGCTGCTACAGAATGATGTAACCCCCGAGCAGATCTCTACAAGTGGCGCTGGGGAGGAGGTGGGATTATCGGAGTTCTCATAATTGCGCAGCATGCGGATAGCTGCTAGGATACGGTATAAGTAAAGCCACGTAGATGAGGAAGTACCTCCAATTGGCTGGTGTCGTAGAACTGAAAGAACCAATTGGCGATTAATAGAGTTTCATGACTGAACTATGTATCAATCTCCTTTACAATGCAACTGAAAAGTTTCATATATATTGTAAATAGGATAATATTGACATTGGTGAGGATGCTTGGTTGCTCTTGACTTCATTAATTGGTGCAAATCATGTACTTTTACCACCATGTGTGTATGATTCTGATACATTTCTAAAATGTAAAATGCTTTTAGAAACAAGTCTCCGAAATGCCTTTACAGGGACTTTAATGTTATTACGTTCAAAATGAATGGTATCACTTCACAATAAGGTTTCATTTGTTAACATATTAACTAACTAATGATGAGCAATACATTTGTTACAGTATTTACTAATCTTCTTTAAAGAGGGGGGTCTAATGCTATTTCATGCATTCTGACTTATTTACATTGTTAAAAAGTTGGAGTCTCATGCTAAACTTGGCCAAATTTTTCAAAAAATTAGTTGGACATATTTCTGTGCCAAAAATACTCCTTACAGTTTCTCACAAGTTTCAGGAAGTTTTTTTTCGAGTATGACAATCATAAAGGGCGGAATTCCTTGTATGTCCATTTCTCCCGGAAGAACATATGCACACGTCAACCAGAGTAAGAGCAAGATTGTGTCTGATCAGGTTGGCCATTCGGGTAAAGCAAAAGTCAAGAAAGATTTTTCAACAATGTCACCAAAGAAGTGTTTTTGGTTGTGAGGGAAAGATCACCTTGTTCAGCTTCCCAAATAACCCAGTTATTTCTGGATCAAATATGTATGGCTGGATCTGAATAACCATAGTTAATTTTAGAAAAAAGTTTTTGTTCTCTTTTCATTTTTTAGGATGTCACTCACAGCTTGCAGACGCCCACTGCACGCCTACACGAGTTTGGCTGTTTTCGGAACAAATCTGTACAGTGAATCTATCTTTCATAAATATGATAAAACTAAAGATTTTTTGGAGATATGAATGATGAGATGAAACTATAATAATTGGTTGAACAATTTCCCTTTCAAGGGACCTCGTGCTAAACTATGGGAACACCTCTGTGTGAAACTAGACCAATCCTAATTGGTGCTAGGGCATGTTGTAGCATGTGACGGTGCACACGAAAGCTTACAAAGGCACACTGGTAGTGCTTCTCAATTCTTATTTGCAGTGGTGGAGGAAGTGTTGAATCTCAGTACTTAAGTAAAAGTACAAATAACCAGAGACATATTTACTTTAGTTAAAGTAGAAGTACCACAATGACAACCCTACTTAAGTAAAAAGTAAAAAGTCCCTGATTTTAAATGTACTTTAAAGCTGCTGTCCGTAACTTTTTTTTATTTTTTTTGAGTTCAAGATTTACAAAAATTATGCAATGAGAATGTACAACATGAATCCATTTTCCAAACCGTGTTTTTGTCTTACCCTGAATCATTATGGTACACTTATAATAAGTGTTTATATTGGGACTATTTCAGGCCAGACTGGTAGGAACCGCTGCGGAGGAGCACTGTCCCTGCGTGACTCGCCATAGACATAAACAGAGAGAAGTAGCTCCGGCTGCAATGTTCTTCAGCAAGAGGCATGCAGTTCTGTTTATTAACCACTAGAGTGCAAAAAGTTACGGACTGCAGCTTTAAGTATTAAAAGTAAAAGTACTTGCATAACAATTTATTCTCTTAATGTCTATATTCTAATAATTAAAAAATAAAATAAAATCAAAAACAGTATGGGCTGAGGCATTTAAATTAAGTTTTGGGTTAATGTAATTATGCTTACCACCTCTGGCCCAGTTTACATTCTGACTTACAATTCTGGTTATCTATCAGAGTGATCTGCAGAGTTAAATATCATTATTCTGAAGCAATATTCTCACCAGTGTTCAATCAGCTTTGACATATTTAAATCTGCATATTTATGATATTTTTACCTTTTATAAAGGGCATTCCCCTAATCTTATTAAATATAGACTATGCTTCAGCTTTCCTTTTATATTTTTAAATTTGATCAATAAATTAAATTAGAATAAGACACTATAGGGCTGTTACCAATCAAATTAAATAATTTACACTGAAAAATTACAACTGCATTAAATAATATTATGAGATTGTTTTAAATATTTTTTGAATACAAATAAGAAATGTTGGAAAGAATGTTTAAATATGAAACTAACCTGCCAGTAGGCAGGTCTTAATGAGTGAATCATTGAGTCGATTCGTTTGTGACGTAGTGAGTCTAGATATGCCCGTTATCCCAAATCACTCTTCACAAAACAGTACAAATACAAAAATAAACTCACTTTTACAAATGCTAACGCATTCTTGTTTTTCTTTTATTATTATTTTAACTCAAAGGGGACTTGTTTCCTTTTTTTCTGTCCCTTGTTTTTTTCAAAGTATCTCAAAGAACAAAACAAAATCATCTCATGAAATAAACCATCCCATAAGCATCAGTGGATCACGATTATCTTTCACAATACACAATGATTTATGGAAAAAGGTGATGTGTGCTCGTGTAAGTGTGTGTGTTATAGTTCAGGTGAAATGTCCGCTAAACCCATGTTCTCAGAGTCACTGGGGATTTAGAAGGCCTCTTGAGTAGCAAGGTTAACAGGTCAAGGCCTACCTGAAGTCCAACGTGAACCAGAGGATTTCAGTCCATCCAGGACAAAACTCACCCACCGCCACGGTATTCCAACCTTGCGCAGTTCAAACACAGCTGTAAACGAAGGACGTAGCAAACATCCGAACACTCGTCCACTGTGCAACCGGGATCAATTCACGTGTATGACGTGGTAGTCTGCAATCTCATCTCCAGTTTCGTCCTTCCTTCACCACGCTTGGTCTGTTGGTCTGTTGAGTCTTTCGTCGGCCCAAACACCACTAAGGAGCAGCGTGCTGTAAAAGTCAAAGCACACTCCCGCCATGCAGCAAACGAAGCACATCTAGTGATGTTACGTCTGACACCGACGCTCCGAAGCTTGCTTCAAACTCGAACGGTCCTTGCAATAAACCACTGCTTCGGAGCTTGTATCATTACGTCACTGGTCACGTGAAAATGACGTCTGAAGCAAACACACTGGTTCACTCCTGTAGTGAACCACCTGACTGCTTTGACAGCCCAATCCAGTGTTGACAGGTTTGAAACCTGGCGGCTGAATTTTTTATGAAAGTGAAGCCAAACCATGGCAACACCGTGGGTTAGTAATCGATGTTTGGATTGGCGTTATTGTTGAGGAGAGTGGATTGAGTTTATTTATTTTTTTATTAATTAGAGAACATATGAACATTGTTACATAAAAACATGCATCAAAGACAGAAACTTCAAAAACCCTCTGCTACATTATATAAGTACAACCAGTTACACAAGCACATCCTTTTCAACATACAAAAATATCAGTCCCACCAGTTAACAAGTTATAGAGTTCTGCTTCCCACAGCTAAACAAGATAAAGCTTTCACACATGATACTGCCCTGCTAAAAAAAACTATAGAAACCATTAGAATTTCTGTGATGGTTTCCAACTTTTTTTAAGCTGGTCTGATCTTCTGTCCTAGTTTAAAGAAATAATTACACACACACACACACACACACATCATGCTTAATATTTTATTATCAAGGTGAACACATGAAATTCATCAGTATCTGTAAAATTCACCTAAATGAGTTTCACAGCACTAACACTGTTTCAGCTTTGATCGCCTCGGTAAACATGTAATAAACGGGGCGTTAACATATAAGCCTACTTGCATTTTATGGTTGTCAGCTTTGTTGCATTACATTTACTTCACCAGGAGATGGTGCTGCAATTTCTGTCTGAATGAAGCTTCGAGTAATGAACCATTTTCGACACAATTGTATCAGAAAGCAATAATGCTTCGAAACGCTTCATTTGGCCATCACTAAGCACATCTTGCACAGTCTTCAAGCTTGACTATTTTGGTCACTCTTTAACCTCTAAAGACTTCAACCTTCAACCAGGCAGTTCAACCTTTCTGTTCTGTTGCTCTCGTTGGTCACAACCAAATAAAAGAAAACTCTCTCTCTCCTTGATGCCATGCACACACACACACACCTGTTTAAATGGACTGCCATTTTCTTCTGATTACTGACTCCTCCTACTTGTTGCATTGCATTATGGGCATTGTAGTTCGTTTTCGTTACACGTTCAAACGGTTGATTCATTCAAGGCCCTGTCCCAAATGGCACACTTCATGTGCACTTTCAGTCTTGTGGACTTACAATGGCTGCTGCATGCGCGTGTCCATTAAGTCCACGAGACCCATTTGTCATTTTTGGTCTCAGAAGGGTGCTCGCAAGCGCCCCCCTTGAGGTCGATATGAAATCAGTTTCACATTTTCAGTCGTGATGGTATTCAAGAAAACGTCTCGGGTTATGACTATAACCCTTGTTCCCCGAGAAGGGGAACGAGACACTGCGTCATCGTGACGACACTTTGGGGAACGCCCCTTCGCGTAAAGCGTCTGAAGAAACTGTAGAATCAGCCCAATCCGATTGGTGTTGCGTGATGACGTCGTATGTGACGGCATACCCGGAAGATACAAAGAGACGTCTGAACGAAACAGAGATAGCGTTCTTTGCGATGAAGCGAGCGCTCTGATGATTGGGTGGACACGAGACGCAGTGTCTCGTTCCCCTTCTCGGGGAACAAGGGTTATAGTCATAACCCGAGACGTTCCCCTTCGAGGGAACTCGAACTGCGTCATCGTGACGACACTTTGGGGAACGAGTACCAACTATCCCGCACCAATCATACCCACCCCAGTGTGAAGCTGGAACCAGGCACAACTAGGGGACGAGCACTCTCGCGCCAGGCGTCTCAGGGAGATGCAGACTATAAAAACGAATGAAGGTGTGAGGAGTGGCCCACCCAGCTGCCTCGCAGATGTCTAGCATAGAGGCCCCAGAAAGGAGGGCTACCGAGGAGGCCATGCTCCTGGTAGAATGGGCCCTCACGGCTAAGGGTGAAGGCAGGTTGCGCACCCGATAAGCCATGGCTATAGCCTGGACAATCCAGTTACTAATCGTCTGCTTTGACGCAGGCAGCCCTTTCTTGGGTGAACCAAAACACACCAACAGCTGGTCTGACTTTCTCCACTGAGCAGACTTCTCCAGATAAATCCTCAATGCCCGCACAGGGCAGAGGAGGTGAAGTCTGCTCTCTTCCGCCGTCACGTGAGGTGGAGGATGGAATGCCTGGAGAACCACTGACCTTGCCCTGCTAGATGGCACCTTGGGCACGTAGCCCTGGCTGGGATGCAAGATGGCTTTAACCATGCCAGGGGCAAACTCCAGGCAAGTCGGCGTGACCGCCAAGGCCTGGAGGTCCCCCACTCTCCTCAGAGAAGTGATGGCAAGGAGAAAAGCCACCTTGAAGGTCAGTATTCTCGCCTCAGCCGACTCCAGCGGCTCAAAGGGGGCCTCAGCCAAACCCTCGAGCACCACTGCCAGGTCCCAGGTTGGGACCCTGGAATGAGCCGCAGGCCTCATCCTCCGAGCCCCACGGAGGAAACGTACAACCAGATGGTGCCTTCCCAACGTCGCATCACCTAAAGGTGCGTGGAAAGCCCCAATGGCAGCCACATACACCTTAAGTGTGGACGGGGAAAGACCGGCGGAGAAGCGGTCTTGAAGGAACTCCAGCACTGAAGCCACTGGGCAGTTAACTGGGTTCACCTCCCGCTCTCTACACCAAGTGGAAAATACATTCCACTTTAGGCTGTACAACCTCCTGGTGGATGGAGCTCTGGAACTGAGTAGGGTCTCCACAACACCTGCCGACAGGCCCTCTGCTAGGAACTGAGCCCCCTCAGGGGACAGACCCAGAGATCCCATACCTCTGGCCGGGGGTAGAAAATCGTACCCCTGGCCTGAGACAGCAGGGACCTGCCATGGGGGACCGTCCAGCAGGTCGATGATGTCGGAGAACCATACTCGAGTGGGCCACCGAGGTGCTACTAAGAGAAGGCTGACGCCCTCCCGGCGGACACGTTCCAGAACTCCCGGGAGCAGAGCAATCGGGGGAAAAGCGTACAGACGCAGCCTCGGCCACGTCTGTGCCATGGCATCCAGCCCCAGAGGGGCCGGATGAGTGAGGGAGAACCACAGCGGGCAGTGGGACGTCTCTCGAGACGCAAATAGATCCACTTCCACCGGGCCCAGCCGCTCGCACATAGCCTCCACCACCTCGGGGTGGAGCCGCCATTCCCCGGGCCTCAGCCCCTGCCTCGACAGGATGTCTGCTCCCTGATTTTGGTCCCCGGGAATGTACATCGCCTTGAGGGATGACAACTTCCCCTGGGACCACAGAAGGACCTGATGCGCCAGTCTGCAAAGAGGGCGCGACCTCAGGCCCCCCTGGTGGTTCAGATACGATACCGCCGACATGTTGTCGGATCGTATCAGGACATGGTGGCCGCGGAGGTCCGGGAGAAAGCTCCTCAGAGCCTTGAAGACCGCCAGCATTTCCAGGCAATTGATATGCCAGGAAGAATGCCGGGTCCCCCACAGACCCCTGGAAAAGCGGCCTTCCATGACCGCGCCCCAACCAGTGAGGGAAGCGTCTGTTGAAACGGACTTCCGGCAACACGACGCTCCCAACACTGGCCCCTGGGACAGGAACCAAGGTTTCTTCTACATGACGAGGGAACGAAGGCATCTGCGCGTTACCCTGATCATGCGGAAAGGATTCCCCCTGGGGGAAAACCCCTTGGTTCTCAGCCACCACTGGAGGGGTCTCATGTAGAGCAGACCGAACGGAATCACGTTGGCTGCTGCTGCCATGAGACCCAGCAGTCTCTGAAACTGCTTCACAGTGAGGCTGCGGCCCAGTTTCACTCTCGAGACCATCGCCAGTATGGACTCCACGCGTGCGGGGGACAGTTGTGCCCGCATCAGCGTCGAATTCCATACAACCCCCAGGAACGTGGTCCTCTGGGAGGGCGTCAACACGCTCTTCTTCGTGTTGAGTCTGAGACCCAAGCACCTTATGTGGGCTAGAACGACATCTCGATGTCGAACCGCCATATCGTACGACTGAGCCAAAATCAGCCAGTCGTCGATATAATTGAGTATACGGATGCCCTGGAGTCTCAACGGAGCCAGTGCTGCATCCATACACTTCGTGAAGGTGCGAGGGGAGAGAGCTAGGCCGAACGGAAGAACCCGATACTGGTACGCTTTGCCCCCGAAAGCGAACCGCAGGAACTTCCTGTGAGCTGGAAGGATGGAGATATGGAAGTATGCGTCCTTCAGATCTATCGTGACGAACCAGTCCTCGAACTGGATCTGAGTCACGATGGCTGGAATTGTGAGCATCCTGAACCTGTATCTCCTCAGAGACCGGTTCAGGTGCCTGAGATCTAGAATTGGACGCAACCCCCCATCCTTCTTGGGAACTATGAAGTACCGGCTGTAGAACCCGGACTCCCTGTCTGGTGGAGGAATATACTCTATAGCCTCCTTGACCAGCAGAGAGCGTACTTCTTGCTCCATCACCCGCACCTGCTCGGGACCGACCACAGTTCGAACCACCCCGTTGAATTTCGGGGGAGGGAAACCGAACTGCAGTCTGTAACCCCGTTCCACAGTACGCAGGGCCCATGCAGATATACTCGGAAGGCATGACCATGCGCCGAGATAATCTACTAAGGGAACTAGCCTCTCGAGGCCAGCCTCGGGTGTTATTCGAGCCCCTACCCCAACGCCCTGAAGCGGCTGACCGGCAGGGTGTCGTCTGGGAAGAGGTCCGTGAGGCGCACGCGGCTGCTGAACTGTCGCAAGTCCTAATGGAGGCGACTGGTTCAGTGCGCGCGCGCAGGGAACCGATGCGGCCCGAAACGTCTTGGACGGCGGGAGCGCAGCAACGATTCCCCGAGAGTCCCAGAGTGGAAACGACCTCGATCGCTCCACCCTGTGGGGGACGACTCTCAGCGGTCCTGCCGAAGCTAGGACCGCTTGGGAGCCTTCTTAGCCTGGATAACGTCCCTCAGGTCGCTCTTAGGCTGAGAAGGCTTCCTGCGAGAGCGCCGTCTCTTTTGCCAAGCTCCCTCGGGAGGGGCGCGGGAGGCGACACGGTGCGGCGCGGTGCGATGCGCTGGATGAGGGTCCGGGCTGCCCACCCGGGCCTGCTGTAACTGCAGAGCCCGAGCGGCGAGGGAAGAACTTCTGGAAGGCGGCTGACTGCTTCCTCGCCTCCTGAAACCTCTCGACGACAGTATCCACTGCCCCGCCGAAGAGACCAGAAGGCGAGATCGGAGCATCAAGGAGAAAATGTTTCTCTCTCTCCTTGATTCCCGACAGCGTCAGCCAGAGATGCCTCTCAACGCATATCATTCCAGCCATAGAGCGGCCCACAGCGCGAGCCGTCTCTTTGGTAATGCGGAGAGACAAATCCGTTGCCTTCCTGAGCTCAGTGAAGTCATCCGGAGATGGTCCCTCGCCCTCATCCAGTTCTTTGAGGAGGTCGGCTTGGTATGCCTGCAGGACCGCCATGGTGTGCAGACAACCAGCAGCTCGACCTGCCGCACTAAAAGCCCTGCCGACTAACTTGGACGTGTCGCGGCAAGGTTTAGTGGGCAGCGACGGAGCCTTCAATGATGCAGCGGCCCCGGGTGAGAGGTGGCCCGCAAGCGCCTCTTCCACCTGTGGCAACGCTGCATACCCCAACTCAGCCGTCCCCAGCACATTAGCAAAATCAAGTACTGGGGGATTAGCTACACGGGCTGAGAAGGGTTTTTCCCACGATCTACACAACTCGTTATGCAGATCGGGGAAAAAAGGAAGACCCCGCCGTGGAGGTTGAACCCGACGCCTGAAAAAGCGTTCATCCAGCTTAGATGGTGGCTGGATGTCCACTATTTCTTGTGGCCAATCCAAACTCAGTTTGGCCACAGCGCGGACTAAAACCTCCACTAGCTCCTCAATAGCGGGTGTGTGGGGTGGCGAAAGCCCCACATCATCCACCTCGATCCTCAAATTGTCTGATTCCTCAGAATCAGACAGCCTGAGAATCGGATCCTCCGCCCCGCGGGAAGAAGCCGCATCGCGGGCTTCCACACGGGGCGGGAGGATATCAGAATCGTCAGAGGAGGATAGGGAGGATGCCTCAGCAGTCCCATATCCTCTTGACAGATCCCGCTGTGAGCCCCACGATCTACGGCGCCGCGCTGCCTCAACAGACGCAGGCCCAGAACCGCGGGGCTCACGAGGCTGACCGGTCTCCTCAAAGACGGCCAGCCGCGAGCGCAGCACCCTCAGCGGCAGCAGTTCACAATCACCGCAAGCCGCCCCCTCAAGAGCGGCTTGGGCGTGCTGCACGCCGAGACACTGCACACAAAGCTGATGTGTGTCGGTGCCCGTAATATAGCGCGGACACGGGTGCACACACAGCCTGAAACGCTCGCTCGCCATAGTAAATATATTTCACTTACTTTCACTGCAACAACACCTTCAGACTGAACAAACAGAGCGCTCACGCTGAAGAGCAAAAAAGCTATCTCTGTTTCGTTCAGACGTCTCTTTGTATCTTCCGGGTATGCCGTCACATACGACGTTATCACGCAACACCAATCGGATTGGGCTGATTCTACAGTTTCTTCAGACGCTTTACGCGAAGGGGCGTTCCCCAAAGTGTCGTCACGATGACGCAGTTCGAGTTCCCTCGAAGGGGAACAGCACTCTTGGTCATGTGATGTTTTTTAACTATATTATAGGCTATGTTATAAATATAAAAACTTCACATTTTGAATTGTTGAGTTTCTCTGTGTGAGTGGCTCTCATTTGTTGCGATTTCTCCTCATGAGGCTGCGCGAGCCTCAACAGCACAACCTTGTTACCGTCAGTTCATTACATTATATATTATTATCCACTATCGATCACTGCTTACACTAAATTAATGCAGAATCATTATTGCATTTTGGTGATTCCCTAGTTATTTTTGTTATTGACAATTTTATAAGCTTGTCTGGTCGGGCAAGTAAAATTCTCTTTCACTTGCCCCTTCAAAAAATCCACTCGTCTCTGACAAGCGTTAATGTCGAGCCCTGATCAGAAAATGTAACGAAAATGTAACGTAAAGTTGTAGAAATCTGGTGGGGTAGAAAGTATAATATTTGCTGCAAAATGTAACAAAGTAAAAGTCAAAAGAATGTACTATTGATTCTACTTAAGTAAAGTATAGATACGTGGAAAATGTACTTAAGTAAAGTAACAAAGTATTTGTACTTTGTTACATTCCACCACTGCTTATTTGTGCATCATCGTTTCCTTTACTCGCATATTAGCTCCACCCCTTCAGGATGCGAGGGAAAGATGCAAGAAAAAGACATGAGGACGGAGGAATTGAATCGCCGTCAATTAATGTTGACTCTACATTGCCGGATTTAGCTTGACGTTGGGATTCTTCAACATTAGTGATAATTATTATACATATTGTAATAGTTTCAACCTCCACAAAATACCACATTGTGAAGGGCACCACGGAAAGATGTGAAACCAACTGTCTTACTTATTGTTGTCTGTCCGGAATTATCTAGATATGGATATTGTGGCAATTGAAGGCAATATAAGCATTGTGTGCCTCCCTGCCCACGTTACATCGCAGGTTTGTGTTGTGGCTTGATTTTGTTGTTGTAAACTTCTGTTTGCTTTTTAAATTTCGTTGTGTTGTGCACTACTGGGCCACCGTCCTGAAAGGCTTTTTTGATCAATTATATTACAAATTTGTATTGTATTTTCAGTTTAGTACAGAACTTTTAAACATGGTAAAACAATATCTTGATGGCTTTTGACTTAAACAGTTGACTTAAACAGCTGCCTTTTGAAACCTAAATAATACAGTACAGTGGGAAAAAAGAAACACATCCCTGGAATTAAATATGAGCTAGCTGCATATTCTTTTGGAACAAAATAAGGAGTCAAAGGCTGCAGGACCGACCAGGGCCTTTTTACTTGACTGCTGAGGAGACAAAATATGGCCACTTGTACTTGTCTTTCCGAGGGATACAGAGTTACTTTTTGGACACTTTTGAAAGCATTGACATATCTTCCACATGTGCCTTCCACCAAGCCAGATGGTCAGCATCAGCACTGATTGCAGGAAGGGACAAGTACAGTTTCACCTCTGAGTCAAGTTTTTCTTGGATTGTTGGCATTGCATGTCCTGAAGCTAGTCGCAATATGGACTAGTGTCTGTAAACCGCAAAAAGACGAATATTAAAATATGAATCATGCATGCTATGTGTGTCTCTGTGTTAATGAATGCCGCAGATGTGCGGTTTTGTTTACTACACAAATTTACATTAACGTGCTATTTTTACATGAACATGTACACAATGACTAGTTTGGCTTTCCCCAAACTATATATATACTAAGATTAGCGCTGCACGATTAATTGAAATCGAACTGCAATAGCGATTTTGCTTAAATGCCGATTATGAAAGTGTAAAGGCAGTGATTTTAATTAAATAAGTATATGCCCAGCGTGTTAGTGAAGAGCAGCTCTGTGATCAGTAGTAAACGCTGCTCCATCTGAAAACACTGCGAGTTTGAGTCGCTTACAACGTGCTTTTGAAAAAACAAAAAAAGACAATGTTTAATATGTTTTAACTTGCTTCATATCTTTAGTCCAGTGTTTGACATTTCCTTTCTGTGAGCTGATGTGGCTTCTTATCACACAATGAGGCAGAATAAACCATGTTTTGGCCATGTTTGTAGTTTTTCATGTTGCTTGTTTCCTCGTTACTTTTGTCAAACGTGTTTGCCCCTTGCCTTTTTGTTTAATTTGCTCTCTGTCAGTTGTTGAATGTGATGGTCCCTGTTTTCTGTTAGCTTTTGTTCTCTATGTTTCCTTCCGTTTATATACTTGTAGTGATGGCAAAATGAGGCTTCCTCCTGAACCACTGAGACCTTGCAGCCTATTGCTTCACCAAAAGGTTCATTGCCCGAAGTTTCATTAATCATTGCTCACTTGTGACACCTAGCTACTGTGCAAAGAAATAGCAGATATATCCATTAATCCTGAGCCAATGACATGAGCAAACATTTGTCCATTGTCTGGGTAGAAAATAAAATATGCATCTTTCTCTGTCTGACTTTACTTGCACAAAGACAACTGTCAGACACATTGTTAATTAAGTATTTATTTATACTGTGATCAACCTATCCAGCAGATGCCAAAGGACACCTAATAATACAGGAAAACTAGTAGGCCTAATACTGTAGTATACTGTAGTATAATGTAATAATATATAGCCCTAACACATATGAACCACAATAACGACAATGACACAACTCTCTGACTCTCTGACACTCACACTTCTACTACTCCTGACATTTCTCTGAAACGCCTCAGCAACCACAAGGTGGCGTGAGTTTCGAACCCAAAGTGACACTCAGACCAAACTGATGATGTATTTCACACAAACCGAGGCCTCGTTTGTCATTGGTCACATGATTTCTCCATTAACAACACAAGCCTCGAATCAGGGCTTCATCTGGCATTTATGCCCATTTATTTATTCTTCGGCTCCAACGCCTCGGTTCAAATGTCACATCACTACTTGTTTCTTTATTAAAACCCCATGTACTTAGATCCATGCCTCAGCCTGCTTTCTCTGGATGTGACAGCTGGAAGCGTCAGGAGTGAATGGTGAAAGTGACCATGGAGGAGTGGATGGTGATAGAATCCATGGATAAGAAGACGGCCGAAGAGAACCCAGAGCACAGCCGGAGGTTGCAGGTACAAGGGTGACCACTGTGGAACTGATGGAGGTTGGAAGGTAACGTAACAGTGTGTTTCATACAAACACATGAACAATACCAGAAAAGGAGGGACTTAAATACAGGTGAACTGGAAAAAAAGGTGACTAAACTCAAAAGAAAAACAGGTGAGGGCTCAGGTAAACTGGAACAAAGGAAAACAGGAAACTAGGGGTGGCGAGCTTTCCAGCCTGTTGAAAAGTGGTTCATTTCTCAAGGCTTAGAATGCATGCAGGGACACCTGCTGGTCAATGGAAATATGGTGCAGGAAATGTGCTGAAATTGTTAGGAGTGTGACCGCCAAAATGTGTTTCATGATTCATGATACATTAACATACACATAAACACATGGAAGTAATGTATGGATAGATGGATGGATGGATGAATGGATGATTGGTTGGTTGATTGATTCTGTGAAGTATTTATGCTCAGTGTTGTTTCATAATGTTTCATAATTTTGTAACTGGGCAGTGTTGAACATATGGAAATGGAGTTCTTTAGATTGGATAAAAGAATGTGAAACTGGTGGACTGGACAGAGAGAACTGGAAGTGCTTGTGTAACATGAGAGGGAATAAATTGTTCCGCCAAAAGTGAACCCCTTCTCGAAGCACTGCACTCAAACGAGGCTTCAAACGCCACTGATGACGTCATTTCACTAAAAGAATACAATCCCTGATAGGCCTCCGGTGGGAAGTACTTGACGTTCTAGACACAAGCTTCGAAGCCTCTGTATCGTAACATCACTACAGGTAAATTATATAAACAAATAGAAAGTCAATAAAAATTAAACTAAAACATATGAAAACATAAAGTGAAATTACCATGAAAACTATTTATTTAAAAAACAGTGGATGTATGTAAACAAAGCAAGCAGAAATTAAAAACTGATTTAAACCATGATCTTTGAAAATAAAAGCTCCATTAAACCACGTAGTGATCTTATGCAAGTTTATTTATAACAGAACAACTAATTTGTCTCTAATTGGTGTAATTTCATGGCAGTGTAAACATGTTAAAATCTAATCATAGCTCATTTTGATATATTAACACATTAGTATTCAAGGTGCAGCAGCATAACTTAAGATACATAAACATAAGCATTGTGTGTGAAGAGAATTTCAGGTGGTGTTTATTGGAACTGTGTTCTCTCTCTCTCTCTCTTTCTCTCAGTTGGCTGAAATCTACATAAGGGGATTTTAAAAGAGAAAACAGTTACTATGGCAACCCAACTGCATCACATCACACCTCTTCATTCTTCAGCAATTGATGTGCTCTGTGTTTGTTTTGGTGTGTCGCACTTGGTTTACACAGGAGTTAAAGGGATGGTTCACCCCAAAATGAATTGAGGGCGAAATTTTCTCACCCTTGTGTCTTTTAAAAACCTGTATGAGTTACACATAGCTAATTGTCAGAGTTGCTCCATCATATAATGAAAGTCAATTGTGAACATAACTGCCAGCTAAGATTTTTAAAAAATACAGACATACATCTCTTTCTTGTTAAAAAGTAGTGTGCTTAATACAGTTATAGTCACAAATGTAATTATTTATCCTAAAAATAATAGTTCATAATCATACACAATTCTTCTTAAATACCAAAATACAAAATACCACTTCTAACATTCTTACATCCAAATATATTTATATTTATACGTTTTGTCAAAAAACTTGCATAAACGTTATTCTCTCAAAATTACAAGCATGTACAAAATATTGCCCACATATTATGGTAGCCCAGTTTGTGATGAATACAGTGTAATGACACGTTTGCCATTAATATGTTTATAAGCAACTGAAAAAAGCATAAATGTCATAGCATGTCAAAACTTCTAAAGATCCCCAAAACTGTGCAGACCTAAGAGTTAAGATTGTGGTCCTTAACTGTAGATTATAGTACAATTATAGCTTATTTATTCAGTACTGTAGAAAAGGTTAGTGAGATAATAAATATTTAATTATTGTGTGTCCACCAAAGCATTTTTATCCAGCTAAAAAATGCCTGGTGCTCTTCTGAAAACGGCCAGCTGGTGCCGCTTGAAAGTGCATTGCAAGCACATCGTTTTTCCATCATCATTTTGCTATGATAAAGAATACCCATGGCAGTATTGTGTTACTAGAATTTAATTTTTAAGAATATTACTGAATATAAAAGTGCGGAACCAACAATATTAACTTCTCCATTGTTGTACAGTCGTTGTACAAGTACACTTGTGATTGGATGGCTGGGTAAAAAGTGACAGTTACTCAAAGTTCAAGCAAATCAACTCGTGAAATATTATTATGGTACATAGTGCATCAAAATGCAATGTCATCATTTTGCCTAAATTAGAACACAGGACGTACAAATGTTTTATGCACCATTTACATGTAGTAGGGAGCAGGTGTAAATTTCTTTCGTACCAACTAACATTTTGAAAATACGAACATTTTGTGAATTCGAACATTTACGTCAGAATTGCTGTGCGAACGATTTACACAAAAATTTATTCTGCTCGTGTTTGATGAATGAGGCCCAATGTGTCAGAATGCGAGAATCCTTGTAAACACAGTCGTTTATGTCTAAGTGAATGTAAACAAGTGAGAAAGAAAACGCATGTGAATCAGTTTATTAGATCTGTCCATCCGGTCTTAAAGTGAATGCAGCCTAATATATCTGCTGCCGTCTGTGCCATAAACCCTTTCACACATAAGTTTAAAATATTCTAGCTGACCTCCAGCATGAGTTATTTTAAGGTGACCGTTATTTTAGAACAATCACCTTATAATTTCTATGGCGTGGTCATGCTAGTCACACACCGCAGTCACAATAGCATGACATTCCGTATGTATCGCTTTTCTTTTTTTCCTTTACCTTACAATATTACTGTCTCATAATTGTAATGCGTTACATTACTCCTGTATTACTTTCACCAAAATAACTACAGAAGTAGAACTTAGCATTCTGAAATGACAACTACAGAGCATTTTTCATCCAGTAGAAGGCGATATGATGTAGCATAATGACTGTGGGCTACTAACAATATAGCATATAATTGGCAAAGTGAAGGCTCAAGACAATGCTAGAAAGGATGAATCATAAACTATCCAAGTCTGCTAAAAGTATGGTAGAGGTAAAGTGATTATCTGGCAATATCTGGGAATAGCTTGGGTCTATTCATATTAGACACAACAGAACTGTATGACTCTAATGCCATGCCAAGATGCACATTTGTTCTTTTCTAATTGTTGTCATTATTTTATTCTCTTTGAATTCAAGAGGTTCACAACACAAAACCATCATGCACAAAGTGCAAGAGATGTTTTTTAAATTGCTAGTTTTTTTTTTGCGACCTCGATAGTTCTTTCGGTTTTAGACAAAGGTTGCATTTGACTGCATTTGCATTTGACTATTATGTTCTTCTTGTCCTTAACTCTGACAAACTCAAAGAAATGCGAATACGTCCATCTCGCGAATGTACAGTCGTCTTTTGCCATCTTCATCCATTAAGTAGTGATGTGTCGTTCATGAACGATTTGTTCATTTTGAACGAATCTTTAATATGACTCGAGAACAACTGGTTGTCTCAGAGAGCGATTCGTTAATTTTGTGTTGACTGCACATGCGCAACCTCCCATATGTTCTGTACAGGAAAGAGAAATTATTAGTTCATCTCTCGAGTCTCGGTTCGAGTCATTCGTTCATCAAGTCCCAGCCCCATTAGGCAAGGCTATGCAGTCACCGGAAACAGAAAAGATTAGTTCATCTCTCGAGTCTTTTCTGTTTCCGGACTCATGTATTAATTTACATATGAGGCTGTCACGGTGACGAAAGAACGATTTGGATCGGGAATTGAGGTGAACTAACAGACTGCATACAGCCTGAAGCAAGCTATAGCAATTAATTAATAATTTCTTTCTCAAAGTTTGGCCATGGCTGCATTAGCTTATAGTTTATTTTTTATTCCAAAAGTACTAAATGTGTTGAAAAATGTAACATGTAACATTTTAATTAGATTCTGCTGAAATGAACGAAAGATTTTTGCTGAACGAGATTCAAAGATCCGAGTCAGTAAAATGATCCGAACTTCCCAGTAGTACCATTAAACCTTGTTCGTCTCCTGGCAAATACGGGCTACATGGAATTATCAGATGTCATAATGCATTAATCGCTGCGTTCTCTGGTTCAGCACCGCTCCCACAGCCATCAAGGTAAAACCGTCACAATTCTAACAGTGAGTTACCATGGAAATCCGCAAACTACTAGTGCAGAGGTCGGGAACATTTGGCTCGCCAGGTCTCTCACACTTTATCAACATATCAGGCATTTACTAACATGATCGATAAAAAGATTAGACACACACATCAACAGAGATCTGTTTTCTGCAGAAAAAAACAGCCAATTACCTGGCTAAAACCAGGTAATACCAGGTTTACCAAATAAACGTGTTTGAAATCACTGAATAGTTGTGATATATAACAAGCGCTGAGCGCGTTCATCTCTTGCTCAGCTCTAGGCTGTCACGGAGTCAGCCAGCATGCCATCAGCACCAGGTGCTTCGGCTCCACCCACAATCACCGAAGTTTTAACCTGTACACCCTCATTAAGAACCCTTCATAAGCACACTGCTCACACTCCATTGTCCGGTCTCCATTGTCTGTCTCTGCAAGAGAGTGTACCTACCCGACTACCTACCTGTGACCTACCATCAGACTACCTACCATCAGCTCATCATCTGTGTTCTCCATCAACCACCCTGAAAAGGGAAAAGACTACTCATTAGTCTTTTCTACCAAGCAGATAGAGCAACCATTGACTACCATAGTAGGGGAAAAAATACTATGGTAGTCAGTGGTTGCTCTATCTGCTTTGTTACAAACATTCTTCAAAATATCTTATTTTGTGTTCAACAGAGCAAAGAAACTCATTCAGGTTTGGAACAACTTGAGGGTGAGTAAATGATGACAGAATTTAAATTTTTGGGTGAACTATCCATTTAAGTGTGACCGCCATTTGAACTGCCTCTGCCCATCACTTATCTATATGATCCTAACCATTGTGTGAATAAACATCCTGTTTAGTTGATCTATGTGTCTCACCTCCTGTTTTATGACACAGCCAAAGTGCAAAAACACATTTTGAATTCAGCAGTTAATAGTTGTGTATATTTGATTTATTTACACAATTTAAGTAGTAGCCTATTTATAGGCCTATCTAGTGCTTGAAGCTTTTCAGGTTGGTCTATTTCAAAGGGTGCACACGGAAAATGTGCTGGGACCCCCCATTTGCGTACCGACATGGTTGACCGCTGTTAATGCACAATCACCGTTTTAGATCGACTAACTGTAATACTGTATGAGATTTCCTTTTGAACTGGACGCATAATAAATCTGACAGGTTGACATTCACGCATTTCACTCGGCAGTGCTAAAACCGGCAGTGCATATACTTACTTTCTGGCAACCCGCCAAAATAAAAGCTTGCTGATCTTAGGTTTTAAAATGTTAAAAATTTAATGAAAAAAAAATGAAAATGTAAATATTAGCATTGTATTTAAGTGTACAATAAATTAATTATATTTTTATTTAATACTCATTTTTATTTTGAAAATATAATAGCATTATCACACATTATTATTTTGTTTATTACAATTTCATGCTCCCAACTTTGTGGGAACAGTTTGGGGATGGCCCCTTCCTGTTCCAACATGACTGCGCACCAGTGGACAAAGCAAAGTCGATAAAAACATGGATGAGTGAGTTTGGTGTGGAGGAACTTTACTGGCCTGCACAGAGTTCTGACCTCAACCCGATAGAACACCTTTGGGATGAATTAGAGCGGAGACTGCGAGCCTGGCCTTCTCGTCCAACATCGGTGCCTGACCTCACAAATGCGCTTCTAGAAGAATGGTCAAAAATTCCCATAAACACACTCCTAAACCTTGTGGAAAGCCTTCCCAGAAGAGTTGAAGCTGTTATAGGTGCAAAGGGTCGGCCAACTCCATATTAAACCCTGCAGATTAAAAATGGAATATCATTAAAGACGTCGCAAAACTTTTGGCAATATAGTGTTTTTATATTGTTATCGTGAAATAAAATTACTCATAATGAGAATTTGGTCATATCGCCCACCCCTAGCTTGAAATGATTGCTTTCAGATCTGCTGCAGTCATAAACTGTGACTATGAACAACATCCCCAGGACTGATACAAATGATGAAGGAAAATTAGAACAGTGCATGAAAGCAACAAGAACAACCAAACCGACATGAACCTCAGCTAACCACCAGCGTCATTCAAGCAGAACTTCTCTTACCTCCCTCTCTGACCCCAATTCGCCCAAAAAGCATCTGCACTGTCAGTTCAATTTTTCGTTTGTTGGAAGAATGGATGTTTTAGACAGGCAAATGCACTGTAAAAATCACTACAGAATGTACAGGATGTCTACAGAACATGGGAAAAGCTTCTCTGAGTTGAATCATAATCATTCTTGACTCAGTTTAAAATGTTAAACTTAAAATTATGAAACAGCAGATTTTGCCATGTAACAATGACCTAATGTAGATTATAGCAAAATGTTATTTAAACTTTAAACTTTATATGTCTTTAAACAGCCAAATATTATGTTCTTCGTTTCATATTTCTTCTCGGAAATAGAGCAGGTTTTTTGAGGTACAACATTGAAATACACCATCAAGGACAAGGACCTTTGGTACATAAAACACAACAGGGGTAACAATCAACTATCTAGTCATTTTAGAGGAACAAATGCATCCTAATGTCATAATACGTTATTAAACATGACAGCAAAATCAACAACAACAGTGTAACTAAAGGTAAAATACAGTCAAATGCCCTGGTATTAAATACTCACACCTCAGTGCATGTTGGGAAAAGCACAAATGAGAATTAACCATAAACCCCTTTTCTGTGTAGACCTTTTTGAACTAAAAAATGCATTAATTTAACTCGCCTACTATGCTTTGTTAAATTGAAAAATATATTAAAGTAAACCCATAAAGCTGCAATAATAAATAAATAATTATTTTTTATTTTATTATATCGTGATCTAAGATTCATTCAAATGTAGTTTTAGTTTACAATCATCAGTCTCGTGAATTTTTCGACTTCTTACAGTCTGGAGAGGGAAGATCCTGCTGTGACCCAGCTGATACGAGCCAGATTCAGCGTGTGACACCAGAGCTTTTGCCCTTGCCAAGAGCTCATCTGTTCTTCAGGCCAGTATCCGTACCGTACTGTGACAGGTGTGATTCCAGCTCTAATGTGAGAGCTCACCTTTACATGCCACTGAGACAAGTGTCTTGCACCTGTCTGTGAGAGAAGCTTTTCTAAAAGAAATTTCTAAAAGACAAAACAAACAATGTCTGCAAACTTTTAAGTGCACACAATTAGCCAGGAAAAAAAAGTAAACATAAAGCATTTTTAAAGTGGAAATGAAGCAAGTTAACATTATTTAGTAAATGTAATTCCTCTCTAATGAAAAATTATATAACAAATACTATAAATTGAATCATTCCAACAAAAAAAAGGTTTTTTTGTTCTCCAAATGTTATCCCTTATCCCGTCAATTGCCTTGCATATAACACTGGAGTTCTCTATTGGACATCTACTCTATTAACGATTACAGAAACTGGGCAGAAAAATCAAAGACCAAAACAAAATCAGTAGCCTAATAATCTTCATTAATCCAATGGAGCCAACCAACCCCATGACATCGCAGGTTGTAGTTCTCCAAGATGGCGGCGCCCTTGCTAGAAAACCTATAACAAATTATATTTTTTAAAAGGTTACATTTATTGTGTTTGTTATATAATTTGTTGAAATCTATTTACTATATAATGTTAACTTGATTAACTGCTTCATTTACACTTTAACAGCTCATTAAATTCATATAGCACCTTTAAAATGTCATTGGTCATGGGGTGGAACCCCCAACATTCTGCATTATGATTGGCCATCATGAGGCAGGACATTCAATGAGCGACATAATAACCAAATTCAAATCGTGGGAAGCAGACAAGGATTAAAGTGATCAGTAATGGGTGGAGAAATTTTATTGTAATGGTTAATTTATTTATAAATAAAATCTAGATGGGAATTTATGGAGTATAGAAGCTCAACAAGTATAACATAGGCCCATCACCAATGACTGAAACCCACTGAACAAAATATTTGTGAGACCACCATAGGACACGCCAAACACATCATTGCCATATATAAGATGTCCATGAAGTCCATAACATTTGAGAAAAATAATTATATTATGGTGTTTTGTAGTGCGTTTTATACCTCTAGTATAATGAGAGGAGTAGGATATAGTGACAACACTGACAACAGCCCACAGCGAAGTCGAGGGAGTATAATCCACTGGCGCAAACGGAGAGCCAATGGGGCTGAGCGACATCGCTGGCACTGGAGACCCAGGCGATGCAGCAGCGACAAGCATCTGAGGCAGAGCCAGAGTAGAGGCTGAGGGCCAGCCTGTGTGACAGAGAACAGAGGCAAAGCCAAAGGGAAGGAAGAGCCCGCTGAAGCCGTATGGGTGGGGGAACGGAGCGCAGCCAAAGGGAAAGGAAGAGCCCGCTGCAGCCATAGGGGTGGAGGAACGGAGAGCAGCGGACGGCCCGCAAGTCCATGGCGGAAGTGGAGTGACGACTGACAAAGGGGGAGCTGGTATGAGGGAACCTGGTGTAGCCACAAGGCCGAGGGTGTCTGGTGGAGTCAAAGGTGGGAGGAGCCAAGGTGAAGCAGACAGGTCGAAGGGCCGAGATGGAGCGAAGTGATCAGAGGCTGGAGGCGGAGCCGCAGGATCCTCTCGCTCAGAGGCTACTGGTGGTTGCTCGGCCTGAGGCTCGATGTCACAGCAGGGCATTCCCAGGCGAAGGGCTTCAAACCTCCAGCAGAGGCGGGGCTGGAGGACTGGCTGAGCTCTGTGGTGACGGTGGCAGATGGATACTTGACGAGATCTATGGTGTTAATTCCAATTCCCAACAGGTCAACGAAATAGTCTCAGTGCTGTCTAGAAACAGTGATGAACATTCAGAGCAAACTGATAAATCATAGTCCAAACAGTTCATAGTGCTGTCTAGAAACAACGATGAGGAACACAGATCACTGTGGGGCTCCTCTTCCGGGGTCAGTGCTGTCCTCTTCTCCTCAGGCTCTGACTGACGCATTGCTGCGAGCGGTAGTTCTCCATCTGCGGGGGGCTCACACGATTTCTCAGTGGTCAAAGTTGGTGAAATGGGCTCTGGGTCCGGCAGTGTTCTGGACCTGGGGTAGACACTCTCTAGACACCGGATGATGGCGTCCCTCCAGTTTAGTCCAGAGGTGTCTGGGAGGTCTTCACGGAGGTGATAGTTAACCCCGATCCAGAAAAAATACTTCAGGGTCTCGTCACCAAAGGGGCTGGTAAAAACGAAATACGTGTAACACTTAATAAATTCATTTTATGCATGATCACAATTCTGATTCTGCAATCAGTATATGCATGCAGCAACTCCAGAGCACTTCAATTGCTTTCAATGCTCTTAAAGGGATAGTTCAACTAAAATTAACATTGTCATCATTTATTCATCATCATATTTCTTTCCAAACAAGTATGATTTTCTTCTGTAGAAAGCAAAATAAAATATTATGAATTAAAAAAAAAAAAAAAATTAAATACATTTTTCCAAATATTTTATTTTTTTTGTTCCACAGAAGAAAGAAAATCATACAGGTGAGGGTGAGTAAATGACAACAATTAAATTTTTTGGTGAACTATCCTTTAGTGCTGGATAATAGTAAAGTTTTAAATATTGAATAAGCAAGGAAATGATTAAAATTCAGCTGATATCTGGCTACATTGATAAATATGATTCTAACAGGATGACAATATTAGAGGGAAGTCGGATTATGCTTCATGTCACCCTTGAATGAGCCTTTGCCCCACATGGGCCAAAAAAATCAGGACACGCCACTAGTCATAAAACACTCATCTCGCTGATTTAAACCCAGCCTGATCTGCCGGCGATTTGATTTCGCCCTGCAGCTAAGGCTGTAAACCTGTACATTCATTTATCCTACCATTTATTCTGTCCAATCACAGACTGGCTTATCCACCTGGCGCGCTATTGGCGGGTTTAACATAATGATGGAGCGATGGATTAATGCCCGTTGATCACGACTCTTGTGGTCTGATTGGTTGAAGGACTATCCAATTGCATACAGAGTCATTTGAATTAAGCTCGTTGATCACGCCTCTTGTGGTCTAATTGGTTGAAGGACTATCTAATTGCGTACAGAGTCATTTGAATTATGCTCGTTGATCACTTCTCTTGTGCAGTAGAAAATACCTAGCAGACTCCCCAGACCAATGTTCAATCTTAAATTGAGCTTGGTCTGGTGATAGCCAGACAAAGGATTTACTGCAGTACAGGATAATTGAATAATAACATTAAAACGTTTTTGAACACTTTTTAATTAGATAGTGGTGTAGAGATGTTCTTGAGATGCTCTTTACACAGTGTGTGAAGCTGTTGCTTGTGAGAAAAGAGAAAGGATGTTGAGAGGTGTGAAGATGTAGAAATCTGTGCTGTACAAAATGCAATCTTAAGAGGAATATCCCAGGTTTATAAAACTGGCCCCACTTTATATTTGGTGGCCTTAAGTACTATGTACTTACATCAAAAAATAAGTACAATGTACTTACTGTGTTCAAATTGTATTGCAAAACACCATTGCTGATATTGAGGTGGAATACAGGTAGGGGTAGGCTCAGGTGTGGTGGTATGGGTAAGTTTAAGAGTATAGGGTTAGGTGTAAGGGAAGTGTCAACTGTGTAGTTACAAATGTAACTACAGAAATTAATTACAGATGTAATTACATGCAGGTATTTTTTAAAACGTAAGTACAATGTAAAAATATGTATGTACACAATAAGTGCATTGTATCAAATTATTAATTAAAATGTTAGTACATAGTAGTTAAGGCCACCTAATATAAAGTGGGTCCATAAAACTGATGTAATGCACTTCAGTTAAGTGGTCCAAGTGTACTGGAAGATTTAAGTGTGTGCGTGTAAAGATAATGATCATATTTTTATTTAAGCACATCATTAATTTAAAATGGTCTAAATCATCCATTCGAGGACCAACAACTTGCATAGATTTACAGTTTTGGTTTACATGGTCATAATGTAAATTGAGAAATTGGGTATCATTTTATACAGAAAAGTATAGTGTTCGTGATCATACTAGACAAACACTATAATTTTTAAGTAAAAAAGGTTATACATATGATGAAGTATTTATATTTAATACATTTTCTGGTGATGTACACTTTCCCTATAGACTCTTCTTGTAAATTTAATTCTTGTAACCACCATATACATTTTACATAACCATATACATAACTGAAAGAGGGATATAACGTTTGAACCTCAGCCCTGGTAAGATGCACATTAATGGAGCCAAACACACACACACACACACACACACACACACACACACACACACAGGGCCGGCGTTTGCTATAGGCGAACTAGGCGGTTGCCTAGGGCGACAAATGTGTTGGGGGCGCAGCCAGGCGCCCTCTTGTGGCGCCCTTAAACTTACTTCCCATTAAGCATAGAATTAAAACAAGCGAAATAAAACATACTGTTTATTAAACATGATCATCCTTGGGCGCCCCCTCAGCCGCACGTTTAATTACTTAACCTGATTATTAGATTGAATTGATAGTGAGTATTGTCGAGTTCAGGCGGTTGGTCTGGCATGTGCTCATCACTGGCGCGTTCTTCAAAAAATGAAGCGGTCTAAACCCTCGAGTGCACAGGGACGGAAAAAGAGAAAGGCAGACGATCAAAAGAAAGCCCAGTATAGAGGTAAGTCTTCTCATCTCAGCCATAAAGGTGTAAAACGAAATAAATTTACTTCGTATTATCGATATTATCAACTAATATTGGACGGCATTGGACGTTTTATTGCTGTCACTAAGCTATCACTAGCTAGCTAGTTATCTACATATAACTACGCATTTCACTGACAATAAGGAAATCCAGACGAGCCAAATTTTAATGCTGCGTCAATTTTGAAGGTGAATAGAAATGCCATAAACAACTGTTCATCTTTTATTATTTAAGATATAGGGATAGAGCTACAAGAACTTATATATTTTAATTTTGTAGTGGTAAGTGTATCCATAATAGCACTTTTGTTTGTAGAGGGTATAGTTAATCCAGTTTATGGGTCATAATTTGCTTAAGTGTCTTTACAGAGTTTTTGCACAGTTTATGGAGTTAATATTTGGTAAATATCCTTGAACATTCTTTCTAGCATTTGTGTATGAACAATTTATTGCAGTTGATCCTTCAAGTCTTAATTTTCTTGATTAAGTGTTGGAGTGACAATAAAAGCCTTTTTGTTTGTTCATCCATAGTTTGAGTCATAATTTGTTAAATATCCTCCAACGTTCTTTGTAACATTTTTGTATGTGCAATTTATTAGAGTGTATCATTTAAGTCATAATTAGCTTTTTAAGTCTTGGAGTAACTATAGGAGCATTTTTGTTTGTATAGTTTTTATAAATACTTAACCCATTTGTGCCCAATTTTTTTCTGAATGGCATGTCCTGCATTTATTTTCCTCAGGTTTTTGTATTTTTTCTTGAAAATCGTATTTGAATCTGTGGCAACTATAGTTGCCACACTATAGTTGCCGGTGGGCAAATATGTTGTAGCCTATGCACCCCTTCAATGTCAAATATGTATAAGAGGAGAACATTTAGCATCTAAATCAAAATAACTGCTTTCAACAGATCAATCTGTATTCATAGTCAAACATAATACATTTGATTAAGTATACTAAAAAGCTATAGATCTGTTGTAAGATTTATGTTTGGATGATTCTAGAGACCTTCATGATTATGTTGATATATGTCAACAAAAAATACTTATTAGTAACATGAAAATATCCTTTCTTTTGGAGGGTTTGCCTTCGTTGTGCTCCCTGGAAGTAGGGGTAGGAAGTTGGCAGTCTCATGTGACAGGAAGGAAATTAATACTTTTTTTTTTCTTGAAATCCTTTATTTGGTTGTCTGCTTGTGTGTCATTAAGATATAAAACATGGATAATATCTAGAAAAATACTTTCAGAAGGAAAATGACAACTATACACTGGCAACCATAGTTGCCGGTGGGCTTAACAATTAAGGAGGGGGGGGGGGCAAAACTCAATCTCGCCTAGGGCAACCAAAGAGCTAGAGCCGGCCCTGCACACACACACACACACACACACACACACACACACACACACACACACACACACACACACACACACACACACACACACACACACAAAGATTCAAGATGTCCCAAAGGAGATTACTTCTACATTTACCTCCATTTACAGCTGCTTCACTATTATTGACTCAGATGTCAAGGTCGGTAATGTTGAGAAGAGTTGCTTCCCATAGCTCAATAATGTAAGTGGTGGTCTGCAATCAAATTGAAATTTATCTTACAGTAACGGCACTAAAGGGCTGTGCGAACAATTTAGCAAATCAAATATTTAAGTTTTTTCATTTACCTGTTATTGAGCATTTAGAGCAATGTCTGGTGTTTTTTGGCTCATTTTCATGCAAGGCCTATATGAGGCATCTCTTCCCTATCTAGGTTGCACAATATTTGCTAATGTAATGCAGAATGATCTTACGCCTGGAAACACATTTGAAGGTGAATGTTACCTCAAGATTTTTTAAATAGCATGAGTGTTCCTACATTTGTTGATGTTATTTTTGTGGGAATTCTTATGTTTCAAGTTGACCTTTGAGTGAGGAAACTATATCCTAACAGGATATGTCAGTACCGAACCGTGACTCTTGGACCTCGGCCCTCTCACCCCCTTTTTCTCAGGGGAAAAAAGGTAAACTAAGCCTAAAATCAGCCTTAAAGTCAGCTTACAGTGTTCTCTTTTATAACACTGCATATTATCTTTGACAAGAAATGCCACAAGCAAATATCAGAAAAAAAACAGTAATAAAAATGCAAATCATCATTACAAATAATTGCATTACATAATCGGTGTGTTATTTCAACAAATATTTCAACTGGCCACAAAACCATCAAATAAAACAAAATTTAATGTAAGCCGATGTATCATGACAGTGCTCACACCAAAGCACACATTAGTGACAGATACTTTCCGCATTAAAAAACTTCCCGTTGATAATAATTCATATCATTAGACTGGCACAGCAGCCGATTGAATATATGTAACAGACAGTATTAAACTTATGATTTGGGGAAAATTTTACTATTATGCAGAATTACAGCAGATGTGCACGGTCACTCAGATAGTACTTTTACAGACTGACCAGTAATTCTTGAAAACGGCGAAAAAAATAAATTAGCAATGATGTCGTCCTCATTGTTGCTTGCGGTTTCCATAGCAAATAGCGGTAGCTATTTTATTCATGTTCTTTGTCCCCGATCGTGTTCCTCACAGCGGGCGGAACGCGTCATAATCATAGCAATAACATCTCGGTTCGGAACGCGTCATAATCATAGCAATAAAATCTCGGTTACGTATGGTAACCCCTGTTCCCTGAAGGAGGGAACGGAGACGTACGTCGAACGTCACAGACGAATTGGGATCACTTCAGAGAGCCACTATCAGCTTGGAAATATAGAGAACAGGCCAAAGGGCCATTGGCGTGCAAGATTTGCATCTCGCGCTCCGCCCCGCACTGCGGTTATAAACCGGAAGCGAGAGCAGCGCACTCTTGTTTTTCACTGAGGAGCCGAACTAGTGACTCGGCCATGCAGTGATGGTACAGCAACTGTGGCGACGGGACGTACGTCTCCGTTCCCTCCTTCAGGGAACGAGGGTTACCATATGTAACCGAGACGTTCCCTTTCAGTCGGTCACGTTCGACGTACGTTGGACGTCACCGACGAATTGGGATCCCTTTGGAAAACGCCACAGTTACTACCACTTCCAACGCCCAGCAAAGAGCCCCTCAGACCCCGTCGGTTCCGGGCTGGAAAACTCATGCAGGGAGAGTCACACTGCTGTTCCGCAAGACCCACTCAGCAGACTATTGTATAACGCTGGGAAAGCGTGCCCGGGAGGGCCACTGCGGAAGCCACATCATGGAGATGGGGGATGGGGTCTCCCTCATGTCGGCCAGGTTGAGCCAGAGATTCTGTTCCTGGACCACGAGTGTGGACATCGCCTGACCAAGGGAACGGGCGGTGACTTTCGTCGCCCGGAGGAGCTCTGGGTCAGGCCTACCCTCATGCATGTCCATGAGTGCTTGGGCTTGGTGCACCTGAAGCAATGACATGGCATGCAAGGCAGACGCCGCCTGTCTACAATACCTGTAAGCCTTCGCGGTCAGACCGGAAGAGAACTTACAGGCCTTGGATGGGAGAAGCGGGTCACCATGTCAGTTGGAAGCTGTCGCCTGACACAGCCCGCTTAACTGCTGGGATCCCCACGTATCCCTTGGCCTGCCCGCCGTCGAGGGTAGTGAGGTAATGTAATTGGTAAATTTTTCTGTCACTTGAAATTCGCCTGTCATTGACCTATGGCTTGTTTCTCTGTAATTCCACAGCTGGACCACCAATCACAGAGCTGAAAGCTTTAGGAGGAAAAATTCCAATATGAAGTAAACAGACGTCTAACACAACACAACACAAACTGAATAGGAAGATTTGAAGTGTTTATTTCCTCAAAAAGATTTAGATGTTTATTGTCAAATTATAAAATAATAAAATAACATTAGAACAGATTACTTTTTATTTAAAAAGTTTTTACTTTTTAAACTATTATTTAAAAGTTTGTAAATATTATTTTTTACAATAGTTTAGGCCCTCTCTGAGGGCCTAGAGGGCCCTGACTGTTCCCCCCTGGGATATTTATGAAAAGGGTCAAAACAAAGGGGAAAGAGAAAACAGTAAACAATTTTTGTTCATCTGTGTTTATTTCCAAAAGGCACTCACTACATTGAATGTAATGGTTGCACGCAAGATACTGCAGATACTGCGAACAGCAATTTACTAGCATGTGCAGCCCGAAGTAGAGCTCAAACATGGACATTTCAAAGTCTCAAGAAGCATGTTTGTGGTACAATCAATACCATAGCATGATAACATATTAGCACAATAGCATGCTTTAGGGATCCATGTCTCTAAGTTGTATTGAATGCTTTAAAATATTTAAAATTTTCATAGCTTTTTTCTGATCACAAATGTTCAGTCCTTCGCTGCATTCGCTCTAGACTATTGCAAACATGAAAAGAGTAATCAACATTAGCTTAACAACAAGCATTTTGCTGCAGCTGTAGATGTTTGTATGTGTGCGTTTACGTGTTGGTGGGAATGAGGTACTGATACGTGTCTCTGCCGCAGGGAGTTTTCATTAATACAGTCAGCAAGACAACTATCACATCAGACGAAGCGGTATTTGGTTTAAATGCAAACACGCACACAAATATGTCGGACGCTCCCAGGCGATTAGCACAAAATTATTTAGTGGTGCGTCAAAAGTCTAGTCCAGAAATATTCTGGAAAAGAAGAGACGATAATTGTAAACCAAAGACAGAAACTTGTAAAAAGTGCAAAATCTGAAAAGACATGAGTTAGTATTTTCAACAAAGGATTTCTGGCAAAAATGAATACATAAAATAAATAGTACTAACAATAAAATTGTCCTGTCAATCCTATATGGAACTGCATCCCACACTTTTATAAAGCTAAAACAGAAGCATCCACGTAATGTCTAGTAGAATTCAATTCAAACAAGTTATTTAAAATGCTACCCTGGTCATTAGCAAGTCCAATAACGTAACATGTTTTGGAATCGACACCATCAGACAACTAATAAAGTGTCAAGACAACGGCTTGAAGGTATAGTTCACCCAAAAATAGAACATTTTATCAACATCCAATGTTGTTTTGGATCCCATTGACTTTCTTGTGTTGACAAATATCTTCATCTTTCATAAAATCAAGGCCGTAACCATGTCTTGAACATTGGGGAAATGGGAAAATGGGGGGGGGGGGGGGCAATTTGGTAATTTCCAATTATTGGGGGGGACTTGTCCTCCTCAATGCCTATGGTGGTTACGGCCTGGGTGAAATATTATTTTAAATCAAATCTATTGAATGAATGAACAGTTCAGTAGTTTGCGATTTAACTCTTCTAGACACTCTGTGTTTTACATAATGTTTTCATATCTAACTTATGGCTTCTCTTACGTCCCGTTGTCCTAATCTTTCAAAATATTAAAACAGTACTGTGTAGCTACAGCCTTAGATATTTCATGAGAGCGCAGGAAATTGTATGTCAGACATACCGTACAATTGAACAACTACAGTAGGACTACAAGCCCTGAGATTTCATAGGTTAACTTCATAAATCTGGATCACATATTGATGCACTTGATTTACAGGACAGTATAGCTCCGTGCACATACAACATGTCAACAATTTAACATGAGTTTTAATCTTCGAAGAGATTGATATTATTTGATCTTGGGGGATTCAAGTCTCAATATTAGTTTCTCCATTTAGAATGGGTGGGAAACCTTCACAAACATTGTTTGTGAAGCAGTTTTTTTGAAGCATGCTTCTTGATAAATGACCTTGAAGTACAGTCAGGCAGAAAGAACATTAAAAGTGCAGCACTTTTAGATATACTTAAAAAAACTGCCATTGTAGCCTGCTACAGATTTTGAATTTTTTTGTCCAGGACTTTTGGAGAGATTCTTTCCAACTTATACAAGCATTACTCAGCAGTCTGAAGAAGAGAAGTGTCTTCCAGTGCTACAGTCGCCATATTTCCATTATCAAGTTATCAGGACACAGTGAACAGTTAAATGAACAGCAGAAATTGAGATTCTGACATCTCAGCTCAGGGTAAGGGCTAAACAAGGCACTTTTGGCATGTGTTATTTTTGTATGCGGTTCCTTCTAGGGCTCCATCTGCAAATGGAACTCTTTGTCTTCAAGTGTTGTCTCGTTTTCTTCCTCTTTGGTCTGTGGCGGTAGAGGCATGAATCCGTTTTGTTTATTGGGGCTCTCCACAAAGAGAGGTAAGTTGGTCAGACTGGTGTTGACCTCTTTCTCAAGCTCCTCGTCCTCTGCCTCTTTCTTCTCCTCATCCATCGTGGGAGTATTACAACTGAAGGAATCTAAGGCTTTCCGACCGTCGTCTGGGATGTTCTTCCTCAACTCTTTGTTCTTGCTCCTCTTGGCTAGTTTTGTGACTGAACCAAGGCGGTTGAAAAGGTTATCTTCAGAGTATGCCTGGCTTGGGTCGCTCCGTCTATGCTCGTTCTGCTCAATTCGTAGACGTAGGTTGTTGAGTTTTGTGTCGATGCTCTCCTGGGAGGATGTCTTGTAATTGGTGGCATCCAGGCTATTGAAGGCAGCTCGACGTTCAGGGGACAGCATGTCCAGGGAATGTGCCCGCTGATCGAAACCCAGCTGCCTACGCTCCATGCTGCGAATGGTGGCGGCCCTCTGCAGTTTGTCGTGGACTTCCACACTGAGTCGACGTCTGGTCTCACGGAGCTCTGCTCGAACGTTGGCCTTCCACTCAGCGGCATGAGCTTTAATTTCACCCACCTTGAACAAGATAACAATGGTAAATAAACCTGTGAGCCTGTAGTTGTTCATGCAAATACTTGTTTGAACTTTATGGGTCAATGACATATACTAATGACATATACTAGTGGCATATAACACATGCCAAATTATTGATTCTTGAATAACATGAATTTGTTATTCATGTTGGTTTCAAATAGTTTTGAAAAAATTCAGAGAATTCAAGAAACAAACACTTGGGGTGTAACCATTAAGCTAAAAAGTAATATTGTCCGTACACCTTGAACACGTGTACACATCTTAATTATTTTCAAAAATGTATTTAAAAAAAATATATTAAGGGACAAATATCATTATTTATTAATTTATAAATATAGTTTTTGATGGGTTGCCTTTTGCCAGACTGCCTAGTGATTTAAAACACGCAATTATTGATTAGGGATGGGAATTTTTGTCAATTTCTCATTTCGATCATCGACAGGTCTCAAAAACGAGTACTCGAGTACTCGGGGGCGGGGCATTTTCAGGGGACGGGGCATGTCCGTCATTGAGATAATGAAAACTGTTATGAAAATGGTTGTTGACAAATACAAACGTGACATGAAAACAGGTATATGAAAACATGAACATATAAAACAAAAAATAACTGGGATTATGATGCATAAATGTCTTTGAAAAAGAAACATCTTTATAAAATGACCGTCTCAAATAACCAAGTCAATAATATCGAGCATTGCCTTTGAGCTGAAACTGTGAAATAACACCACCCTGCAGAGCTTGCTAGCTGGTTAATAAACTCAACCAAACGCACCCTATATCAATATTAATATGAAGATTAATAGGAACCTATTACAACTTAAATCAACACAAAAGGACGTGAATGCGCACGTGAACTTCAGCGTGCTAGATTTTACAGGCTATGGTTTGAAACGGAACATTTTAAATGCGCTCTTCCTTTAACAACGCTGATACACGGACAACGTAAGCACACAGAAACAACATTTTATTAAAATAGTGTTCTCATTATAATGCTATGACAGATTGACTCTGCACATCATGCACTTAATTTTATTATTCATGATCGAAGCGTTTACAGACATCACTGCGCGTTTTTGAACTCATAACGAAAAACAACTTTAAATAAACTAGGTCTACTGTTAAAAAATATGAGAACAGTATAGCACTGCTGCATTACTAATATCAATGATTCTGAGAAATAAATAGCCTATCTAAACTATAATGTCGAGCATTAATGCATTTGAGCTGAAACTCAAGAGAACGAACAACCGCCGGTATAACAGCAGCGCTTTTCTAGCTTATTAAGCTCAACCAAACGCTTCTTATATTAGATTAATCAGATATAGACAACATAAAAGTAATCTTACAACGTGCATCTGCAGAAAAGGACGCGAATGCGCACATGAACTTCACACGCTAGTCTGAGTGTTCTCGCTAGTTTCTCTGTGGATTTCCTTTAACAGCTGATACATGGGGAACTAAGCACAGAGAATTTACAGCATTCTATTTCCACCGTGTTCTCATTATAATGCTATGTAGGCTATGACAGATTGGCGCATCTTGCACTAACCATTTAATGATCACAGTGATTCCAGACATCACAGCAGTGCACGCCTCAGTTTCACTTTATTTCGCCGTGGTCAGGAGGCATGCTGTATAACGCTAACCAATCAGACCTCCAGTACCACGCAAAATGACGCAATAACCATTAAAAAAGAGACAAATATATTTTTTTAAAGTCTGGGCGATCATCGTGCTCATGATCGATGATCGCTGTCACATTCGAGTACTCGATTACTCGACCACTGTTGCCCATCCCTATTATTGATATATATTAAGATAATTATTGACCTTGACCTCTGCAGGTCCTCTCCAGGGCTTGACATTAACACCCGTCAAATGCGAGTGGAATTCAGCAATGGCATGTAACAAACGGTACGTTCCATTAGACAGTAAGTGGACTGAGAAGTAGACTTCACAGGGTATTCCGCCATCTTAAGTGAGATTCCAATCCGAAGGGAGCGAATATGTTCACTTCGAAGGGCACTGCGAATGGCATTGGGCATAAGGGAACACGATACATCACTTCACAGGAAGTGGAGAGCAAAAATCACCTAACTGTCATTGCGCGCCGCATCACCAGTCTGAACTAACAATGGAGCAGAGCCATTAGAATAGTTTTTTAAACGGTTCTGCCATGGAGGAGTTTACGAATGCATTCGACTATTCATAAATATTGTTATTATTATACAAACTAGAGTATTTATGAATGGTTATGGCGTTGAATGTTACATTTGCATATTCTATTGTATGAATATGTAAACAAAGTAAAAGTTTTGAGAAGCAGCTGAAGCGCTGTCCATTTTTTATTTTACTTTATTTACCTCAGGAATGTTTACTTTGCAACTTCGCGTGGGAAAGAAAGCGCACAAGATGAGAACACTATAATTAGTAAGACCACTAAGAATGCATTTATAGTTAACCAAATCAAAATTTATTTTCATATTGAATGATTGTTACAGTACAGCTTTAAATCTGTTAATACTCAATTAAATATTACAAGTAGTCTATGTAATAAACTAATACAACAAATAGACTACGGTATTTTGATTATATTTATTAAATACTGTGTGTTTTGTACATATATATAGGCCTATTATATGATTTTAAATTTGAAAGTAAAGTAAATTACAACACTTATTTATCTTATATCAAAATCTGCATGACCCCGTCATTGTCTTTCTTTGATGACGTTGCAAGGTGTTCCAAATGAGGGTTATTGTCAGTGAAGTGCGGGGTAAAGGGGCATATTATATGCACGCCAAAAATTGCGTATTATATGTCCGTGGAAAAAGTGCGTATTATATGCACATCAAACACATCAAAAAATTTAATTTTCCAACAACAAAATTGTGGCCAGTGAAAATGCTGAGTGGCTAGTAACTTTGGAAAACGTCTCGGTTACGGATGTAACCCTCGTTCCCTGAGGAGGGAACGGAGACGTAACGTTAGTGACTAACGAATGGGGGGTTTCGCTTAGAAGCCTATCAACTTCGAGTTTAGAGAAAACGCCCAATGGCGTGCCAATGCCATGGGCATGCGGAATTTGCATACATAACTCCGCCTCACTGCGTGAGTATATAAGGAAGTACGAGGCAATATCGCATTATGTTACCTGCTTGAGGAGCCAAGACTGAACTCCTGCGTTCCAGGTAGCACAGCTGATGTGGCAAGGGGACGTTACGTCTCCGTTCCCTCCTCAGGGAACGAGGGTTACATCCGTAACCGAGACGTTCCCTTTCGTTCAGTCACTACGACGTAACGTTAGTGACTAACGAATGGGGGTCCCAATATAATCCCGCCACTCAGCCGTCTTCCAGTGCCCTGCGTAAGTGTGAGTACCCTGTCGTAAGACTAGTACGGACGAAGGACTCCCAGTTATCACAGGATTACCAAGGTACACTGGGAAGCATATCCCAGTGAGGGAATGCCAAAAATGCCTACCCGTGGGGAGGACTTAAGAGACACATATGACCCGCTGAGGGCTGCATATGGAAGATCTCTAGGGTACCAGCCGAAGGTGGATTTTTAACCCTAGGGGTGGCGGGGACACGCCAAGGGAAGAAACCCGCTCACTGCGGAGACTTACGGTGAAATACACATGTGGGGGTAGCCGGAGGGAACCATGCACATGGGGCACCTGGCCGGACATGAGGGTCTGGGCTCGAAAGGGCAGACTGAACTGATGTCGGCGTCGACAGTGCTGGAGGAGCTCAGGGCTCTCGGGGAGCTCACCTGAGGAAATATCGCACGTATCCAGTCCGTAGAGTGGAGTGGCGAGCAAGCGAAGACACCTGAGACTGGCCCATCACCGGCCCCTCGGGGGGGCGAGTACATAGTCGGACACTGGCTCCACTCGGAGATTATAGAATCTGGCGAATGTGTTGGGTGTCGCCCAGCCTGCAGCTCTGCAGATGTCTGCTAGCGAGACGCCATGCGCTAGAGCCCAAGAGGAGGCCACACTCCGGGTGGAGTGTGCCTTCACACCAAGGGGACATGGTCGGCCTTGCTGCTGGTAAGCCAAAGCAATGGTGTCCACTATCCAGTGAGACAGCCTTTGCTTTGAGAGCGCACTTCCCTTCCGCTCTCCACCATAACAGACAAAGAGCTGGTCTGAGGTCCTGAAACACTGCGTCATGTCTACGTAGGCGCGGAGGGCGCGTACTGGACAGAGCAATGCCAAGGCTGGGTCTGCCTCCTCCAAAGGCAGCGCTTGCAGGTTCACCACCTGGTCCTTAAACGGAGTGGTGGGAACCTTGGGCACATATCCAGGCCGGGGTCTCAGGATCACGTGAGAGTTAGCCGGCCCGAATTCCAGGCACGCTTCGTCAACCGAAAATGCCTGCAGGTCCCCGACCCTCTTAACTGAGGCCAATGCGGTCAGCAGAGCCGTCTTCATAGACAGGAACTTAATATCAACCGACCGCAAAGGCTCAAAGGGAGGTCTCTGCAGAGCAGTTAACACTACTGCGAGGTCCCAAGAGGGTACGAGAGGAGAGCGAGGAGGATTCAGTCTCCTGGCTCCCCTCAGGAACCTGATGACCAGGTCGTGCTGACTTACCTTTTTGTTCTCCAAGAGATCGTGGTGGGCAGATATTGCAGCCACATATACTTTGAGGGTGGAGGGAGACAGCCTTCGCTCCAGCCCCTCTTGGAGAAACTCAAGCACGGACCCGATCGGGCATTTCCAGGGGTCTTCTTGGCGGGAAGAGCACCAGGTGACGAAGAGGTTCCACTTCAACGCATAGGCATGCCGAGTGGACTCTGCCCTAGCGGAAGTGATGGTGGCGACCACCGTAGGTGGTAGGCCACTCAAACCTGCCGCGTCCCGTCTAGGAGCCACACGTGGAGGCTCCAGAGATCGGGACGTGGGTGCCAAAGGGTGCCCCGTCTCTGAGTAAGGAGGTCCGGTCTCAGAGGAATAGGCCAGGGAGGGGCTGTCGCAAGGAGTACGAGTTCGGGGAACAAGGTCCGGCCGTGCCAGTACGGGGCGACCAAAAGGACCTGCTCCTTGTCCTCCCTGATCTTGCACAGGAGCTGTGCGAGTAGGCTCACTGGGGGGAACGCATATTTGCGCAGGCCCCGCGGCCAGCTGTGCGCCAGTGCATCCGTGCCGAGCGTGCCCTCGGTCAGGGAATAATACAGGCTGCAGTGGGAAGAGTCGTGGGAGGCAAACAGATCTACCTGTGCGTCGCCGAACTGTTCCCAAATCAGCTGAACCGTCCGGGGATGGAGTCTCCATTCTCCCGGGAGAGGCTGAAACCGCGAGAGCTCGTCGGCTGCGTGGTTCAGGACTCCCGGAATATGGACAGCACGAAGGGACCTCAGGCGCTTCTGACTCCATAGAATGAGATGGCGGGCGAGTTGAGACATACGGCGGGAGCGTAGACCGCCCTGGTGGTTGATGTACGCTACTACGGCCGTGTTGTCTGTCCGGACAAGTACATGTTGGTCCTTCAGCAGCGCTCGGAAGCGGTGCAGGGCGAAACGTACTGCCAGCAACTCGAGGCAATTGACATACAGGAGGCGCTGGGGTCCTGTCCAGGAGCCCGCGGCTGCTTGTCCATTGCACATGGCACCCCAGCCCGTGGCAGAGGCATCCGTCGATACGACAACATGCCTGGACACTCGTTCTAAGGGCACACCGGCCCGGAGAAAACTGAGGTTCGACCACGGGGTGAGCGTCTGTAGGCAGGCCCGAGTCACTTGGACCCGGAGCGTGCCAGACTGCCATGCCCATCTCGGGACTCGATCGCGAAGCCAGTGCTGAAGCGGTCTCATATGAAGCAATACGAGCGGCGTTACCGCGGCTGCAGATGCCATATGCCCCAGGAGCCTCTGAAATAGTTTCAGTGGAACCGCACTCTTGCTCTCGATTTGACGGAGGCAAGTCAGCATAGACTGCGCGCGCTCGCTCGAAAGCTGCGCGTACATGGCGACCGAGTCGATCTCCATACCGAGAAAAGAGATCCTCTGCACGGGGCAAAGTTTGCTCTTTTCCCAGTTGACCCGAAGGCCCAGACGGGCTAAGTGGTGGTGAACCAGATCTCTGTGTCCGCAAACCTGCTCTCGAGAGTGGCCTAGTATGAGCCAGTCGTCGAGGTAGTTCAGGATGCGAACCCCGTGCTGCCGAAGGGGCGCAAGGGCTGCCTCTGCGATCTTCGTGAAGACGCGAGGGGACAGAGATAGCCCGAATGGGAGAACCGCGTACTGGTATGCCCGCCCCTCGAAAGCAAACCGTATGAACGGTCTGTGTCGAGGAAGGATGGAGACATGGAAGTAGGCGTCCTTCAGGTCGATCGCTGCAAACCAATCGAGAGGACGAACGCATTCGAAAAGGCGTTTCGCAGTCAACATCTTGAACGGAAGCCGGTGAAGGGATCGGTTTAAGATGCGAAGGTCCAGGATTGGCCGTAACCCACCGGTTTTCTTGGGTACAATGAAGTAGGGGCTGTAGAACCCCGACCTCATTTCGGCTGGAGAGACAGGCTCGATCGCACCCTTCGCCAGTAGAGTGGCAATCTCCGCACGCATGACGGGGGCATGGGCCCCGGTCACGGTATAGCGGACTCCCCTGTAACGGGGAGGAGCCTGCGCGAACTGAATCGCGTAGCCGAGCCTGACGGTCCGGGCAACCCAGCGGGACAGCCCCGGAAGCTGAAGCCAGGCTTCCAGAGACTGCATCAACGGGGTCATACGGACGGCAGACGTACCCTGGGTGGGGCAGCGAGGCAGCGTTACCGGCACGGACAGGGGAGGCTGTTGGGCGTCCCGGGGTCGGGGCACGGTTAACGGCTGCGCCCTGACAGAGGAGACCAGGGAAGGACTCACGTTCCACTGGGGTCTGCTCTGCCAGGGGGCTGGCGACAGAGAGGGACGAGAGTGGCGAGACCCGAGGGTTGCGCGCACTGCCGTCACCGATCTCTGGGGGCTCAGGGATGGGGTTGTCAGTTCTTTCTTTAACCACATTAGGGTGCTGCTGACCCGGGGGCCAGCAGCTGAACAAAAGATTCTCCCCCGGCCCTCCACCGGGGGAAGGAGCGGCCCTGCCGCTGTCTCCTGGAAAGAACTGCCCATCCCTGAGCTGTCCGCATCAGGAGCGCCGCTTAGCCTGGCGTTTTTTCGCGGGCTGCGGGGCTGGAGCGGACTGGGACGCCTTCCTGCGGCTGCCTCTGCGCGGCCCGGGTGGAGGCTGCTGCTTGGGTGGCGCAGAGGTAGAGGGAGCCGCAGGAGGGCGCCCTCGGCGGCGAGCGGGCTGAGGCACCTGCACGGGCGGTTGGGTGGAGGCAGCAGCTGACCGCCGGGGCAGGATTTGTTTTATTGCCTCAGTCTGCTTCTGAGCGGCCGAGAACTGTCGGGCGAAGCTCTCGACCGCTCCGCCGAATAGCCCATCCTGTGATATGGGGGCGTTGAGGAAACGGGTTCGCTCAGCGTCACGCATATCAGACAGGTTGAGCCATAGGTGTCTCTCCTGGACCACGTTTGTGGACATCACCTGACCCAGGGAGCGTGCGGTCAGCTTCGTCGCCCGGAGAGCGAGGTCGGTGGCGGCACGCAACTCATTGCTGAGTCCTGGATCAGCCCCTCCCTCGTGCATATCACACAGCAACTTGGCTTGGTAAGCCTGAAGAGTTGCCATGGTATGCAGAGAAGCGGCGACCTGCCCCGCAGCTCTATAGGACTTCGCCACCAGGGATGACGAAAACCTACAGGCTTTGGAGGGGTGCTTTGGGTCACCACGCCAGGACGAAGCGCTCTGTGGACACAGTTGCATCGCAACAAAACGTTCGACTGGGGGGACCCCAGTGTACCCATGAGCCGCGGCTCCATCGAGGGAGGTGAAGGCGGAAGAGTTCGCCAAACGTTCACGGGAAGACAACGGGGACTTCCAGGAACGCGCGACCTCTTCATGCACCTCGGGGAAGAAAGGTATTGGAGGAGCGGCCGGACGGGTGTCCGGACGCGCCGCCCCCAAAAACCAATCATCCAACCGCGAACGCTCGGGCTGAGGCGGAGGGTTCCACTCCAGTCCAAGCGCTGCGGCGGCCCGAGACAGCATGGCTGTCAACTCTGGGTCCGACTCGGGCAATGCTGGCGCACCCGAAGGTGGCAGCACAGCCGAATCATCATCCTCAGATGACTCCAGCCCACCTTGTGATGCGGCGATAGACATCACTTCCTCTTCCGCCGCGCCAAACGCCACAGTCGGGACAGCAGGAGCCGGCCCCGATGTAGACGCCTGAGCGCGGACCGGGTCAGGTGCATGAGAGGGGGGTGTGGGCCGAGGAACTAGCGTCGGAGCTTTGTTCCACACCGTCACCCTCAGATCACCCTGGTCACCAGCCAAAGTGCCGCCTCCAGAGGAGACCGCAGATTGGGGGGTGGCGGAGGGGACTCTCGTTCCGGCATCAGCACAGAATTCACGGAGTCTAGATCGAAGCACCGAGATGGCCAGGTTCCCGCAGAGGGAACATGAGTCATCCACAAGCGCTGCCTGAGCGTGCTGAAAGCCCAAACACGTCACGCAGCGCTCGTGCCCGTCAAAAGAAAAAAGCGATCTACCGCACCCAGAAGTGCACGGACGAAACATCCTGAAAAGGACGTGTCACGTGCAAGCTCTTTTGTGAGAGGAAACTTTGCAGTCGATGCCGAAGCGCCCAGGGAAACACACACCAGCTGTCAGGCGGACCACTGCACAGATCAGCAGGCAGGAAGTATGCGATCACTGGAACGCGCCGTCACACCAACACCGACTGGAAAGCTGCTCGTCTCGAAGAAGCTGACAGAGTCTCAGAAGGCTGTAGGAGTTACGTATGCAAATTCCGCATGCCCATGGCATTGGCACGCCATTGGGCGTTTTCTCTAAACTCGAAGTTGATAGGCTTCTAAGCGAAACCCCCCATTCGTTAGTCACTAACGTTACGTCGTAGTGACTGAACGAAAGGGAACTACTAGTCACAGTGGCTGGTGAGCAAAAAAGTTAATGTCAAGCCCTGGTACGCTCTATGCTATAATCTATGATATAATTTGTTTTTGTTTTTTGTTTTTTCTGCCATGTTTTTATATGTTGTTTGCTCCACAAGACTTTGGTTTTCTCTAAAAATCAAGAGGTTCTTTTTTAAATTAAAAAGTTGTGAAATAGTTATGATGTTGTTATTATTATTACAAAAAAAATCATATTATGGATTCTTTTTTATTCATTATGAAGTGTCATCATATATGGAATACTCAATGTACATGCAATGCAAGTGTAAGTCTCACCTCCATTTTTGTCTTTTTAGAAAGCACCCTCAGCCAGTCTCCAATCATGCTTAGAACTGCAGCAAAGTAAGCCAGTCCAACTAGGATCCAAAACCACACCAGCGGTCTGTACCATTTACGGTACTCTATTCTTCTATTGCCACCTGGAAGAGATGCATAAATGACACTTTCATTTCAGAGGTGCGAGCATTTGATTGTCTTTTAAACCTACAAAAATGCTTTTTTGAGACATACATCAAAACCTCCTGCCAAATGCATGTAAGCTATTTTCTTGACTCAGTTTTTTTCTTGACAATTCATGGTGTCTGGGAGTACAGATACTTCAAAAAGATAATAAAATGCTTGTATATGGTCTGTGTTTTATTCAGGTAGTAAATGATACAAAGTCTATAATGGAATCAACTGCGTAAGTAGTTGAAGAAGCATGCTGAAGTAGTTCTTTTCTCCATCCATTTTGCCTACCAAAGCAAACCAAAAGCCATTGAAACTGTCCCTTGACAGTGATCTAAATGATAATAAATGTGATTTAAATGTGCATTTAAAATGAGATCAAAATCATATTTAAGTATTTATTTAACTTCTGGCTCATTCTTATTACAAAAGGTCAATTTATCAGTTTCAGTTTATAAAAAAAAAAATACTATAATCATTTGTTTTTATTTTTCAATCAGAATTTTTATTTTAACTAACCAAATCAAGGTCACTTTTTATCATGCCTTCCTCATTTGCTAATTCCCAAAAGGCCAGTATAGATTTTGTTTATGTACAGTACACATTTTATGATTTTGAGCTGTGCCAGATTAAATATGACCAAACGAGGCGTTTTCTGTGGTCGTGGCTCGTAAACGGTGGTTCAAAGATGGCCGTTGTCACAGTCTTGAAACCAAAGATAGCCTGGGAACATTTTCTGACAGTGTCAGAAATCAGCATGATCATCTCACAGTGTGTTTGCTACGATCTACATCTACTGACTAGCCAATACAAATTCAACATGAAATGGCATATTGATCAACGCAACATTGACACTAAAACTTAAAACTACTTCAAGCTCCATTTGCAAAATTGGGGTGCCAAGTTGGCCTCTTTTCCCTAGCCATGACCATATGACCATATTCTCCCCTTTCGCTTACTCCTCTTTCAACTACTTTTTTTCAGGCACATAAATACCACAATTGTCAAAGTGCGATTTAACTTGCTCTATTTGTTTACCACTAGCGCATGCTAAAGACTTTTTAATCTTGAATGCTCTTGAATGATGATTTATTCTTGTAATGATCTTACATGATTGCCGAAATCACAGTCTGTATCAGCCCTTACGAAAAAGGAATATACTTCAAGTTAAGTTTATTAAGTATACTTGAGTAATGTTCAAGTATATTTTTAAGTATGCTTTATGTAGTAAGTATACTAATATCAATGTACTAGTAGTAAACTAGAAAGTGTAAAAAGTGTATTATTTCAATACTGCTTGGGACTAAATTGGCCCACTTTTTAGTGTACTATAAGTGTAACAGTAGTAAACTTTAAGGGCACAACTACAACTATGTTTCTCATTTGTACTGCATCTGTACTACAAGTGAACTTATTATTATACTAGTAGTTTACTATTTTAATACTTGTAAATGTTTTAGTTTATGAAAGGACACTCTTTAAGTGAACATCATATTATACTTATATGCCGATCAGGCATGACATTATAACCATTATGAGGTTAAGTGAATAACACTGATTATCTCTTCATCACGGCACCTGTTAGGGGTGGGATATATTAGGCAGCAAGTGAACATTTTGCCCTTAAAATTGATGTGTTAGAAGCAGGAAACATGGGCATATGTTGCAAGCGTAAGGATTTGGGGAGTTTGGCAAGGGCCAAATTGTGATGGCTAGACAACTGGGTCAGAGCATCTCTAAAACTGCAGATCTTGTGGGGTGTTCCCGATCCAAGGAAGGAACAAGGTGGTGAACTGGCGTCAGAGTCATGGGCGGCAAAGGCTCATTGATGCACATGGGGGCCCATGTGGTGTGGTCCGATCAAACAGAGGAGCTACTGTAACTCAAATTGCTCAAGAAGTTAATGCTGGTTCTGATAGAAAGGTGTCAGAATACACAGTTCATCTTACTTTGTTGCGTATGGGACTGCATACCCGCAGACCAGTCAGGGAGCCCATGCTGACTCCTGTCCACTGAAAGGGCCAACAGTGGGCACATGAGCATCAAAACTGGACCATGGAGAAATGGAAGAAGGTGGCCTGGTCTGATGAATCACGCTTTCTTTTACATCAAGTGGATGGACGGGTGCATGTGCGTCGCTTACCTGGGGAACACATGGCACCAGGATGCACTATGGGAAGAAAGCAAGCCGGTGGAGGCAGTGTGAAGCTTTAGGCAATGTTCTGTTGGGAAACCTTGGGTCCTGCCATCCATGTGGATGTTACTTTGATACGTACCATCTACTTAAGCATTGTTGCAGACCATGTATACCCTTTCATGGAAACGGTAGTCCCTGGTGGCTGTGGTCTCTTTCAGCAGGATAATGCGCCCTGCCATAAAGCAAAAATGGTTCAGGAATGGTTTGAGGAGCACAACAATGAGTTTGAGGTGTTGACTTGGCCTCCAAATTCCACAGATCTCAATCCAATCGAGCATCTGTGGGATGGGCTGAACAAACAAGTCCGATCCATGGAGGTCCCACGTTGCAACTTATAGGACTTAAAGGATCTGCTGCTAACATCTTGGTGCCAGATACAACAGCACACCTTCAGGGGTCTAGTGGAGTTCATGCCTCAACAGGTCAGGGCAGTTTTGGTGCCAAAAGGGGGACCAACACAATACTAGGATGTTACTGTATGCCTGATCGGTGTAATTTACTATTCTTTTTTTTTTTTTTTTTTTTAAGTAAAAATAAACTTAGAAATATATCTTTAACTGTACATTTTATTTAAAACATTTTATTCTACACTGTAAAAAAAAATCAGGTCTCCAATTGAAAATTTTCTAGTGACCGATCACATCAAAATTTTTCAGTTGGCCGAATTGAATATCTTGAATTTGAACTGAATTAAATTGGATAAATTCACAGAAATTCAATTTGGCCAACTGAAAAATTTAGATGTGATCGGTCACTAGATTCTTTTTATCAACACTTGAATGAGGGTAAGTTTAATTAAAAAAAAAGAAAAATCCCATTTTTATCAAAGACTGCGTCTGGATCGGATTCAGAAAGATGATCAAAACAGAGATGGAGTAGATTGAGGCCCTGTCCCAAATGGCACCCTACACCCTCACGGTCTTCCTCTGAGTCCGCACTTTCACGACGTAATGCCGCTTTGACTGCCGGGAAGAAGTCCGCTGCGTAACCCACACCAGTGCGTGCAGAGCCGGCTCTCCCTATAAGCGAACTAAGCGGCTGCTTAGAGCCCCGCCGCCACTAGGGGGCCCCCTAACTACAGATTGCACTCGCCAGCGTCGCCGCAGTTTATCACGCAAGACGCTCAATTCGCGTCATTCGCACCGCGCGAAAAGCGCCTTCCGCGCCGCGGGACCTCCAGACGCGCGTCAACGCGCCTTTCCATTGACTTAACATCGAAATCAAATCACTTGCGCCAGACACTCTATTTGCTTTTGGTGTGAACGCAGCATAACGTTAGCTGTCCGTCGATTATGCTGAATCAACATTGCTTGCGCTATGGTCCAGCCGTCGGCCCCAGTTCTGGGCTACAGACCGCGTAGAGACAGACCCACCTCCTAGGAATGTATTTTCTTTTTAACAGTTAACGTTACATGACCTACACTAGTTCTGGGAAAGAAAAAAACGAAAAATCTTTGTCTCAATAGACGCTTATTACAATAAAAAATAGTTTAATTATTGAACATTCGAGAGAAAGAAAGTAAAAAGGAAGAGAAAGCAATCATTTGACAGTCAAAATCAAAATGAAGTTTAAAATAAAGCGGTTAAATACAAACTTTTTCTTATGGTCTTAACTGAATAGGCAATTAAAGATTATTAATAAATATTAATCTATATACTATTATGAAATATTTTATATATTGTTAAGCTAAATCGCCCAGACCAATTAAACCTAAAGAAAACACAGTGTCCTCTCTGAAACATTATTGAATGATGATCGATACAAGACACCTAAAAGCAAAATGGATTTGTGGTAAATTTTAGTAAAGAACACTGTAAAAAAAAAAGCAGGCCCCCAATTGAAAATTTTCTAGTGAGTGATCACATCAAAAATTTTCAGTTGGCCAAATTGAATTAATGTGAAATGATGCAATTTAATTCAATTAAAATTCAAGAAATTAAATTTGGCCAACTGAAAATTTTAGATGTGATCGCTCACTACAAAATTTTCAATTGGGCACCTGATTTTTTTTTACAGTGAATGTATTACTGTATGTAATCATAAAAGGTAAAAAATATCTCACTCCATGCTGTGAAGGTTTAAAATATGAACAGTATGTAAGAGTTAATCAACCAATAATTAAATAATATAATTTAACATTGGATTTCTTTTAATATAGGCTACCCTTAACATAATTGTAAAAACAAAATGTCACTTTCTCAGGAGGAGCCATTCTTAAATATTTTGGTGGTCGTGGAGAAACATTTCAGGAGGCTGACACCAGAGATGACACAAGTAAATATTTCCCACTGCCTTTCTTTTGAATAGTTTTGTGCGCAACTTCAACATAGCTAATTTTCCTCTTGCCAATAAAATTTTTTGTTTTATAATCATAATTCACTATGTTGTCTAATTGTACTTTAATATTAATTTAAAATTAATGTGTTTTATCTACTCTGCATACTGTATTTATTATTAATTATATTGTAATCTCAACAGCTGGAGGAGGTGACTCTACTGCTGCTTCAGTAGAGCATAGCGAGCCGCATACCACTATGGCTAATGTTGTAAGTTAGCTATACATTGTTAATGCTAAATTATTAATATTTATTTGTTTACAACAAATTGACCTTATGTATGAAAGAAATTTGCAAATCTGTAATCTTTACTTTTACTGTTTCAGTGAGTGTACTTTAATAAGCAGTAAAATAATTGTAGGCAATCATGTTAAAAGATATACAGATTAAATGTGTAAGTGTTAGATTGTATACAGTTGCTGGTTTGCGGTGCAATAGGCCCTACTCCATTATTCACTGCAAGGCAGGGCCCCAAAATTATGCTGCTTAGGGCCCCCAGATTTACAGAGACGGCCCTGAGTGCGTGCTCAGCAGAAGTGCGCATCGAGGGCGCATATCGACCTCAAAGGGGGCGCTCGCGAGCACCCTTCTGAGATCTAAAATGACAAATGGGACACCCTGCGGTCTCACAGACTTAACAGACACGAGCATGCAGAGGCCATTGTAAGTCCACAAGGCCGAAAGTGCAGATGAAGTGTGCCATTTGGGACAGGGCCTTTGTCTATCAACACCCCCAAAGCTACACAGTCGTTTCCTCTTCCTGCGCCTATCAACTGTTTCTGCTTCTCCCTCACCTGTGTTTTGATCTGGAGATTCTGTACACTTTCATTAGATGTGTAATAGCACCCCCTACCATATAACAGTGAAAACATAGATAGTCGGAAAAGTCAGTCAGTGGTGGGGAAGAGTAAAGTAGATTTTAAGTAAATTCCTATGTACACTACAAGTTGACTAGCCTACACAAAAATTCAGGTCCTCAGAATACTATGTCAGGTCCTCCGGTCCTATGTTTTCGTAAGGGAGGCATTACACTAATTTACACATCTTAGACCCAGACTTTCAAACTTATGCCAATCAAAACAAAAAAAAAGTTGTCATGAACCATTTTGAATATGTATTGTGTGATTTATATTAAAGTCCATCAGTTGTTGCGTCATTTCCACCAATTACCCCTTATACATTTTGTTTAAAAGTTGGTTTAATTGGTTACCAAAGAGAATATGTGAAGGGCCTGAGATTAAATCTGAGACTGAATGTGAAGAAATACTGAGAAATCAAGGTATATTTACTTTGCTTATATATCACTTGTGAATAAAATGTTATTATGCATCATTTCCAATCAAAGACACTTCAAATTTTAGGACACTAAAAATGCTAGCTAAGAAATTAGCCTTAGCAAAACAAAGGAATCTGCCATTTTATTCTTTAAAAAAAAAAATCTACATATCTACTGTTAGACATTATTGTGGACAAATTAAATTAATTAGAGTGAGAAGCGACACATTCGTTTAAACTAAATTTAGCTTGTACCTGCAACATAATCTCCGATCCCAACAGTCGTCAGGGTGATGACCACGAAATAGATCGCCTCCAGCCCGGTCCATCCTTCAATGTGCTTGAAGATGATGGCTGGTATGGTGACGAAGAGGATGCAGCCAGCCAGGATGAAGAGCAACGTAGAGGCCACTCGGATCTTGGTCTGGCTTATTTGATTGTGTTTGCGCTGGGAGGGGTGAAATAGACAAAAACCAATATCAACATAAAAGATGAAGCAACATAGTACAAGAGCCCTTCTTAGTCAGGCCAACAGCACGACTTCATTGCCAGCAGCGACCACATGTGGCATGAGAAGACATTTCGTGACTTTGTGACGGGGGCATGTGTTCATTAGCTCTCCGAAGGGCCTAATGATGATTTGAAGGAGACTGATTAGCCGTAATGAGGTGTGATCTCAACCCGTACTGCAGATGCCACTGCCACAGCATGCTGGAGCCTGCTGGCATCAGGAGCCACAGTTCTCTGTTTATTTACAAGGCCTGTGCCTCTGCTGTGCAGAGTCTGACTAACCTACCACAAACAAGTGCTGCCATATTCCTGACTAATGCCTCCCAGGAACTGATGAAAAGGAGTGACCTTGCATACTCTTAAAATGATAAACATACCACTTGCTATTATTGTCAGGGAAAACATTTATATTAGAACATTTAACATACAAATACATTGTAAGTTTAATTTTCTTGGAATCACCGCAGTAGTGTTTTAGGCATATTTATACAAAGAACTGTTCAATAGTTTGGTGTTGCTTTTTTGAAAGAAGTCTTATACTTACCAAGGCTGCATAATAAAAATACAGTAAATATAATTACAATTCAAAATAACTCTTTTCTATTTTAATATATTTTAGCATATCATTTATTTGTGATGAAAAGCTGAATTTTCAGCCTCGTTACTCCAGTCTTCAGTGTCACACGATCCTTCAGAAATCATTCTAATATGCTGATATGATGCGCAATAAACATTTCTTATTTTCAATGTTGAAAGCAGTTGTGCTACATAATATATATGTATACAGTTGCAATCAAAGTTATTCAACTCCCTTGACCTGCAAGTCATTTTGCTGCCAAGAACAACATTTTATGAAAACAATTCAACAAAAGGCATCAGCAAACTATAGAAAGTTTATTAATACACATTTGAGTGATTCTGAGAAAGTAAAGTTGATGAGAAATGAAAAAAAAAATATATATATAAATTTGGTACTAAACATTCATGTTCAAAATTATTCAACCCCCAAAAGTTACATTTTGTGCAGAATATTTTATTCTTTATAACCTCCAATAAACACTGCCTGTAAATGTTTAGAAGCTTCTCTCACGTCTCTACTGCAATCTTGGCCCATTCCTCACTTGAAAAAGCTTCAGGATCACTGATAATCTTTGGGTTTCACGTTACCACTGCTATCTTCAAATTCCACCAAATATTTTCAATGAGATTTAAATCTGAAGTCTGTACAGGCCACTCAAGAACATTCTACGACTAATCCCTGAACCAAGCTTAAGTAGGTGTATTTGGATGTATATTTTGGGGTGGCTGTCCTTCAGGAAAGTCCATTCAAAAGCTTCAACCGAAGGCATCACCATTTTTGATACTTCAAAGAATTCATGATGTCCTTCATACAGTCAAGATTTTCACTTCCTGCAACAGCAAAACACTCCCATAACAAGACTGGACCGTGGATCGTGTTTGACCATGGAGATGGTGTTCTTCTGCTCATAAGCTTTGCCTTTTTTGCACCAGACATTCCGCTGATCCATGGGTCCAAAAAGTTCCAGTGTGGTCACATCACTCTTTCTATGGATTCTTCCTGAATTCCACAGGTCTATCTAAATGAATTTTAGCACATTGAAGTCGTATTTTATGTTCTTCTTGGTCAAGAGTGGCATATCGGCCATGCTTGTCTAGTGTTCTTCTTATACTCTGCATTTAAATATTTTTTTCTTTGGTGGTAAATTTGGCAGTAAATTCTGCCAGCTGAGTCTCTGGGAATGCATTACGTCAACCTTTTTCACAAATTCACATCTGTTGTAGTTTACATAGAGATGATGGTATCGTTTTTCAAAACTTGCACTTAGGTCTACCGGTTTTCGTTTGTGTTTTACAGGCCCCCAAAATGCCGTTGTCATGTAATTGAACAGCCAAAATGCATTAAACGTTTTCTGTTTTTAGTTGAAAACTGTGTTGTGTAAACAGCCTACTGCTCAAAACCTGGAGAGTGAATTCCCGGTAACTAGTGGCGGCTCGTCCCGACTGCAAATCAGAACAAAAATGGACAAAAATTGTGTACCGTATTCTAGCATTTAGACATGTGGCTTACCGCAGAGCCCAACAGACTAAAGTTTGCGTCTTTCCATTACAGCCTTGTTTTCAATAGGAAATAAATAGTTCACTTACCCTGAACATTTTCTCCACTTTAGCGATGCTCTTCACAAAAATAGTCCCTAGTTGATCACCAACACCAGCCAGCAGAAAGCCAAAGAGTGGGATGCCAAATATTGCATAAAGAATGCAGAAAATCTTCCCACCCTCTGTGCTTGGAGCGATGTTGCCATAACCTTAAAAAGACAAGAGAGTAATGGTGTAAATTAAGACGCAGCTGAAGAGGACAGTAGCATTAGTATGTCAAGTATATTCAATGTGACATATGAAGGATGTAGTGCAATAAAACATATTGTCATGGTAGGGGGTTCACAGAGAGGGAACTTTATTGACTAATTAGATGGATATTTAGTTCAAGGCCTCTGTGAACTACACAAAATCAAATTAAAATTATAAGAAGAGTCATAAACGTCTTCTTAATATGGCAGATACTAACCAACACTCCAAATCAGTTAATTCCAGTCTGTTATTTTAATACTTTTTAGGTTTACCGTGCATGTGCATTATAGGAAATTACCTCTTATGTTCCCCATGGATCAAAATGTGTCTACTGAGAGCATGTTTGAAGGTTTAGCAACTGAAGTGCAAAAACTAATCTTGTTTATGCCTTTGTCCATTGCCCACTGGATGGCTGAGCCAATGAAAAATGACATTGAGAGTCCTGTCAGCATTTAAATACTCACCTGCATTGCACAACAGCTTCTTTAAGTAATCAATCACTGGCCCTGGCAGGTAACACGGAGAGCAGCTTATGGACTCCAAGTGTATTACATAATGGAATTCCAATGGAATGCTCTGTAAGAGTGCAAGTGGTGAAATACTGCCTCCCTTTGCATTACTGGCTATGTATTTTTAAAAATGCACATGCTTTGTGGTTTGTTTCATATATGTATTATTTACAGATTTCCCCCCAATTTATTTAATTTAATTGAGACTGTTTAGCTAAAATCAATGAAGTAGTTTCATTTGGATTGACAGCTGAAGCAGGCATAGTTTCACACATGGCATATAAATGGGGTTGGCGAAAAAAGAAAGAAAAAAGATTGATTAGTGGTTATAGGGTCTGGCATATTGACTGAAAGTGAGACTATAAATGTACAACACAAGCAAATGGCTTGTATTTGGCTCGAGCTATGCATATTAATGTGGTTTGTAGAAGTCTTGGTCCTTATGGCAGTTTGAAATGTATGTATAATGTCCAGGGATGTTTAGGTGTTACCTATTGTTGTTATCACAGTTCCAGCGAAGAAGAAGGAACTCCCTAAGTCCCAGTGACTGGAGTTGTATGACGTGTCTCCGATAGGACTGACTCCGGCGTGCACTGCATCTACAGAGTGCTTGGAAGAGATAAGACTTGGGTTTAGGTCATTGCATGAGCAGCACGTCTTGCAAATGATTACCAGTCCATTCCAGTGACAGATCATTTAATGTAGTAATGAAAATCAAAATTGGTATCAAGCCAAAATAAACAAATCAATTCAACATTTAAATGGATTGAAACTGTAAAATCCATACTGATATTGAATGCATTTTTTAAGGAATTATGATGTATTTACTTGCAAAGGGCAAAACAATTTAAGGCTTTTAACCTAGTCTTTTGTGCAATTTATGAACCAATATCTCAAAAATAATAACCCATACATTTACAGCGACAGCTCTCTCAAAGTTGTCAAAAAGCCTTAAAGTAAAGTAATTTAAAGTTATATATCTAATAATGATTCAATTCACATTTATTTGTATAGCACTTTTCACAATACATATCTTTTCAAAACAGCTTTACAGAAAATGCATGTCTACGTACAAATTTAGAGTCTGTTATGAGAGGTGACTGTGTCCAAGTTATGTATTTCAGAAATGTATATACAAATCACGCAGTTAGCTAACAATGGGCTTATTGAAGAAATGAATACTTCATAAAATTATTAGAATATATAGAACATTTTGCATAGGTGCATGTTGATTCAGTGTCTGCTTTATTTGATGATGATAAGGGCTCATTGGAAGTGGCAACATTTCTGCACACATTGCTTCTTTTTGCACATTTTGCGATACTTTCAAAGTGAAATGTCCACACTGTAAAACCCTGACGCTCAAAATAATTAATTGGTTTGAGTAGAGCCAACTCAAATTAAACAAATTAGCTTTTATGAGTATTTAGACCTTTCTTTTTCTTTTGAGTTCACAACACTGACACATTTTAAGTAATCTAAATTGTTTCATTGTTTTGAGTTTCATGAACTTGGTTCTTTTAATTTAAATTTAAATAAAACCTAAATTTAAATGAAACTGGGCTGGGAATTTATATTTCCCAGCATGCTTTGCTATGATACTTAAAAGGGAGAGTAAACGCTAAAATTAAGTGATATAATGTAATATAATAATTTTGTAAAAGATTAATGTTAAGGTGGAGATTTATTAGTGTTTAATGTTAGTTCAGAAGAGTTTCTGATATGTTGGGGCTTTTTGGGAGGAGGGGGGTCACCATCATGGTGATGAGTGGAACATGAGCTTAGTTTGAGAACAGATATACAGTATTGTTAAATGTTATACAAATCTGGCAACATTTTATTACATGTATCACGCATGTTGTATGCATCGTGGCAGTTTGGTAATGACATTTGCGGTGATAAAACATGTGATGTTAACACAACTATGCCATTTTAGCTTGCTTCTACAAGTCTTTGAGATCTTTTATTGTGACTTGTGATTCACAAGATACGTACCTGAGTGCTCCAACTCCAACAAGTGTATCAGGTGGGCTACTGAAAAAATGTACTACAGTACATCCAAAAAGGAGCTGTTTGTGTTATGCAAATGTAAAAATGTATCGGTTTACAAATCATGCACCATAAAAGTGCTGTGAGGTCATAACATAGTATTGTGCAAGGAATTGCATGGAATTCAAGGGTTAGTTCACAAAAAAATTAAAATTCTGTCATATTTACTCACTCTCATGATGATCCAAACTCGTAAGACCTTCGTTCATCTTCGGAATACAGATATTTTTGAAGATATCCGAGAGCTCTGTGACCCCTCCATAGAGAGCAATGTAATTAACACTTTCAAGGCCCAGATATCGCTAAAATAGTCCATGTGACTCCAGTGGTTAAACCTTAATTTTATGAAGCATCAAGAATACATTCTGTGTGCAAAAACAAACAAAAATAATGACTTTATTCAACAATTTCTTCATGTCTGTGCCAGTCTCATATGCTGGTGACGTAGTAAATACAGTCCAGCGCTTCTGAGTTACGTCAGAGCTATGCCAGAACGCCAGATTGCCATTGGCCGAAGGTGTTCACATGAGCACCACAACGCATGTGTGTGATGCTGACACAGGAGCTGACCAACGTAAACTGCGTAGGAGACTGACATAGACGAGAATAAATCGTCGTTATTTTTGTTTGTTTTTTTGCGCACAAAAGTATTCTCGACGCTTCACAAAATTAAGGTTTAACCACTGGAGTCACATGGACTATTTTAACAATGTCTTACCTACCTTTCTGGGCTTTGAAAGTGTTAATTAAATAGCTGTATATGGAGGGGTCAGAGAGCTCTCGGATTTCATCAAAAATATCTTAATTTGTGTTCCAAAGATGAACAAAGGTCTTACGGGTTTGGAACGACAGGAGTAATTAATGACAGAATTTTCATTTTTGGGTGATAATCTGACCCTGTAATTTGTGTGAAAGGGAATAAAATTGTTTGTGTTTTACTACCAATAGTGTTCATTTCAGCTGGAAACTGCAGTGAGTTGTATTTATAGGTTGTTTGTTTGAGTTTTGCAAAATAATTTAGGTAGAGGTAGCTTGTGTTTTTCCAATAAGCCTATATGTATCAAACAGAACTTATTTTAAAACATCCACCCATATATTTCGGTGCATGCGGTGTCTCATACATTCTAGTGATGTCTGGAAAAATTCCACATTAAAAAAAACAATAAATAAATCCTCTTTTGTAACACAATCCGTAGTTTTCAACATAGTTTGTCATGGTCAAGACATCCCACTGATGAGATGATTCAAATGAGCTGTCTAGCATTAATGAGCCTTTGATGATCAGATGTATCATTAACAGAGCAGAGGGGCGGATCAGAAACAGGTCACTCAGCCCAACAGGAAACCTGGAGAGCAGATGGAAGTATACTGAGATCAACAGGAAGCGGCTCAGGTGTGAGAAACGAGCGTGTGGGCAGCTGAAGGGCAGGTACACAAGGGCAGATTCAGAATCTCTCAGTCTAGACTGGATGCGTAAGACAAATACGAAGTTGTACAAGCAGAACTTCATGCAAGAGAAAAGGAATCCAGAATAAAATAAGTTACGCAATTTATGATCAAAATTAAATCTTTGCATTTTTGGGTGAAATTAAACTTGTACATTAACTGCATCTTACCAATTAATCAGCTTGAGATTTTTTCTCAGTCCAAGAATGGAAACTGCTGTCCTCAATTTTTTTCTTATAAAGGGATGTTCTCGACTGTTTACCACCAAAAAAGGGTTTTACCTCAACAGAGACTGCTAGAAAGCACAAATTTGCATTCCATCTGTCTGTGCAACACCAACGCTTCTTCAATTTCATCACTGAACTGATCTGAATATTATTTTACTCCATCTGCTTGCGTGCCAGGGTGACTTTTATTAGTAGGGGAGACAGGGGATGGTTGTAACATTTTTGACATTTCTGTCTGTATCTTGGGGTTATTTTAAGCCAGCACACACAAAATGTGATTAAAACTGGTTACAAGTGTCAGCTATTAAATGGCATAGCTGTTATCTTTGCAGCACAAACAGAAAATGTGTTGTTTCGATTCAAACAGGAGGAGTGAAATGTTACAAGTCACCCCATAGGTTAGTGGTAACAGACCTTGGGGTGAGATGTAACATTATTATATCCACCGGCGTGATATGCAACATTATGACCAAAAAAACCCAGTATGAAAGGTTTTTTTTTCAACACAGACTTTTTAACATAATTGGTGTGTGTGTATGTGTGTAACAAAAATAAATAAAATGAGCAAATGCTCATTTTACGTCCCTCAATTTGTCTTTCTCTTCCAAGACCTAGGCCAGGGGTATCCAGTCCTGCTCCTGGAGGGCCACCATCCTGCAGAATTCAGCTACAACCCCAACTACACACCTGAACCAGCTAATCAAGGTCTACTAGGCATACTAGAAGCTTCCAGGCAGATGTGTTGAGGAATACTGAAATTCAAAAGGAAAAAGGAAAAAGGAAAAAACAACAAAAAACAACAAAAAACCTTATAAATACAACTAAAAAGGTACTTGGGGTACGCTGTAACATGCTTTATTTAGGTTACAACTAACCCAGAGTCGTGTAGCCATGAACTAGCTCAGCTAACAGCCAAAACATTACCACTAACAACTTGCATGAAAAAGTTGTGCATTATTGCATGGTGTGCATTATTTTTCGAATAATTCAACGGCCCGGAGTCAATTATTCTGCTTATACTATGGTTAACACACCTCAAAACATTGTTCAGATTATTTATTTCAAGACATTAGTCAGGTTTTGTCTTTTAAATGCTCTTGTGTGCAGGACTATTTTCTTAGGCATCTAAACCCAAGCCTCCGTTGCTAATTCCAAAACGTAATTTTAGAACTAGTAATGGAGGCTTGAGCCATATAGGAGACTAAAGGCCATGAGTTATTAGAGAGAGAGAGAGAGAGAGAGAGAGAGAGAGAGAGAGAGAGAGAGAGAGAGAGAGAGAGAGATAGAATGTGAATTACCTCAGGCTCAGTCTGTGCTTCTCTTTCAACAGTGTTCGGCAGCACCATCTACTAATACAGAACTGTAAAAACACCGCCTTTATTACTTCGCTACTAGTGATAAATGTCATGTAGCTTTTAAGTTGCTGAACTATTTTACTGATAAAATCGTCAGAGCAGCGCTTTGTCAACACGTTTCTGTGCGAGTGTGTGTCCATAGTGTATGCGTGCTTGAGTGAGTGAGCAGAGAGAGCGGGAGAGAGTATGTGCCTTTTGTACATAATTAAACGTAACGTAACGTAACGTAACGTAACGTAACGTAAACGTGGAAATAATTTGACGATTTATCCTATTGTTTACTATTTCTTTGCTTGGTCAGTGTCACAGTGGGTTTTGGTTATTTTTATGTTGTCAGCTGTAAAGACATTTGAAATAACTGAAAACATTTGGCGAAATGATGTGAAATTGTAAAGCGTCCAAGACCTGTCTAAAACTACTTTTGCCCTGAAAATAATTGCACACCTTAGAATGTTCGTCAACCAATCATATTCAAGCATTCAAACAGCCCCGTAGTATAAACATAATTAAACTTTGATGAGTTTAACTACAAAGCAGGAATTTCCATTACAAAAATAAAGGTAAATGTGTTACAACCATCCCGGTCTCCCCGATGTGTCTGTGTCCCCTACAGGGAGATGATATACCACTTTTAAGGTGGTGAGAAAATGATTTCAAGAAACATAAATGCATCTTTACAGCAGACAGCAGGTGCCCAGATGACAGCGTCTGGAAGCTTTCAATCTCACCATGAGTCATTGTGGCAGGAGTAAACCTGACCTAAGTGTCATGAGCAATCTATTTTTTTCCTTGCTATAAGATTCTGCCTTAAACCCAGCCAAATGAATCAGGCAACCACGTCTCTACTAACCACTGTGGGCTGATTCCAAATTAAATTTATACCAAAAGCATGGTTTTTGAAAAGTCAGATATTGTTTGCTGAATGCAGACTTGTCATGCACTGTAGCACCATTTCCACAACAACAAAATCACTCACTCCCAAGCCTCATTGTAACCGGTTATTGTCACACAATGGCACAAGACCCTCTTCCTTTCAGTTCATGGTCTAAGTTACCGTGGTGTTTTGCAATTTATATATATATATATATATATATATATATATATATATATATATATATATATATATATATATATATA